>NC_054079.1:5817710-6174139 GCF_017639655.2 Falco naumanni | reverse complement strand
CACTCACTCACTCATTCTAAGCAGCGCCCTACAGTGCGACTCTCTCACTCACTCTAACACACGTCCTACAGTGGGACTCACTCACTCACTCACTCTAACCCGCTTCCTATAGTGGGACTCACTCACTCACTTACTCTAACCCGCTTCCTACAGTGGGACTCACTCACTCACTCACTCTAAGCCACGTCCTACAGTGGGACTCACTCACTCTAACCCATGCCCTCGAGGGAGACTCACTCATTCTAACCCGCGCCTCAAAATGGGACTCACTCAATCATTCTAACCCGCTTCCTATAGTGGGACTCACTCACTCACTTACTCTAACCCGCTTCCTACAGTGGGACTCACTCACTCACTCACTCTAACCCGCGGCCTACAGTAGAGCTCCTTCACTCACTCACTCTAACGCGCACCCTACACTTGGACTCACTCACTCGCTCACTCTTACCCGCGCCCTACACTGGGACACACTCGCTTACTCTAACCTGCTACCTACACTGGGACTCACTCACTCTCTCACTCTAACCTGCTTCCTACAGTGGGACTTACTCACTCTAACTCGCTTCCTACAGTGGGACTCACTCACTCACTCTAACCCTCGCCCTACAGTGGGACTCACTCATTCACTCTGGACCGCGCCCTACAGTGAGACTCACGCACTCCCTCTAACCCACTTCCTATAGTGAGACTCACTCACTCTAACCCACGCCGTACAGTGTGACTCACACACTCACTCACTTTAACCCGCTTCCTACAGTGGGACTCCCTCAATCACTCTAACCCGCTTCATACAGTGGGACTCACTCACTCACTCTAACCCACGCCCTACAGTGGGACTCACTCGCTCACTCTAACCCGCACCATAGAGTGAGGCTCACTCACTCTAACCCGTGCCCCACAGTGGGACTCCCTCACTCACCGTAACTCGTACCCTACAGCAGGACTCACTCACTGTAACGGGCGCTATACTGGGGTCTCACTGACTAACTATATCCCGTGCCCTAAAGTGGGACTCACTCATCCACTCTAACCCGCTTCCTACAGTGGGACTCACTCACTCACTCTTACACGCTTCTACAGTGGGACTCACTCACTCACTCTAACCCTCGCCCTACAGTGGGACTCACTCACTCACTCACTCTAACCTGCTTCCTACAGTGGGACTTACTCACTCACTCACTCTAACCTGCTTCCTACAGTGGGACTTACTCACTCTAACTCGCTTCCTACAGTGGGACTCACTCACTCACTCTAACCCGCGCCCTACAGTGAGACTCACACACTCACTCTAACCCGCGCCCTACAGCGGGACTCTCGCTCACTCTAACCCGCTCCCTACAGTGGGACTCACTCACTCTAACCCGTGCCCTCGAGTGAGACTCACTCATTCAACCCCACGCCCCACAGTGGGACTCACTCACTCACTCATTCTAAGCAGTGCCCTACAGCGGGACCCTCTCACTCACTTTAACCCGTGCCCTAAAGTGGGACTCACTCACTCACTCTAACCCGCGCCCTGCAGTGGGACTCACTCATTCACTCTGACCCGCGCCCTACAGTGAGACTCACACACTCCCTCTAACCCGCTTCCTATAGTGAGACTCACTCACTCTAACCCACGCCGTACACTGGGACTCACACATTCACTCACTTTAACCCGCTTCCTGCAGTGGGACTCCCTCAATCACTCTAACCCGGTTCATACAGTGAGACTCACTCACTCACTCTAACCCATGCCCTACCGTGGGACTCACTAGCTAACTCACTCTAACCCGCACCATAGAGTTAGGCTCACTCACTCTAACCCGTGCCCCACATTGGGACTCCCTCACTCATTCACTTTAACTCGCGCACCACAGTGGGTCTCACTCACTCACTCTAACCCGCTTCCTACAGCACTCTAACCCGCTTCCTACAGTGGGACTCACTCACTTTACTCTAACCCGCTTTATTCAGCTGGACTTACTCACTCACTCACTCTAACACACGCCCTACAGCGCGACTCACTCACTCACTCACTCTAACCCACTTCCTAAAGTGGGACTCACTAACTCACTCACTCTAACCCATTTCCTACAGTGGGACTCACACATTCATTCATTTTCACCCGCTTCCTACATTGGGACTCACTCACTCACTCACTCTAACCAGTTTCCTACACTGGGACTTGCTCACTCACTCATTCTAACCCGCTTCCTACAGTTGGACTCACTCAGTCACTCTGACCCACTTACTAGTGTGAGACTCACTCACTCAATCACTCTAACTCGCTTCCTACAGTGGGAATCACTCGCTCACTCTAACCCCCTTCATACAGTGGGACTCACTCACTCACTCACTTTAGCCCTCTTCCTACAGTGGGACTCCCTCAATCACTCTAACCCGCTTCATACAGTGCGACTCACTCACTCACTCTAACCCACGCCCGACAGTGGGACTCACTCGCTCACTCACTCTAACCCGCACCATAGAGTGAGGCTCACTCACTCTAACCCGTGTCCCACTGTGGGACTCCCTCACTCACCGTAACTCATGCCCTACAGCAGGAATCACTCACTCTAACGGGCGCTCTACAGGGGTCTCACTGACTAACTATAACCCATGCCCTACAGTGGGACTCACTCACTCACCCTAACCCGTGCCCTACAGTGGGACTCACACACTCACTCTACTTTAACCCGCGCCCTAAAGTGGGACTCACTCACTCACTCTAACCCGCGCCCTACAGTAGGACTCACTCACTCTAACCCGTGCCCTCGAGTGAGACTCACTCATTCTAACCCGCGCCCCACAGTGGGACTTGCTCACTCACTCATTCTAAGCAGCGCCCTACAGTGCGACTCTCTCACGCACTCACTCTAACCCACGTCCTACAGTGGGACTCACTCACTCACTCTAACCTGCGCCCTAAAGTGGGACTCACTCACTCACTCTAACCCGCTTCCTGCAGTGGGACTAACTCACTCACTCACTGTAACCCGTGCCCTACAGTGGGACTCACTCACTCACTCTAACACGCTTCTACAGTGGGACTCACTCACTCACTCGCACCCTCGCCCTACAGTGGGACTCACTCATTCACTCTGACCCGCGCCCTACAGTGAGACTCACGCACTCCCTCTAACCCGCTTCCTATAGTGAGACTCACTCACTCTAACCCACGCCCTACAGTGGGACTCACTCACTCACTCTAACCCGCTTCATACAGTGGGACTCACTCACTCACTCTAACCCGCTTCCTACAGTGGGACTCACTCATTCACTCAAACCCCCTTCATACAGTGGGACTCACTCACTCACGCACTGTAACCCACGCCCTACAGTGGGACTCACTCACTCACTCACTCTAACCTGCTTCCTACAGTGGGACTCACTCACTCACTCACTCAAACCAGTTTCCTACAGTGGGACTTGCTCACTCTCTCATTCTAACCCACGTCCTACAGTGGGACTCACTCACTCACTCACTCTAACCCACGCCCTACATTTGGACTCACTCACTCTAACCCGTGCCCTCGAGGGAGACTAACTCATTCGAACCCGCGCCCCACAGTGGGACTCACTCACTCACTCATTCTAAGCAGCGCCCTACAGTGCGACTCTCTCACTCACTCTAACACACGTCCTACAGTGGGACTCACTCACTCACTCACTCTAACCCGCTTCCTACAGTGGGACTCACTCACTCACTCACTCTTACCCGCGCCCTACACTGGGACACACTCGCTTACTCTAACCTGCTTCCTACAGTGGGACTCACTCACTCACTCACTCTAACCTGCTTCCTACAGTGGGACTTACTCACTCACTCTAACCCGCGCCCTACAGCGCGACTCTCTCACTCACTTTAACCCGCACCCTATAGTGGGACTCACTCATTCACTCTGACCCGTGCACTACAGTGAGACTCACGCACTCTAACCCACGACGTACACTGGGACTCACACATTCACTCATTTTAAGCCACTTCCTGCAGTGGGACTCCCTCAATCACTCTAACCCGCTTCATACAGTGCGACTCACTCACTCACTCACACTAACCCACTTCCTACAGTGGGACTCACTCACTCACTCACTCTAACTCGCTTCCTACCGTGGGAATCACTCGCTCACTCTAACCCACTTCATACAGTGGGACTCATTCAGTCACTCAAACCCACGTCCTACAGTGGGACTCACTCACTCACTCTAACCCATTTCATACAGTGGGACTCATTCAGTCACTCTAACCCGCTTCATACAGTGGGACTCACTCACTCACACTAACCCGTGCCCCACAATGGGACTCACTCACTCACTCTAACCCGCGCCCTACAGTGGGACTCACACACTCACTCACTTTAACCCGCGCCCTAAAGTGGGACTCACTCACTCACTCTAACCCGCGCCCTACAGTGGGACTCTCGCTCACTCTAACCCGCGCCCTACAGTGGGACTCACTCATTCAAACCCGTGCCCTCGAGTGAGAGACACTCATTCTAACCCGCGCCCCACAGTGGGACTCGCTCACTCACTCGACCCCTCGCCCTACAGTGGGACTCACTCATTCACTCTGGACCGCACCCTACAGTGAGACTCACACACTCACTCTAACCCGCTTCCAATAGTGAGACTCACTCACTCTAACCCACGCCGTACAGTGGGACTCACACACTCACTCACTTTAACCCGCTTCCTACAGTGGGACTCCCTCAATCTTTCTAACCCGCTTCACACAGTAGAAGTCACTCACTCACTCTAACCCACGCCCTACAGTGGGACTCACTCGCTCACTCTAACCCGCTTTATTCAGCTGGACTTACTCACTCGCTCACTTTAACACACGCCCTACTGTTGGACTCACTCACTCTAACCCGTGCCCTCGAGGGAGACTCACTCATTCAAACCCGCGCCCCACAGTGGGACTCACTCACTCACTCATTCTAAGCAGCGCCCTACAGTGCGACTCTCTCACTCACTCTAACACACGTCCTACAGTGGGACTCACTCACTCACTCACTCTAAGCCACGTCCTACAGTGGGACTCACTCACACACTCACTTTAACCCGCTTCCTGCAGTGGGACTCCCTCAGTCACTCTATCCCGCTTCATACAGTGCGACTCTCTCACTCATTCACTCTAAGCCACGTCCTACAGTGGGACTCACTCACTCTAACCCATGCCCTCGAGGGAGACTCACTCATTCTAACCCGCGCCTCAAAATGGGACTCACTCAATCATTCTAACCCGCTTCCTATAGTGGGACTCACTCACTCACTTACTCTAACCCGCTTCCTACAGTGGGACTCACTCACTCACTCACTCTAACCCGCGGCCTACAGTAGAGCTCCTTCACTCACTCACTCTAACGCGCACCCTACACTTGGACTCACTCACTCGCTCACTCTTACCCGCGCCCTACACTGGGACACACTCGCTTACTCTAACCTGCTACCTACACTGGGACTCACTCACTCTCTCACTCTAACCTGCTTCCTACAGTGGGACTTACTCTAAATCGCTTCCTACAGTGGGACTCACTCACTCACTCTAACCCTCGCCCTACAGTGGGACTCACTCATTCACTCTGGACCGCGCCCTACAGTGAGACTCACGCACTCCCTCTAACCCACTTCCTATAGTGAGACTCACTCACTCTAACCCACGCCGTACAGTGTGACTCACACACTCACTCACTTTAACCCGCTTCCTACAGTGGGACTCCCTCAATCACTCTAACCCGCTTCATACAGTGGGACTCACTCACTCACTCTAACCCACGCCCTACAGTGGGACTCACTCGCTCACTCACTCTAACCCGCACCATAGAGTGAGGCTCACTCACTCTAACCCGTGCCCCACAGTGGGACTCCCTCACTCACCGTAACTCGTACCCTACAGCAGGACTCACTCACTGTAACGGGCGCTATACTGGGGTCTCACTGACTAACTATATCCCGTGCCCTAAAGTGGGACTCACTCATCCACTCTAACCCGCTTCCTACAGTGGGACTCACTCACTCACTCTTACACGCTTCTACAGTGGGACTCACTCACTCACTCTAACCCTCGCCCTACAGTGGGACTCACTCACTCACTCACTCTAACCTGCTTCCTACAGTGGGACTCACTCACTCACTCACTCTAACCCGCTTCCTACAGTGGGACTCACTCACTCACTCACTCTAACCCGCGGCCTACAGTAGAGCTCCTTCACTCACTCACTCTAACGTGCACCCTACACTTGGACTCACTCACTCACTCACTCTTACCCGCGCCCTACACTGGGACACACTCGGTTACTCTAACCTGCTTCCTACAGTGGGACTCACTCACTCACTCACTCTAACCTGCTTCCTACAGTGGGACTTACTCACTCTAACTCGCTTCCTACAGTGGGACTCACTCACTCACTCTAACCCGCGCCCTACAGCGGGACTCTCGCTCACTCTAACCCGCTCCCTACAGTGGGACTCACTCACTCTAACCCGTGCCCTCGAGTGAGACTCACTCATTCAACCCCACGCCCCACAGTGGGACTCACTCACTCACTCATTCTAAGCAGTGCCCTACAGCGGGACCCTCTCACTCACTTTAACCCGCGCCCTAAAGTGGGACTCACTCACTCACTCTAACCCGCGCCCTGCAGTGGGACTCACTCATTCACTCTGACCCGCGCCCTACAGTGAGACTCACACACTCCCTCTAACCCGCTTCCTATAGTGAGACTCACTCACTCTAACCCACGCCGTACACTGGGACTCACACATTCACTCACTTTAACCCGCTTCCTGCAGTGGGACTCCCTCAATCACTCTAACCCGCTTCATACAGTGAGACTCACTCACTCACTCTAACCCACGCCCTACCGTGGGACTCACTCGCTAACTCACTCTAACCCGCGCCATAGAGTTAGGCTCACTCACTCTAACCCGTGCCCCACATTGGGACTCCCTCACTCATTCACTTTAACTCGCGCACCACAGTGGGTCTCACTCACTCACTCTAACCCGCTTCCTACAGCACTCTAACCCGCTTCCTACAGTGGGACTCACTCACTTTACTCTAACCCGCTTTATTCAGCTGGACTTACTCACTCACTCACTCTAACACACGCCCTACAGCGCGACTCACTCACTCACTCACTCTAACCCACTTCCTAAAGTGGGACTCACTAACTCACTCACTCTATCCCATTTCCTACAGTGGGACTCACACATTCATTCACTTTAACCCGCTTCCTACATTGGGACTCACTCACTCACTCACTCTAACCAGTTTCCTACACTGGGACTTGCTCACTCACTCATTCTAACCCGCTTCCTACAGTTGGACTCACTCAGTCACTCTGACCCACTTACTAGAGTGAGACTCACTCACTCAATCACTCTAACTCGCTTCCTACAGTGGGAATCACTCGCTCACTATAACCCCCTTCATACAGTGGGACTCACTCACTCACTCACTTTAACCCTCTTCCTACAGTGGGACTCCCTCAATCACTCTAACCCGCTTCATACAGTGCGACTCACTCACTCACTCTAACCCACGCCCGACAGTGGGACTCACTCGCTCACTCACTCTAACCCGCACCATAGAGTGAGGCTCACTCACTCTAACCCGTGTCCCACTGTGGGACTCCCTCACTCACCGTAACTCGTGCCCTACAGCAGGAATCACTCACTCTAACGGGCGCTCTACAGGGGTCTCACTGACTAACTATAACCCATGCCCTACAGTGGGACTCACTCACTCACCCTAACCCGTGCCCTACAGTGGGACTCACACACTCACTCTACTTTAACCCGCGCCCTAAAGTGGGACTCACTCACTCACTCTAACCCGCGCCCTACAGTAGGACTCACTCACTCTAACCCGTGCCCTCGAGTGAGACTCACTCATTCTAACCCGCGCCCCACAGTGGGACTTGCTCACTCACTCATTCTAAGCAGCGCCCTACATTGCGACTCTCTCACGCACTCACTCTAACCCACGTCCTACAGTGGGACTCACTCACTCACTCTAACCTGCGCCCTAAAGTGGGACTCACTCACTCACTCTAACCCGCTTCCTGCAGTGGGACTAACTCACTCACTCACTGTAACCCGTGCCCTACAGTGGGACTCACTCACTCACTCTAACACGCTTCTACAGTGGGACTCACTCACTCACTCGCACCCTCGCCCTACAGTGGGACTCACTCATTCACTCTGACCCGCGCCCTACAGTGAGACTCACGCACTCCCTCTAACCCGCTTCCTATAGTGAGACTCACTCACTCTAACCCACGCCCTACAGTGGGACTCACTCACTCACTCTAACCCGCTTCATACAGTGGGACTCACTCGCTCACTCTAACCCGCTTCCTACAGTGGGACTCACTCATTCACTCAAACCCCCTTCATACAGTGGGACTCACTCACTCACGCACTGTAACCCACGCCCTACAGTGGGACTCACTCACTCACCCATTCTGAGCTGCTTCCTACAGTGGGACTCACTCACTCACTCACTCAAACCAGTTTCCTACAGTGGGACTTGCTCACTCTCTCATTCTAACCCACGTCCTACAGTGGGACTAACTCACTCACTCACTGTAACCCGTGCCCTACAGTGGGACTCACTCACTCACTCTAACACGCTTCTACAGTGGGACTCACTCATTCACTCTGACCCGCGCCCTACAGTGAGACTCACGCACTCCCTCTAACCCACTTCCTATAGTGAGACTCACTAACTCTAACCCACGCCGTACAGTGGGGCTCACACACTCACTCACTTTAACCCGCTTCCTGCAGTGGGACTCCCTCAATCACTCTAACCCGCTTCATACAGTGAGACTCACTCACTCACTCACTCTATACAGCGCCCTAGAGCGCGACTCACTCAATCACTCTAAGCCGCTTCTTACAGTGCGACTCACTCACTCACTCATTCTAACCCGCTTCCTACGGTGGGTTTCACTCACTCACTCTAACCCGTTTCCTACAGTGGGACTCAGTCACTCAAGGGAACCCGCTCCCTGCAGTGGGACTCACTCACTCACTCTAACCCGCTTCCTACAGTGGGTCAAACTCATTTACTCTAACATGCGCTCTACATTGGGACTCACTCACTCACCCATTCTGAGCTGCTTCCTACAGTGGGACTCACTAACTCACTCACTCTAACCCGCGCCCTACAGTGGGACACACTCGGTTACTCTAACCTGCTTCCTACAGTGGGACTCACTCACTCACTCACTCTAACATGCTTCCTACAGTGGGACTTACTCACTCTAACTCGCTTCCTACAGTGGGACTCACTCACTCACTCTAACCCGCGCCCTACAGTGAGACTCACACACTCACTCTAACCCGCGCCCTACAGCGGGACTCTCGCTCACTCTAACCCGCGCCCTACAGTGGGACTCACTCACTCTAACCCGTGCCCTCGAGTGAGACTCACTCATTCAACCCCACGCCCCACAGTGGGACTCACTCACTCACTCATTCTAAGCAGTGCCCTACATCGGGACCCTCTCACTCACTTTAACCCGCGCCCTAAAGTGGGACTCACTCACTCACTCTAACCCGCGCCCTGCAGTGGGACTCACTCATTCACTCTGACCCGCGCCCTACAGTGAGACTCACACACTCCCTCTAACCCGCTTCCTATAGTGAGACTCACTCACTCTAACCCACGCCGTACACTGGGACTCACACATTCACTCACTTTAACCCGCTTCCTGCAGTGGGACTCCCTCAATCACTCTAACCCGCTTCATACAGTGAGACTCACTCACTCACTCTAACCCACGCCCTACCGTGGGACTCACTCGCTAACTCACTCTAACCCGCGCCATAGAGTTAGGCTCACTCACTCTAACCCGTGCCCC
Source organism: Falco naumanni (assembly GCF_017639655.2). Taxonomy (NCBI): domain Eukaryota; kingdom Metazoa; phylum Chordata; class Aves; order Falconiformes; family Falconidae; genus Falco; species Falco naumanni. The sequence goes on along the minus strand of NC_054079.1, from coordinate 6,164,282 downwards.
ACATTGGGACTCCCTCACTCATTCACTTTAACTCGCGCACCACAGTGGGTCTCACTCACTCACTCTAACCCGCTTCCTACAGCACTCTAACCCGCTTCCTACAGTGGGACTCACTCACTTTACTCTAACCCGCTTTATTCAGCTGGACTTACTCACTCACTCACTCTAACACACGCCCTACAGCGCGACTCACTCACTCACTCACTCTAACCCACTTCCTAAAGTGGGACTCACTAACTCACTCACTCTAACCCATTTCCTACAGTGGGACTCACACATTCATTCACTTTCACCCGCTTCCTACATTGGGACTCACTCACTCACTCACTCTAACCAGTTTCCTACACTGGGACTTGCTCACTCACTCATTCTAACCCGCTTCCTACAGTTGGACTCACTCAGTCACTCTGACCCACTTACTAGAGTGAGACTCACTCACTCAATCACTCTAACTCACTTCCTACAGTGGGAATCACTCGCTCACTCTAACCCCCTTCATACAGTGGGACTCACTCACTCACTCACTTTAACCCTCTTCCTACAGTGGGACTCCCTCAATCACTCTAACCCGCTTCATACAGTGCGACTCACTCACTCACTCTAACCCACGCCCGACAGTGGGACTCACTCGCTCACTCACTCTAACCCGCACCATAGAGTGAGGCTCACTCACTCTAACCCGTGTCCCACTGTGGGACTCCCTCACTCACCGTAACTCGTGCCCTACAGCAGGAATCACTCACTCTAACGGGCGCTCTACAGGGGTCTCACTGACTAACTATAACCCATGCCCTACAGTGGGACTCACTCACTCACCCTAACCCGTGCCCTACAGTGGGACTCACACACTCACTCTACTTTAACCCGCGCCCTAAAGTGGGACTCACTCACTCACTCTAACCCGCGCCCTACAGTAGGACTCACTCACTCTAACCCGTGCCCTCGAGTGAGACTCACTCATTCTAACCCGCGCCCCACAGTGGGACTTGCTCACTCACTCATTCTAAGCAGCGCCCTACAGTGCGACTCTCTCACGCACTCACTCTAACCCGCGCCCTACAGCGGGACTCTCGCTCACTCTAACCCGCGCCCTACAGTGGGACTCACTCACTCTAACCCGTGCCCTCGAGTGAGACTCACTCATTCAACCCCACGCCCCACAGTGGGACTCACTCACTCACTCATTCTAAGCAGTGCCCTACAGCGGGACCCTCTCACTCACTTTAACCCGCGCCCTAAAGTGGGACTCACTCACTCACTCTAACCCGCGCCCTACAGTGGGACTCACTCATTCACTCTGACCCGCGCCCTACAGTGAGACTCACACACTCCCTCTAACCCGCTTCCTATAGTGAGACTCACTCACTCTAACCCACGCCGTACACTGGGACTCACACATTCACTCACTTTAACCCGCTTCCTGCAGTGGGACTCCCTCAATCACTCTAACCCGCTTCATACAGTGAGACTCACTCACTCACTCTAACCCACGCCCTACCGTGGGACTCACTCGCTAACTCACTCTAACCCGCGCCATAGAGTTAGGCTCACTCACTCTAACCCGTGCCCCACATTGGGACTCCCTCACTCATTCACTTTAACTCGCGCACCACAGTGGGTCTCACTCACTCACTCTAACCCGCTTCCTACAGCACTCTAACCCGCTTCCTACAGTGGGACTCACTCACTTTACTCTAACCCGCTTTATTCAGCTGGACTTACTCACTCACTCACTCTAACACACGCCCTACAGCGCGACTCACTCACTCACTCACTCTAACCCACTTCCTAAAGTGGGACTCACTAACTCACTCACTCTAACCCATTTCCTACAGTGGGACTCACACATTCATTCACTTTCACCCGCTTCCTACATTGGGACTCACTCACTCACTCACTCTAACCAGTTTCCTACACTGGGACTTGCTCACTCACTCATTCTAACCCGCTTCCTACAGTTGGACTCACTCAGTCACTCTGACCCACTTACTAGAGTGAGACTCACTCACTCAATCACTCTAACTCGCTTCCTACAGTGGGAATCACTCGCTCACTCTAACCCCCTTCATACAGTGGGACTCACTCACTCACTCACTTTAACCCTCTTCCTACAGTGGGACTCCCTCAATCACTCTAACCCGCTTCATACAGTGCGACTCACTCACTCACTCTAACCCACGCCCGACAGTGGGACTCACTCGCTCACTCACTCTAACCCGCACCATAGAGTGAGGCTCACTCACTCTAACCCGTGTCCCACTGTGGGACTCCCTCACTCACCGTAACTCGTGCCCTACAGCAGGACTCACTCACTCTAACGGGCGCTCTACAGGGGTCTCACTGACTAACTATAACCCATGCCCTACAGTGGGACTCACTCACTCACCCTAACCCGTGCCCTACAGTGGGACTCACACACTCACTCTACTTTAACCCGCGCCCTAAAGTGGGACTCACTCACTCACTCTAACCCGCGCCCTACAGTAGGACTCACTCACTCTAACCCGTGCCCTCGAGTGAGACTCACTCATTCTAACCCGCGCCCCACAGTGGGACTTGCTCACTCACTCATTCTAAGCAGCGCCCTACAGTGCGACTCTCTCACGCACTCACTCTAACCCGCGCCCTACAGCGGGACTCTCGCTCACTCTAACCCGCGCCCTACAGTGGGACTCACTCACTCTAACCCGTGCCCTCGAGTGAGACTCACTCATTCAACCCCACGCCCCACAGTGGGACTCACTCACTCACTCATTCTAAGCAGTGCCCTACAGCGGGACCCTCTCACTCACTTTAACCCGCGCCCTATAGTGGGACTCACTCACTCACTCTAACCCGCGCCCTGCAGTGGGACTCACTCATTCACTCTGACCCGCGCCCTACAGTGAGACTCACACACTCCCTCTAACCCGCTTCCTATAGTGAGACTCACTCACTCTAACCCACGCCGTACACTGGGACTCACACATTCACTCACTTTAACCCGCTTCCTGCAGTGGGACTCCCTCAATCACTCTAACCCGCTTCATACAGTGAGACTCACTCACTCACTCTAACCCACGCCCTACCGTGGGACTCACTCGCTAACTCACTCTAACCCGCGCCATAGAGTTAGGCTCACTCACTCTAACCCGTGCCCCACATTGGGACTCCCTCACTCATTCACTTTAACTCGCGCACTACAGTGGGTCTCACTCACTCACTCTAACCCGCTTCCTACAGCACTCTAACCCGCTTCCTACAGTGGGACTCACTCACTTTACTCTAACCCGCTTTATTCAGCTGGACTTACTCACTCACTCACTCTAACACACGCCCTACAGCGCGACTCACTCACTCACTCACTCTAACCCACTTCCTAAAGTGGGACTCACTAACTCACTCACTCTAACCCATTTCCTACAGTGGGACTCACACATTCATTCACTTTCACCCGCTTCCTACATTGGGACTCACTCACTCACTCACTCTAACCAGTTTCCTACACTGGGACTTGCTCACTCACTCATTCTAACCCGCTTCCTACAGTTGGACTCACTCAGTCACTCTGACCCACTTACTAGAGTGAGACTCACTCACTCAATCACTCTAACTCGCTTCCTACAGTGGGAATCACTCGCTCACTCTAACCCCCTTCATACAGTGGGACTCACTCACTCACTCACTTTAACCCTCTTCCTACAGTGGGACTCCCTCAATCACTCTAACCCGCTTCATACAGTGCGACTCACTCACTCACTCTAACCCACGCCCGACAGTGGGACTCACTCGCTCACTCACTCTAACCCGCACCATAGAGTGAGGCTCACTCACTCTAACCCGTGTCCCACTGTGGGACTCCCTCACTCACCGTAACTCGTGCCCTACAGCAGGAATCACTCACTCTAACGGGCGCTCTACAGGGGTCTCACTGACTAACTATAACCCATGCCCTACAGTGGGACTCACTCACTCACCCTAACCCGTGCCCTACAGTGGGACTCACACACTCACTCTACTTTAACCCGCGCCCTAAAGTGGGACTCACTCACTCACTCTAACCCGCGCCCTACAGTAGGACTCACTCACTCTAACCCGTGCCCTCGAGTGAGACTCACTCATTCTAACCCGCGCCCCACAGTGGGACTTGCTCACTCACTCATTCTAAGCAGCGCCCTACAGTGCGACTCTCTCACGCACTCACTCTAACCCGCGCCCTACAGCGGGACTCTCGCTCACTCTAACCCGCGCCCTACAGTGGGACTCACTCACTCTAACCCGTGCCCTCGAGTGAGACTCACTCATTCAACCCCACGCCCCACAGTGGGACTCACTCACTCACTCATTCTAAGCAGTGCCCTACAGCGGGACCCTCTCACTCACTTTAACCCGCGCCCTAAAGTGGGACTCACTCACTCACTCTAACCCGCGCCCTACAGTGGGACTCACTCATTCACTCTGACCCGCGCCCTACAGTGAGACTCACACACTCCCTCTAACCCGCTTCCAATAGTGAGACTCACTCACTCTAACCCACGCCGTACACTGGGACTCACACATTCACTCACTTTAACCCGCTTCCTGCAGTGGGACTCCCTCAATCACTCTAACCCGCTTCATACAGTGAGACTCACTCACTCACTCTAACCCACGCCCTACCGTGGGACTCACTCGCTAACTCACTCTAACCCGCACCATAGAGTTAGGCTCACTCACTCTAACCCGTGCCCCACATTGGGACTCCCTCACTCATTCACTTTAACTCGCGCACCACAGTGGGTCTCACTCACTCACTCTAACCCGCTTCCTACAGCACTCTAACCCGCTTCCTACAGTGGGACTCACTCACTTTACTCTAACCCGCTTTATTCAGCTGGACTTACTCACTCACTCACTCTAACACACGCCCTACAGCGCGACTCACTCACTCACTCACTCTAACCCACTTCCTAAAGTGGGACTCACTAACTCACTCACTCTAACCCATTTCCTACAGTGGGACTCACACATTCATTCACTTTCACCCGCTTCCTACATTGGGACTCACTCACTCACTCACTCTAACCAGTTTCCTACACTGGGACTTGCTCACTCACTCATTCTAACCCGCTTCCTACAGTTGGACTCACTCAGTCACTCTGACCCACTTACTAGAGTGAGACTCACTCACTCAATCACTCTAACTCGCTTCCTACAGTGGGAATCACTCGCTCACTCTAACCCCCTTCATACAGTGGGACTCACTCACTCACTCACTTTAACCCTCTTCCTACAGTGGGACTCCCTCAATCACTCTAACCCGCTTCATACAGTGCGACTCACTCACTCACTCTAACCCACGCCCGACAGTGGGACTCACTCGCTCACTCACTCTAACCCGCACCATAGAGTGAGGCTCACTCACTCTAACCCGTGTCCCACTGTGGGACTCCCTCACTCACCGTAACTCGTGCCCTACAGCAGGAATCACTCACTCTAACGGGCGCTCTACAGGGGTCTCACTGACTAACTATAACCCATGCCCTACAGTGGGACTCACTCACTCACCCTAACCCGTGCCCTACAGTGGGACTCACACACTCACTCTACTTTAACCCGCGCCCTAAAGTGGGACTCACTCACTCACTCTAACCCGCGCCCTACAGTAGGACTCACTCACTCTAACCCGTGCCCTCGAGTGAGACTCACTCATTCTAACCCGCGCCCCACAGTGGGACTTGCTCACTCACTCATTCTAAGCAGCGCCCTACAGTGCGACTCTCTCACGCACTCACTCTAACCCACGTCCTATAGTGGGACTCACTCACTCACTCTAACCTGCGCCCTAAAGTGGGACTCACTCACTCACTCTAACCCGCTTCCTGCAGTGGGACTAACTCACTCACTCACTGTAACCCGTGCCCTACAGTGGGACTCACTCACTCACTCTAACACGCTTCTACAGTGGGACTCACTCACTCACTCGCACCCTCGCCCTACAGTGGGACTCACTCATTCACTCTGACCCGCGCCCTACAGTGAGACTCACGCACTCCCTCTAACCCGCTTCCTATAGTGAGACTCACTCACTCTAACCCACGCCCTACAGTGGGACTCACTCACTCACTCTAACCCGCTTCATACAGTGGGACTCACTCGCTCACTCTAACCCGCTTCCTACAGTGGGACTCACTCATTCACTCAAACCCCCTTCATACAGTGGGACTCACTCACTCACGCACTGTAACCCACGCCCTACAGTGGGACTCACTCACTCACTCACTCTAACCCGCTTCCTACAGTGGGACTCACTCACTCACTCACTCAAACCAGTTTCCTACAGTGGGACTTGCTCACTCTCTCATTCTAACCCGCGTCCTACAGTGGGACTCACTCACTCACTCACTCTAACCCACGCCCTACAGTTGGACTCACTCACTCTAACCCGTGCCCTCGAGGGAGACTAACTCATTCGAACCCGCGCCCCACAGTGGGACTCACTCACTCACTCATTCTAAGCAGCGCCCTACAGTGCGACTCTCTCACTCACTCTAACACACGTCCTACAGTGGGACTCACTCACTCACTCACTCTAACCCGCTTCCTACAGTGGGACTCACTCACTCACTCACTCTTACCCGCGCCCTACACTGGGACACACTCGCTTACTCTAACCTGCTTCCTACAGTGGGACTCACTCACTCACTCACTCTAACCTGCTTCCTACAGTGGGACTTACTCACTCACTCTAACCCGCGCCCTACAGCGGGACTCTCTCACTCACTTTAACCCGCACCCTATAGTGGGACTCAGTCATTCACTCTGACCCGCGCACTACAGTGAGACTCACGCACTCTAACCCACGACGTACACTGGGACTCACACATTCACGCATTTTAAGCCACTTCCTGCAGTGGGACTCCCTCAATCACTCTAACCCGCTTCATACAGTGCGACTCACTCACTCACTCACACTAACCCACTTCCTACAGTGGGACTCACTCACTCACTCACTCTAACTCGCTTCCTACCGTGGGAATCACTCGCTCACTCTAACCCACTTCATACAGTGGGACTCATTCAGTCACTCAAACCCACGTCCTACAGTGGGACTCACTCACTCACTCTAACCCATTTCATACAGTGGGACTCATTCAGTCACTCAAACCCACGTCCTACAGTGGGACTCACTCACTCACTCTAACCCGCTTCATACAGTGGGACTCACTCACTCACACTAACCCGTGCCCTACAATGGGACTCACTCACTCACTCTAACCCACGCCCTACAGTGGGACTCACACACTCACTCACGTTAACCCGCGCCCTAAAGTGGGACTCACTCACTCACTCTAACCCGCGCCCTACAGTGGGACTCTCGCTCACTCTAACCCGCGCCCTACAGTGGGACTCACTCATTCAAACCCGTGCCCTCGAGTGAGAGACACTCATTCTAACCCGCGCCCCACAGTGGGACTCGCTCACTCACTCGACCCCTCGCCCTACAGTGGGACTCACTCATTCACTCTGACCCGCGCCCTACAGTGAGACTCACGCACTCCCTCTAAACCCACTTCCTATAGTGAGACTCACTCACTCTAACCCACGCCGTACAGCGGAACTCACACACTCACTCACTTTAACCCGCTTCCTACAGTGGTTCTCACTCACTCACTCTAACCCTCGCCCTACAGTGGGACTCACTCACTCACTCACTCTAACCTGCTTCCTACAGTGGGACTCACTCACTCTAACCCTCTTCCTACAGTGGGACTCACACACTCACTCACTCTAACCTGCTTCCTACAGTGGGACTCACTCACTCACTTTAACCCGCGCCCTACGGAGGGACTCTCTCACTCACTATATACCCGAGCCCTAAAGTGGGACTCACGCACTCTCTCTAACACGCTTCTACAGTGGGACTCACTCACTCACTCGACTCCTCGCCCTACAGTGGGACTCACTCATTCACTCTGGCCCGCACCCTACAGTGAGACTCACGCGCTCCCTCTAACCTACTTCCTATAGTGAGACTCACTTACTCTAACCCACGCCCTACAGTGGGACTCACTCGCTCACTCTAACCCGCTTTATTCAGCTGGACTTACTCACTCGCTCACTTTAACACACGCCCTACAGTTGGACTCACTCACTCTAACCCGTGCCCTCGAGGGAGACTCACTCATTCAAACCCGCGCCCTACAGTACGACTCTCTCACTCACTATAACACACGACCTACAGTGGGACTCACTCACTCACTCACTCTAACCCGCTTCCTATAGTGGGACTCACTCACTCCTTTACTCTAACCCGCTTCCTACAGTGGGACTCACTCACTCACTCACTCTAACCCGCAGCCTACAGTAGAGCTCCTTCACTCACTCACTCTAACGTGCACCCTACACTTGGACTCACTCACTCACTCACTCTTACCCGCGCCCTACACTGGGACACACTCGCTTACTCTAACCTGCTTCCTACAGTGGGACTCACTCACTCACTCACTCTAACCTGCTTCCTACAGTGGGACTTACTCAGTCACTCTAACCCGCGACCCACAGTGGGACTCACACACTCACTCTAACCCGCGCCCTACAGCGGGACTCTCTCACTCACTTTAACCTACGCCCTAAAGTGGGACTCACTCATTCACTCTGACCCGCGCCCTACAGTGAGACTCACGCACTCTAACCCACGCCGTACACTGGGACTCACACATTCACTCATTTTAAGCCGCATCCTGCAGTGGGACTCACTCAATCACTCTAACCCGCTTCATACAGTGCGACTCACTCACTCACTCACACTAACCCACTTCCTACAGTGGGACTCACACACTCACTCATTCTAACCCGCGCCCTAAAGTGGGACTCACTCACTCACTCACTCTAACCTGCTTCCTACAGTGGGACTCACTCACTCTAACCCGCTTCCTACAGTGGGACTCACACACTCACTCGCTCTAACCCGCGCCCTAAATTGGGACTCACTCACTCACTTTAACCCGCGCCCTACAGAGGTACTCTCTCACTCACTCTAATCCTCGCCCTACAGTGGGACTCACTCATTCACTCTGGCCCGCGCCCTACAGTGAGACTCACGCACTTCCTCTAACCCACTTCCTATAGTGAGACTCACTCACTCTAACCCACGCCGTACAGTGGGACTCACTCGCTCACTCTAACCCGCTTTATTCAGCTGGACTTACTCACTCGCTCACTTTAACACAAACCCTACTGTTGGACTCACTCACTCTAACCCGTGCCCTCGAGGGAGACTCACTTATTCAAACCCGCGCCCCACAGTGGGACTCACTCACTCACTCATTCTAAGCAGCGCCCTACAGTGCGACTCTCTCACTCACTCTAACACACGTCCTACAGTGGGACTCACTCACTCACTCACTCTAACCCGCTTCCTATAGTGGGACTCACTCACTCACTTACTCTAACCCGCTTCCTACAGTGGGACTCACTCACTCACTCACTCTAAGCCACGTCCTACAGTGGGACTCACTCACACACTCACTTTAACCTGCTTCCTGCAGTGGGACTCCCTCAGTCACTCTATCCCGCTTCATACAGTGCGACTCTCTCACTCACTCACTCTAAGCCACGTCCTACAGTGGGACTCACTCACTCTAACCCATGCCCTCGAGGGAGACTCACTCATTCTAACCCGCGCCTCAAAATGGGACTCACTCAATCATTCTAACCCGCTTCCTATAGTGGGACTCACTCACTCACTTACTCTAACCCGCTTCCTACAGTGGGACTCACTCACTCACTCACTCTAACCCGCGGCCTACAGTAGAGCTCCTTCACTCACTCACTCTAACGCGCACCCTACACTTGGACTCACTCACTCGCTCACTCTTACCCGCGCCCTACACTGGGACACACTCGCTTACTCTAACCTGCTACCTACACTGGGACTCACTCACACTCTCACTCTAACCTGCTTCCCTACATTGGGACTTACTCTAACTCGCTTCCTACAGTGGGACTCACTCACTCACTCTAACCCTCGCCCTACAGTGGGACTCACTCATTCACTCTGGACCGCGCCCTACAGTGAGACTCACGCACTCCCTCTAACCCACTTCCTATAGTGAGACTCACTCACTCTAACCCACGCCGTACAGTGTGACTCACACACTCACTAACTTTAACCCGCTTCCTACAGTGGGACTCCCTCAATCACTCTAACCCGCTTCATACAGTGGGACTCACTCACTCACTCTAACCCACGCCCTACAGTGGGACTCACTCGCTCACTCACTCTAACCCGCACCATAGAGTGAGGCTCACTCACTCTAACCCGTGCCCCACAGTGGGACTCCCTCACTCACCGTAACTCGTACCCTACAGCAGGACTCACTCACTGTAACGGGCGCTATACTGGGGTCTCACTGACTAACTATATCCCGTGCCCTAAAGTGGGACTCACTCACTCACTCTAACCCGCTTCCTACAGTGGGACTCACTCACTCATTCTTACACGCTTCTACAGTGGGACTCACTCACTCACTCTAACCCTCGCCCTACAGTGGGACTCACTCACTCACTCACTCTAACCTGCTTCCTACAGTGGGACTCACTCACTCTAACCCGCTTCCTACAGTGGGACTCACACACTCACTCACTTTAAACTGCGCCCTAAAGTGGGACTCACTCACTCACTCTAACCCGCGCCCTACAGAGGGACTCTCTCACTCACTCTATACCCGCGCCCTACAGTGGGACTCACTCACTCACTCTAACCCTCGCCCTATAGTGGGACTCACTCATTCACTCTGGCCCGCACCCTACAGTGGGACTCACTCATTCACTCTGGCCCGCACCCTACAGTGAGACTCACGCACTCCCTCTAACCCACTTCCTATAGTGAGACTCACTCACTCTAACCCACGCCATACAGTGGGACTCACACACTCACTCACTCTAACCTGCTTCCTACAGTGGGACTCCCTCACTCACCATAACTCGTGCCCTACAGCGGGACTCACTCACTCTAACGGGCGCTCTACAGGGGTCTCACTGACTAAATATAACCCATGCCCTGCAGTGGGACTCACTCACTCACCCTAACCCGTGCCCTACAGTGGGACTCACACACTCACTCTACTTTAACCCGCGCCCTAAAGTGGGACTCACTCACTCACTCTAACCCGCTCCCTACAGTAGGACTCACTCACTCTAACCCGTGCCCTCGAGTGAAACTCACTCATTCTAATCCGCGCCCCACAGTGGGACTTGCTCACTCACTCATTCTAAGCAGCGCCCTACAGTGCGACTCTCTCACGCACTCACTCTAACCCACGTCCTACAGTGGGACTCACTCACTCACTCTAACCTGCGCCCTAAAGTGGGACTCACTCACTCACTCTAACCCGCTTCTTGCAGTGGGACTAACTCACTCACTCACTGTAACCCGTGCCCTACAGTGGGACTCACTCACTCACTCTAACACGCTTCTACAGTGGGACTCGCTCACTCTAACCCGCTTCCTACAGCACTCAAACCCGCTTCCAATAGTGGGACTCACTCACTCACTCACCGTAACCCGTGTCGTACAGTGGGACTCACTCACTCACTCTAACCCGCTTTCTTCAGCTGGACTTACTCACTCACTCACTTTAACACACGCCCTACAGCGCGACTCACTCACTCACTCACTGTAATCCACTTCCTACAGTGGGACTTACTTACTCACTCACTCAAACTCGCTTCCTATAGTGGGACTCACTCACCCACTCACTCTAACCCGCTTCCTACAGTGGGACTCAATCACTCACTCACTCAAACCAGATTCCTACAGTGGGACTTGCTCACTCTCTCTTTCTAACCCGCTTCCTACAGTGGGACTCACTCATTCACTCAAACCCCCTTCATACAGTGGGACTCACTCACTCACTCACTGTAACCCACGCCCTACAGTAGGACTCACTCACTCACTCTAACCCGCGTCCTACAGTGGGACTCACTCACTCACTCACTCTAACTCGCTTCGTAGAGTGGGAATCTCTCACTCACCCACTCTGAGCTGCTTCCTAAAGCGGGACTCACTCACTCACTCACTCTAACCCACGCCCTCGAGGGAGACTCACTCATTCTAACCCGTGCCCCACAGTGGGACTCACTCACTCACTCATTCTAAGCAGCGCCCTACAGTGCGACTCACTCACTCACTCACTCTAACCCGCGGCCTACAGTAGAGCTCCTTCACTCAGTCACTCTAACGCGCACCCTACACTTGGACTCACTCACTCACTCACTCTAACCCACGTCCTACAGTGGGACTTACTCACTCACTCACTCTAACCCACGTCCTACAGTGGGACTCACTCACTCACTCACTCTAACCCGCTTCCTACAGTGGGACTCACTCACTCACTCACTCTAACCCGCGGCCTACAGTAGAGCTCCTTCACTCACTCACTCTAACGTGCACCCTACACTTGGACTCACTCACTCACTCACTCTTACCCGCGCCCTACACTGGGACACACTCGGTTACTCTAACCTGCTTCCTACAGTGGGACTCACTCACTCACTCACTCTAACCTGCTTCCTACAGTGGGACTTACTCACTCTAACTCGCTTCCTACAGTGGGACTCACTCACTCACTCTAACCCGCTTCCTATAGTGAGACTGACACACTCACTCTAACCCGCGCCTTACAGCGGGACTCTCGCTCACTCTAACCCGCGCCCTACAGTGGGACTCACTCACTCTAACCCGTGCCCTCGAGTGAGACTCACTCATTCAACCCCACGCCCCACAGTGGGACTCACTCACTCACTCATTCTAAGCAGTGCCCTACAGCGGGACCCTCTCACTCACTTTAACCCGCGCCCTAAAGTGGGACTCACTCACTCACTCTAACCCGCGCCCTGCAGTGGGACTCACTCATTCACTCTGACCCGCGCCCTACAGTGAGACTCACGCACTCCCTCTAACCCGCTTCCTATAGTGAGACTCACTCACTCTAACCCACGCCGTACACTGGGACTCACACATTCACTCACTTTAACCCGCTTCCTGCAGTGGGACTCCCTCAATCACTCTAACCCGCTTCATACAGTGAGACTCACTCACTCACTCTAACCCACGCCCTACCGTGGGACTCACTCGCTAACTCACTCTAACCCGCGCCATAGAGTTAGGCTCACTCACTCTAACCCGTGCCCCACATTGGGACTCCCTCACTCATTCACTTTAACTCGCGCACCACAGTGGGTCTCACTCACTCACTCTAACCCGCTTCCTACAGCACTCTAACCCGCTTCCTACAGTGGGACTCACTCACTTTACTCTAACCCGCTTTATTCAGCTGGACTTACTCACTCACTCACTCTAACACACGCCCTACAGCGCGACTCACTCACTCACTCACTCTAACCCACGCCCTCGAGGGAGACTCACTCATTCTAACCCGTGCCCCACAGTGGGACTCACTCACTCACTCATTCTAAGCAGCGCCCTACAGTGCGACTCACTCACTCACTCACTCTAACCCGCTTACTACAGTGGGACTCACTCACTCACTCACTCTAACCCGTGGCCTACAGTAGAGCTCCTTCACTCACTCACTCTAATGTGCACCCTACACTTGGACTCACTCACTCACTCACTCTTACCCGCGCCCTACACTGGGACACATTCGGTTACTCTAACCTGCTTCCTACAGTGGGACTCACTCAATCACTCACTCTAACCCGCGGCCTACAGTAGAGCTCCTTCACTCACTCACTCTAACGTGCACCCTACACTTGGACTCACTCACTCACTCACTCTTACCCGCGCCCTACACTGGGACACACTCGGTTACTCTAACCTGCTTCCTACAGTGGGACTCACTCACTCACTCACTCTAACCTGCTTCCTACAGTGGGACTTACTCACTCTAACTCGCTTCCTACAGTGGGACTCACTCACTCACTCTAACCCGCGCCCTACAGTGAGACTGACACACTCACTCTAACCCGCGCCCTACAGCGGGACCCTCTCACTCACTTTAACCCGCGCCCTAAAGTGGGACTCACTCACTCACTCTAACCCGCGCCCTGCAGTGGGACTCACTCATTCACTCTGACCCGCGCCCTACAGTGAGACTCACGCACTCCCTCTAACCCGCTTCCTATAGTGAGACTCACTCACTCTAACCCACGCCGTACACTGGGACTCACACATTCACTCACTTTAACCCGCTTCCTGCAGTGGGACTCCCTCAATCACTCTAACCCGCTTCATACAGTGAGACTCACTCACTCACTCTAACCCACGCCCTACCGTGGGACTCACTCGCTAACTCACTCTAACCCGCGCCATAGAGTTAGGCTCACTCACTCTAACCCGTGCCCCACATTGGGACTCCCTCACTCATTCACTTTAACTCGCGCACTACAGTGGGTCTCACTCACTCCCTCTAACCCGCTTCCTACAGCACTCTAACCCGCTTCCTACAGTGGGACTCACTCACTTTACTCTAACCCGCTTTATTCAGCAGGACTTACTCACTCACTCACTCTAACACACGCCCTACAGCGCGACTCACTCACTCACTCACTCTAACCACTTCCTAAAGTGGGACTCACTAACTCACTCACTCTAACCCATTTCCTACAGTGGGACTCACACATTCATTCACTTTAACCCGCTTCCTACATTGGGACTCACTCACTCACTCACTCTAACCCGCGGCCTACAGTAGAGCTCCTTCACTCACTCACTCTAACGTGCACCCTACACTTGGAATCACTCACTCACTCACTCTTACCCGCGCCCTACACTGGGACACACTCGGTTACTCTAACCTGCTTCCTACAGTGGGACTCACTCACTCACTCACTCTAACCTGCTTCCTACAGTGGGACTTACTCACTCTAACTCGCTTCCTACAGTGGGACTCACTCACTCACTCTAACCCGCGCCCTACAGTGAGACTCACACACTCACTCTAACCCGAGCCCTACAGCGGGACGCTCGCTCACTCTAACCCGCGCCCTACAGTGGGACTCACTCACTCTAACCCGTGCCCTCGAGTGAGACTCACTCATTCAACCCCACGCCCCACAGTGGGACTCACTCACTCACTCATTCTAAGCAGTGCCCTACAGCGGGACCCTCTCACTCACTTTAACCCGCGCCCTGCAGTGGGACTCACTCATTCACTCTAACCCGCTTCCTATAGTGAGACTCACTCACTCTAACCCACGCCGTACACTGGGACTCACACATTCACTCACTTTAACCCGCTTCCTGCAGTGGGACTCCCTCAATCACTCTAACCCACTTCATACAGTGAGACTCACTCACTCACTCTAACCCACGCCCTGCAGTGGGACTCACTCATTCACTCTAACCCACTTCCTATAGTGAGACTCACTCACTCTAACCCACGCCATACAGTGGGACTCACACACTCACTCACTCTAACCTGCTTCCTACAGTGGGACTCCCTCACTCACCATAACTCGTGCCCTACAGCGGGACTCACTCACTCTAACGGGCGCTCTACAGGGGTCTCACTGACTAAATATAACCCATGCCCTACAGTGGGACTCACTCACTCACCCTAACCCGTGCCCTACAGTGGGACTCACACACTCACTCTAACCCGCTCCCTACAGTAGGACTCACTCACTCTAACCCGTGCCCTCGAGTGAAACTCACTCATTCTAATCCGCGCCCCACAGTGGGACTTGCTCACTCACTCATTCTAAGCAGCGCCCTACAGTGCGACTCTCTCACGCACTCACTCTAACCCACGTCCTACAGTGGGACTCACTCACTCACTCTAACCCACGCCCTACCGTGGGACTCACTCGCTAACTCACTCTAACCCGCGCCATAGAGTTAGGCTCACTCACTCTAACCCGTGCCCCACATTGGGACTCCCTCACTCATTCACTTTAACTCGCGCACTACAGTGGGTCTCACTCACTCCCTCTAACCCGCTTCCTACAGCACTCTAACCCGCTTCCTACAGTGGGACTCACTCACTTTACTCTAACCCGCTTTATTCAGCAGGACTTACTCACTCACTCACTCTAACACACGCCCTACAGCGCGACTCACTCACTCACTCACTCTAACCCACTTCCTAAAGTGGGACTCACTAACTCACTCACTCTAACCCATTTCCTACAGTGGGACTCACACATTCATTCACTTTAACCCGCTTCCTACATTGGGACTCACTCACTCACTCACTCTAACCCGCGGCCTACAGTAGAGCTCCTTCACTCACTCACTCTAACGTGCACCCTACACTTGGAATCACTCACTCACTCACTCTTACCCGCGCCCTACACTGGGACACACTCGGTTACTCTAACCTGCTTCCTACAGTGGGACTCACTCACTCACTCACTCTAACATGCTTCCTACAGTGGGACTTACTCACTCTAACTCGCTTCCTACAGTGGGACTCACTCACTCACTCTAACCCGCGCCCTACAGTGAGACTCACACACTCACTCTAACCCGCGCCCTACAGCGGGACGCTCGCTCACTCTAACCCGCGCCCTACAGTGGGACTCACTCACTCTAACCCGTGCCCTCGAGTGAGACTCACTCATTCAACCCCACGCCCCACAGTGGGACTCACTCACTCTCTCATTCTAACCCGCTTCCTACAATGGGACTCACTCATTCACTCAAACCCCCTTCATACAGTGGGACTAACTCACTCACTCACTGTAACCCGTGCCCTACAGTGGGACTCACTCACTCACTCTAACACGCTTCTACAGTGGGACTCACTCACTCACTCGCACCCTCGCCCTACAGTGGGACTCACTCATTCACTCTGACCCGCGCCCTACAGTGAGACTCACGCACTCCCTCTAACCCGCTTCCTATAGTGAGACTCACTAACTCTAACCCACGCCCTACAGTGGGACTCACTCACTCACTCTAACCCGCTTCATACAGTGGGACTCACTCACTCACTCTAACCCTCGCCCTACAGTGGGACTCACTCGCTCACTCACTCTAACGCGCACCATAGAGTGGGACTCACCCACTCACTCTAACCCACGCCGTACAGTGGTACTCACACACACACTCACTTTAACCCGCTTCCTGCAGTGGGACTCCCTCAATCACTCTAACCCGCTTCATACAGTGCGACGCTCTCACTCACTCACTCTAACCCATGTACTACAGTGGGACTCGCTCACTCTAACCCGCTTCCTACAGCACTTAACCCGCTTCCAATAGTGGGACTCACTCACTCACTCACCGTAACCCGTGTCGTACAGTGGGACTCACTCACTCACTCTAACCCGCTTTCTTCAGCTGGACTTACTCACTCACTCACTTTAACACACGCCCTACAGCGCGACTCACTCACTCACTCACTGTAATCCACTTCCTACAGTGGGACTTACTTACTCACTCACTCAAACTCGCTTCCTATAGTGGGACTCACTCACCCACTCACTCTAACCCGCTTCCTACAGTGGGACTCAATCACTCACTCACTCAAACCAGATTCCTACAGTGGGACTTGCTCACTCTCTCTAACCCGCTTCCTACAGTGGGACTCACTCATTCACTCAAACCCCCTTCATACAGTGGGACTCACTCACTCACTCACTGTAACCCACGCCCTACAGTAGGACTCACTCACTCACTCTAACCCGCGTCCTACAGTGGGACTCACTCACTCACTCACTCTAACTCGCTTCGTAGAGTGGGAATCACTCACTCACCCACTCTGAGCTGCTTCCTAAAGCGGGACTCACTCACTCACTCACTCTAACCCACGCCCTCGAGGGAGACTCACTCATTCTAACCCGTGCCCCACAGTGGGACTCACTCACTCACTCATTCTAAGCAGCGCCCTACAGTGCGACTCACTCACTCACTCACTCTAACCCGCGGCCTACAGTAGAGCTCCTTCACTCAGTCACTCTAACGCGCACCCTACACTTGGACTCACTCACTCACTCACTCTAACCCACGTCCTACAGTGGGACTTACTCACTCACTCACTCTAACCCACGTCCTACAGTGGGACTCACTCACTCACTCTAACCCGCTTCCTACAGTGGGACTCACTCACTCACTCACTCTAACCCGCGGCCTACAGTAGAGCTCCTTCACTCACTCACTCTAACGTGCACCCTACACTTGGACTCACTCACTCACTCACTCTTACCCGCGCCCTACACTGGGACACACTCGGTTACTCTAACCTGCTTCCTACAGTGGGACTCACTCACTCACTCACTCTAACATGCTTCCTACAGTGGGACTTACTCACTCTAATTCGCTTCCTACAGTGGGACTCACTCACTCACTCTAACCCGCTTCCTATAGTGAGACTGACACACTCACTCTAACCCGCGCCTTACAGCGGGACTCTCGCTCACTCTAACCCGCGCCCTACAGTGGGACTCACTCACTCTAACCCGTGCCCTCGAGTGAGACTCACTCATTCAACCCCACGCCCCACAGTGGGACTCACTCACTCACTCATTCTAAGCAGTGACCTATAGCGGGACCCTCTCACTCACTTTAACCCGCGCCCTAAAGTGGGACTCACTCACTCACTCTAACCCGCGCCCTGCAGTGGGACTCACTCATTCACTCTGACCCGCGCCCTACAGTGAGACTCACGCACTCCCTCTAACCCGCTTCCTATAGTGAGACTCACTCACTCTAACCCACGCCGTACACTGGGACTCACACATTCACTCACTTTAACCCGCTTCCTGCAGTGGGACTCCCTCAATCACTCTAACCCGCTTCATACAGTGAGACTCACTCACTCACTCTAACCCACGCCCTACCGTGGGACTCACTCGCTAACTCACTCTAACCCGCGCCATAGAGTTAGGCTCACTCACTCTAACCCGTGCCCCACATTGGGACTCCCTCACTCATTCACTTTAACTCGCGCACCACAGTGGGTCTCACTCACTCACTCTAACCCGCTTCCTACAGCACTCTAACCCGCTTCCTACAGTGGGACTCACTCACTTTACTCTAACCCGCTTTATTCATCTGGACTTACTCACTCACTCACTCTAACACACGCCCTACAGCGCGACTCACTCACTCACTCACTCTAACCCACGCCCTCGAGGGAGACTCACTCATTCTAACCCGTGCCCCACAGTGGGACTCACTCACTCACTCATTCTAAGCAGCGCCCTACAGTGCGACTCACTCACTCACTCACTCTAACCCGCTTACTACAGTGGGACTCACTCACTCACTCACATTAACCCGTGGCCTACAGTAGAGCTCCTTCACTCACTCACTCTAACGTGCACCCTACACTTGGACTCACTCACTCACTCACTCTTAACCGCGCCCGACACTGGGACACACTCGGTTACTCTAACCTGCTTCCTACAGTGGGACTCACTCACTCACTCACTCTAACCTGCTTCCTACAGTGGGACTTACTCACTCTAACTCGCTTCCTACAGTGGGACTCACTCACTCACTCTAACCCGCGCCCTACAGTGAGACTGACACACTCACTCTAACCCGCGCCCTACAGCGGGACTCTCGCTCACTCTAACCCGCGCCCTACAGTGGGACTCACTCACTCTAACCCGTGCCCTCGAGTGAGACTCACTCATTCAACCCCACGCCCCACAGTGGGACTCACTCACTCACTCATTCTAAGCAGTGCCCTACAGCGGGACCCTCTCACTCACTTTAACCCGCGCCCTAAAGTGGGACTCACTCACTCACTCTAACCCGCGCCCTGCAGTGGGACTCACTCATTCACTCTGACCCGCGCCCTACAGTGAGACTCACGCACTCCCTCTAACCCGCTTCCTATAGTGAGACTCACTCACTCTAACCCACGCCGTACACTGGGACTCACACATTCACTCACTTTAACCCGCTTCCTGCAGTGGGACTCCCTCAATCACTCTAACCCACTTCATACAGTGAGACTCACTCACTCACTCTAACCCACGCCCTACCGTGGGACTCACTCGCTAACTCACTCTAACCCGCGCCATAGAGTTAGGCTCACTCACTCTAACCCGTGCCCCACATTGGGACTCCCTCACTCATTCACTTTAACTCGCGCACTACAGTGGGTCTCACTCACTCCCTCTAACCCGCTTCCTACAGTGGGACTCACTCACTTTACTCTAACCCGCTTTATTCAGCAGGACTTACTCACTCACTCACTCTAACACACGCCCTACAGCGCGACTCACTCACTCACTCACTCTAACCACTTCCTAAAGTGGGACTCACTAACTCACTCACTCTAACCCATTTCCTACAGTGGGACTCACACATTCATTCACTTTAACCCGCTTCCTACATTGGGACTCACTCACTCACTCACTCTAACCCGCGGCCTACAGTAGAGCTCCTTCACTCACTCACTCTAACGTGCACCCTACACTTGGAATCACTCACTCACTCACTCTTACCCGCGCCCTACACTGGGACACACTCGGTTACTCTAACCTGCTTCCTACAGTGGGACTCACTCACTCACTCACTCTAACCTGCTTCCTACAGTGGGACTTACTCACTCTAACTCGCTTCCTACAGTGGGACTCACTCACTCACTCTAACCCGCGCCCTACAGTGAGACTCACACACTCACTCTAACCCGCGCCCTACAGCGGGACGCTCGCTCACTCTAACCCGCGCCCTACAGTGGGACTCACTCACTCTAACCCGTGCCCTCGAGTGAGACTCACTCATTCAACCCCACGCCCCACAGTGGGACTCACTCACTCTCTCATTCTAACCCGCTTCCTACAATGGGACTCACTCATTCACTCAAACCCCCTTCATACAGTGGGACTCACTCACTCACTCACTGTAACCCATGCCCTACAGTGGGACTCACTCACTCACTCTAACCCACGCCCTACAGTGGGACTCAGTCGCTCACTCACTCTAACCCGCACGATAGAGTGGGACTCACTCACTCACTCTAACCCACGCCGTACAGTGGTAGTCACACACACACTCACTTTAACCCGCTTCCTGCAGTGGGACTCCCTCAATCACTCTAACCCGCTTCATACAGTGCGACGCTCTCACTCACTCACTCTAACCCACGTACTATAGTGGGACTCGCTCACTCTAACCCGCTTCCTACAGCACTCTAACCCGCTTCCTATAGTGGGACTCACTCACTCACTCACCGTAACCCGTGCCGTACAGTGGGACTCACTCACTCACTCTAACCCGCTTTCTTCAGCTGGACTTACTCACTCATTCACTTTAACACACGCCCTACAGCGCGACTCACTCACTCACTCACTGTAATCCACTTCCTACAGTGGGACTTACTTACTCACTCACTCAAACTCGCTTCCTACAGTGGGACTCACTCACCCACTCACTCTAACCCGCTTCCTACAGTGGGACTCAATCACTCACTCACTCAAACCAGATTCCTACAGTGGGACTTGCTCACTCTCTCTTTCTAACGCGCTTCCTACAGTGGGACTCACTCATTCACTCAAACCCCCTTCATACAGTGGGACTCACTCACTCACTCACTGTAACCCACGCCCTACAGTGGGACTCACTCACTCACTCTAACCCGCGTCCTACAGTGGGACTCACTCACTCACTCACTCTAACTCGCTTCGTAGAGTGGGAATCACTCACTCACCCACTCTGAGCTGCTTCCTAAAGCGGGACTCACTCACTCACTCACTCTAACCCACGCCCTCGAGGGAGACTCACTCATTCTAACCCGTGCCCCACAGTGGGACTCACTCACTCACTCATTCTAAGCAGCGCCCTACAGTGCGACTCACTCACTCACTCACTCTAACCCGCGGCCTACAGTAGAGCTCCTTCACTCAGTCACTCTAACGCGCACCCTACACTTGGACTCACTCACTCACTCACTCTAACCCACGTCCTACAGTGGGACTTACTCACTCACTCACTCTAAACCACGTCCTACAGTGGTACTCACTCACTCATTCACTCAAACCCCCTTCATACAGTGGGACTCACTCACTCACTCACTGTAACCCACGCCCTACAGTGGGACTCACTCACTCACTCTAACCCGCGTCCTACAGTGGGACTCACTCACTCACTCACTCTAACTCGCTTCGTAGAGTGGGAATCACTCACTCACCCACTCTGAGCTGCTTCCTAAAGCGGGACTCACTCACTCACTCACTCTAACCCACGCCCTCGAGGGAGACTCACTCATTCTAACCCGTGCCCCACAGTGGGACTCACTCACTCACTCATTCTAAGCAGCGCCCTACAGTGCGACTCACTCACTCACTCACTCTAACCCGCGGCCTACAGTAGAGCTCCTTCACTCAGTCACTCTAACGCGCACCCTACACTTGGACTCACTCACTCACTCACTCTAACCCACGTCCTACAGTGGGACTTACTCACTCACTCACTCTAACCCACGTCCTACAGTGGGACTCACTCACTCACTCAATCTAACCCGCTTCCTACAGTGGGACTCACTCACTCACTCACTCTAACCCGCGGCCTACAGTAGAGCTCCTTCACTCACTCACTCTAACGTGCACCCTACACTTGGACTCACTCACTCACTCACTCTAACCTGCTTCCTACAGTGGGACTTACTCACTCTAACTCGCTTCCTACAGTGGGACTCACTCACTCACTCTAACCCGCGCCCTACAGTGAGACTCACACACTCACTCTAACCCGCGCCCTACAGCGGGACTCTCGCTCACTCTAACCCGCGCCCTACAGTGGGACTCACTCACTCTAACCCGTGCCCTCGAGTGAGACTCACTCATTCAACCCCACGCCCCACAGTGGGACTCACTCACTCACTCATTCTAAGCAGTGCCCTACAGCGGGACCCTCTCACTCACTTTAACCCGCGCCCTAAAGTGGGACTCACTCACTCACTCTAACCCGCGCCCTGCAGTGGGACTCACTCATTCACTCTGACCCGCGCCCTACAGTGAGACTCACACACTCCCTCTAACCCGCTTCCTATAGTGAGACTCACTCACTCTAACCCACGCCGTACACTGGGACTCACACATTCACTCACTTTAACCCGCTTCCTGCAGTGGGACTCCCTCAATCACTCTAACCCGCTTCATACAGTGAGACTCACTCACTCACTCTAACCCACGCCCTACCGTGGGACTCACTCGCTAACTCACTCTAACCCGCGCCATAGAGTTAGGCTCACTCACTCTAACCCGTGCCCCACATTGAGACTCCCTCACTCATTCACTTTAACTCGCGCACCACAGTGGGTCTCACTCACTCACTCTAACCCGCTTCCTACAGCACTCTAACCCGCTTCCTACAGTGGGACTCACTCACTTTACTCTAACCCGCTTTATTCAGCTGGACTTACTCACTCACTCACTCTAACCCACGCCCTACAGCGCGACTCACTCACTCACTCACTCTAACCCACTTCCTAAAGTGGGACTCACTAACTCACTCACTCTAACCCATTTCCTACAGTGGGACTCACACATTCATTCATTTTAACCCGCTTCCTACATTGGGACTCATTCACTCACTCACTCTAACCAGTTTCCTACACTGGGACTTGCTCACTCACTCATTCTAACCCGCTTCCTACAGTTGGACTCACTCAGTCACTCTGACCCACTTACTAGAGTGAGACTCACTCACTCAATCACTCTAACTCGCTTCCTACAGTGGGAATCACTCGCTCACTCTAACCCCCTTCATACAGTGGGACTCACTCACTCACTCACTTTAACCCTCTTCCTACAGTGGGACTCCCTCAATCACTCTAACCCACGCCCGACAGTGGGACTCACTCGCTCACTCACTCTAACCCGCACCATAGAGTGAGGCTCACTCACTCTAACCCGTGTCCCACTGTGGGACTCCCTCACTCACCGTAACTCGTGCCCTACAGCAGGAATCACTCACTCTAACGGGCGCTCTACAGAGGTCTCACTGACTAACTATAACCCATGCCCTACAGTGGGACTCACTCACTCACCCTAACCCGTGCCCTACAGTGGGACTCACACACTCACTCTACTTTAACCCGCGCCCTAAAGTGGGACTCACTCACTCACTCTAACCCGCGCCCTACAGTAGGACTCACTCACTCTAACCCGTGCCCTCGAGTGAGACTCACTCATTCTAACCCGCGCCCCACAGTGGGACTTGCTCACTCACTCATTCTAAGCAGCGCCCTACATTGCGACTCTCTCACGCACTCACTCTAACCCACGTCCTACAGTGGGACTCACTCACTCACTCTAACCTGCGCCCTAAAGTGGGACTCACTCACTCACTCTAACCCGCTTCCTGCAGTGGGACTAACTCACTCACTCACTGTAACCCGTGCCCTACAGTGGAACTCACTCACTTACTCTAACACGCTTCTACAGTGGGACTCACTCACTCACTCGCACCCTCGCCCTACAGTGGGACTCACTCATTCACTCTGACCCGCGCCCTACAGTGAGACTCACGCACTCCCTCTAACCCGCTTCCTATAGTGAGACTCACTCACTCTAACCCACGCCGTACAGTGGGACTCACACACTCACTCACTTTAACCCGCTTCCTGCAGTGGGACTCCCTCAATCACTCTAACCCGCTTCATACAGTGAGACTCACTCACTCACTCACTCTATACAGCGCCCTAGAGCGCGACTCACTCAATCACTCTAAGCCGCTTCTTACAGTGGGACTCACTCACTCACCCATTCTAACCCGCTTCCTACGGCGGGTTTCACTCACTCACTCTAACCCGTTTCCTACAGTGGGACTCAGTCACTCAAGGGAACCCGCTCCCTGCAGTGGGACTCACTCACTCACTCTAACCCGCTTCCTACAGTGGGACTCACTCATTCACTCAAACCCCCTTCATACAGTGGGACTCACTCACTCACTCACTGTAACCCATGCCCTACAGTGGAACTCACTCACTCGCTCTAACCCGCTTCATACAGTGGGACTCACTCACTCACTCTAACCCACGCCCTACAGTGGGACTCACTCGCTCACTCACTCTAACCCGCACCATAGAGTGGGACTCACCCACTCACTCTAACCCACGCCGTACAGTGGTACTCACACACACACTCACTTTAACCCGCTTCCTGCAGTGGGACTCCCTCAATCACTCTAACCGGCTTCATACAGTGCGACACTCTCACTCACTCACTCTAACCCACGTACTACAGTGGGACTCGCTCACTCTAACCCGCTTCCTACAGCACTCTAACCCGCTTCCTATAGTGGGACTCACTCACTCACCGTAACCCGTGCCGTACAGTGGGACTCACTCACTCACTCTAACCCGCTTTCTTCAGCTGGACTTACTCACTCACTCACTTTAACACACGCCCTACAGCGCGACTCACTCACTCACTCACTGTAATCCACTTCCTACAGTGGGACTTACTTACTCACTCACTCAAACTCGCTTCCTACAGTGGGACTCACTCACCCACTCACTCTAACCCGCTTCCTACAGTGGGACTCAATCACTCACTCACTCAAACCAGATTCCTACAGTGGGACTTGCTCACTCTCTCTTTCTAACGCGCTTCCTACAGTGGGACTCACTCATTCACTCAAACCCCCTTCATACAGTGGGACTCACTCACTCACTCACTGTAACCCACGCCCTACAGTGGGACTCACTCACTCACTCTAACCCGCGTCCTACAGTGGGACTCACTCACTCACTCACTCTAACTCGCTTCGTAGAGTGGGAATCACTCACTCACCCACTCTGAGCTGCTTCCTAAAGCGGGACTCACTCACTCACTCACTCTAACCCACGCCCTCGAGGGAGACTCACTCATTCTAACCCGTGCCCCACAGTGGGACTCACTCACTCACTCATTCTAAGCAGCGCCCTACAGTGCGACTCACTCACTCACTCACTCTAACCCGCGGCCTACAGTAGAGCTCCTTCACTCAGTCACTCTAACGCGCACCCTACACTTGGACTCACTCACTCACTCACTCTAACCCACGTCCTACAGTGGGACTTACTCACTCACTCACTCTAAACCACGTCCTACAGTGGTACTCACTCACTCATTCACTCAAACCCCCTTCATACAGTGGGACTCACTCACTCACTCACTGTAACCCACGCCCTACAGTGGGACTCACTCACTCACTCTAACCCGCGTCCTACAGTGGGACTCACTCACTCACTCACTCTAACTCGCTTCGTAGAGTGGGAATCACTCACTCACCCACTCTGAGCTGCTTCCTAAAGCGGGACTCACTCACTCACTCACTCTAACCCACGCCCTCGAGGGAGACTCACTCATTCTAACCCGTGCCCCACAGTGGGACTCACTCACTCACTCATTCTAAGCAGCGCCCTACAGTGCGACTCACTCACTCACTCACTCTAACCCGCGGCCTACAGTAGAGCTCCTTCACTCAGTCACTCTAACGCGCACCCTACACTTGGACTCACTCACTCACTCACTCTAACCCACGTCCTACAGTGGGACTTACTCACTCACTCACTCTAACCCACGTCCTACAGTGGTACTCACTCACTCACTCAATCTAACCCGCTTCCTACAGTGGGACTCACTCACTCACTCACTCTAACCCGCGGCCTACAGTAGAGCTCCTTCACTCACTCACTCTAACGTGCACCCTACACTTGGACTCACTCACTCACTCACTCTAACCTGCTTCCTACAGTGGGACTTACTCACTCTAACTCGCTTCCTACAGTGGGACTCACTCACTCACTCTAACCCGCGCCCTACAGTGAGACTCACACACTCACTCTAACCCGCGCCCTACAGCGGGACTCTCGCTCACTCTAACCCGCGCCCTACAGTGGGACTCACTCACTCTAACCCGTGCCCTCGAGTGAGACTCACTCATTCAACCCCACGCCCCACAGTGGGACTCACTCACTCACTCATTCTAAGCAGTGCCCTACAGCGGGACCCTCTCACTCACTTTAACCCGCGCCCTAAAGTGGGACTCACTCACTCACTCTAACCCGCGCCCTGCAGTGGGACTCACTCATTCACTCTGACCCGCGCCCTACAGTGAGACTCACGCACTCCCTCTAACCCGCTTCCTATAGTGAGACTCACTCACTCTAACCCACGCCGTACACTGGGACTCACACATTCACTCACTTTAACCCGCTTCCTGCAGTGGGACTCCCTCAATCACTCTAACCCGCTTCATACAGTGAGACTCACTCACTCACTCTAACCCACGCCCTACCGTGGGACTCACTCGCTAACTCACTCTAACCCGCGCCATAGAGTTAGGCTCACTCACTCTAACCCGTGCCCCACATTGGGACTCCCTCACTCATTCACTTTAACTCGCGCACCACAGTGGGTCTCACTCACTCACTCTAACCCGCTTCCTACAGCACTCTAACCCGCTTCCTACAGTGGGACTCACTCACTTTACTCTAACCCGCTTTATTCAGCTGGACTTACTCACTCACTCACTCTAACCCACGCCCTACAGCGCGACTCACTCACTCACTCACTCTAACCCACTTCCTAAAGTGGGACTCACTAACTCACTCACTCTAACCCATTTCCTACAGTGGGACTCACACATTCATTCATTTTAACCCGCTTCCTACATTGGGACTCATTCACTCACTCACTCTAACCAGTTTCCTACACTGGGACTTGCTCACTCACTCATTCTAACCCGCTTCCTACAGTTGGACTCACTCAGTCACTCTGACCCACTTACTAGAGTGAGACTCACTCACTCAATCACTCTAACTCGCTTCCTACAGTGGGAATCACTCGCTCACTCTAACCCCCTTCATACAGTGGGACTCACTCACTCACTCACTTTAACCCTCTTCCTACAGTGGGACTCCCTCAATCACTCTAACCCACGCCCGACAGTGGGACTCACTCGCTCACTCACTCTAACCCGCACCATAGAGTGAGGCTCACTCACTCTAACCCGTGTCCCACTGTGGGACTCCCTCACTCACCGTAACTCGTGCCCTACAGCAGGAATCACTCACTCTAACGGGCGCTCTACAGAGGTCTCACTGACTAACTATAACCCATGCCCTACAGTGGGACTCACTCACTCACCCTAACCCGTGCCCTACAGTGGGACTCACACACTCACTCTACTTTAACCCGCGCCCTAAAGTGGGACTCACTCACTCACTCTAACCCGCGCCCTACAGTAGGACTCACTCACTCTAACCCGTGCCCTCGAGTGAGACTCACTCATTCTAACCCGCGCCCCACAGTGGGACTTGCTCACTCACTCATTCTAAGCAGCGCCCTACATTGCGACTCTCTCACGCACTCACTCTAACCCACGTCCTACAGTGGGACTCACTCACTCACTCTAACCTGCGCCCTAAAGTGGGACTCACTCACTCACTCTAACCCGCTTCCTGCAGTGGGACTAACTCACTCACTCACTGTAACCCGTGCCCTACAGTGGAACTCACTCACTTACTCTAACACGCTTCTACAGTGGGACTCACTCACTCACTCGCACCCTCGCCCTACAGTGGGACTCACTCATTCACTCTGACCCGCGCCCTACAGTGAGACTCACGCACTCCCTCTAACCCGCTTCCTATAGTGAGACTCACTCACTCTAACCCACGCCGTACAGTGGGACTCACACACTCACTCACTTTAACCCGCTTCCTGCAGTGGGACTCCCTCAATCACTCTAACCCGCTTCATACAGTGAGACTCACTCACTCACTCACTCTATACAGCGCCCTAGAGCGCGACTCACTCAATCACTCTAAGCCGCTTCTTACAGTGGGACTCACTCACTCACCCATTCTAACCCGCTTCCTACGGCGGGTTTCACTCACTCACTCTAACCCGTTTCCTACAGTGGGACTCAGTCACTCAAGGGAACCCGCTCCCTGCAGTGGGACTCACTCACTCACTCTAACCCGCTTCCTACAGTGGGACTCACTCATTCACTCAAACCCCCTTCATACAGTGGGACTCACTCACTCACTCACTGTAACCCATGCCCTACAGTGGAACTCACTCACTCGCTCTAACCCGCTTCATATAGTGGGACTCACTCACTCACTCTAACCCACGCCCTACAGTGGGACTCACTCGCTCACTCACTCTAACCCGCACCATAGAGTGGGACTCACCCACTCACTCTAACCCACGCCGTACAGTGGTACTCACACACACACTCACTTTAACCCGCTTCCTGCAGTGGGACTCCCTCAATCACTCTAACCGGCTTCATACAGTGCGACACTCTCACTCACTCACTCTAACCCACGTACTACAGTGGGACTCGCTCACTCTAACCCGCTTCCTACAGCACTCTAACCCGCTTCCTATAGTGGGACTCACTCACTCACCGTAACCCGTGCCGTACAGTGGGACTCACTCACTCACTCTAACCCGCTTTCTTCAGCTGGACTTACTCACTCACTCACTTTAACACACGCCCTACAGCGCGACTCACTCACTCACTCACTGTAATCCACTTCCTACAGTGGGACTTACTTACTCACTCAAACTCGCTTCCTACAGTGGGACTCACTCACCCACTCACTCTAACCCGCTTCCTACAGTGGGACTCAATCACTCACTCACTCAAACCAGATTCCTACAGTGGGACTTGCTCACTCTCTCTTTCTAACCCGCTTCCTAGAGTGGGACTCACTCATTCACTCAAACCCCCTTCATACAGTGGGACTCACTCACTCACTCACTGTAACCCACGCCCTACAGTGGGACTCACTCACACAATCTAACCCGCGTCCTACAGTGGGACTCACTCACTCACTCACTCTAACCCACGCCCTCGAGGGAGACTCACTCATTCTAACCCGTGCCCCACAGTGGGACTCACACACTCACTCATTCTAAGCAGCGCCCTACAGTGCGACTCACTCACTCACTCACTCTAACCCGCGGCCTACAGTAGAGCTCCTTCACTCAGTCACTCTAACGCGCACCCTACACTTGGACTCACTCACTCACCCACTCTAACCCACGTCCTACAGTGGGACTTACTCACTCACTCACTCTAACCCACGTCCTACAGTGGGACTCACTCACTCACTCTAACCCGTGCCCTCGAGTGAGACTCATTCATTCAACCCCACGCCCCACAGTGGGACTCACTCACTCACTCATTCTAAGCAGTGCCCTACAGCGGGACCCTCTCACTCACTTTAACCCGCGCCCTAAAGTGGGACTCACTCACTCACTCTGACCCGCGCCCTACAGTGAGACTCACGCACTCCCTCTAACCCGCTTCCTATAGTGAGACTCACTCACTCTAACCCACGCCGTACACTGGGACTCACACATTCACTCACTTTAACCCGCTTCCTGCAGTGGGACTCCCTCAATCACTCTAACCCGCTTCATACAGTGAGACTCACTCACTCACTCTAACCCACGCCCTACCGTGGGACTCACTCGCTAACTCACTCTAACCCGCGCCATAGAGTTAGGCTCACTCACTCTAACCCGTGCCCCACATTGGGACTCCCTCACTCATTCACTTTAACTCGCGCACTACAGTGGGTCTCACTCACTCACTCTAACCCGCTTCCTACAGCACTCTAACCCGCTTCCTACAGTGGGACTCACTCACTTTACTCTAACCCGCTTTATTCAGCTGGACTTACTCACTCACTCACTCTAACACACGCCCTACAGCGCGACTAACTCACTCACTCAATCTAACCCACGCCCTCGAGGGAGACTCACTCATTCTAACCCGTGCCCCACAGTGGGACTCACTCACTCACTCATTCTAAGCAGCGCCCTATAGTGCGACTCACTCACTCACTCACTCTAACCCGCGGCCTACAGTAGAGCTCCTTCACTCAGTCACTCTAACGCGCACCCTACACTTGGACTCACTCCCTCACTCACTCTAACCCACGTCCTACAGTGGGACTTACTCACTCACTCACTCTAACCCACGTCCTGCAGTGGGACTCACTCACTCACTCACTCTAACCCGCTTCCTACAGTGGGACTCACTCACTCACTCACTCTAACCCGCGGCCTACAGTAGAGCTCCTTCACTCACTCACTCTAACGTGCACCCTACACTTGGACTCACTCATTCACTCACTCTTACCCGCGCCCTACACTGGGACACACTCGGTTACTCTAACCTGCTTCCTACAGTGGGACTCACTCACTCACTCACTCTAACCTGCTTCCTACAGTGGGACTTACTCACTCTAACTCGCTTCCTACAGTGGGACTCACTCACTCACTCTAACCCGCGCCCTACAGTGAGACTCACACACTCACTCTAACCCGCGCCTTACAGCGGGACTCTCGCTCACTCTAACCCGCGCCCTACAGTGGGACTCACTCACTCTAACTCGTGCCCTCGAGTGAGACTCACTCATTCAACGCCACGCCCCACAGTGGGACTCACTCACTCACTCATTCTAAGCAGTGCCCTACAGCGGGACCCTCTCACTCACTTTAACCCGCGCCCTAAAGTGGGACTCACTCACTCACTCTAACCCGCGCCCTGCAGTGGGACTCACTCATTCACTCTGACCCGCGCCCTACAGTGAGACTCACGCACTCCCTCTAGCCCGCTTCCTATAGTGAGACTCACTCACTCTAACCCACGCCCTACCATGGGACTCACACATTCACTCACTTTAACCCGCTTCCTGCAGTGGGACTCCCTCAATCACTCTAACCCGCTTCATACAGTGAGACTCACTCACTCACTCTAACGCACGCCCTCCCGTGGGACTCACTCGCTAACTCACTCTAACCCGCGCCATAGAGTTAGGCTCACTCACTCTAACCCGTGCCCCACATTGGGACTCCCTCACTCATTCACTTTAACTCGCGCACTACAGTGGGTCTCACTCACTCCCTCTAACCCGCTTCCTACAGCACTCTAACCCGCTTCCTACAGTGGGACTCACTCACTTTACTCTAACCCGCTTTATTCAGCTGGACTTACTCACTCACTCACTCTAACACATGCCCTACAGCGCGACTCACTCACTCACTCACTCTAACCCACTTCCTAAAGTGGGACTCACACATTCATTCACTTTAACCCGCTTCCTACGTTGGGACTCACTCACTCACTCACTCTAACCAGTTTCCTACACTGGGACTTGCTCACTCACTCATTCTAACCCGCTTCCTACAGTTGGACTCACTCAGTCACTCTGACCCACTTACTAGAGTGAGACTCACTCACTCAATCACTCTAACTCACTTCCTACAGTGGGAATCACTCGCTCACTCTAACCCCCTTCATACAGTGGGACTCACACACTCACTCACTTTAACCCTCTTCCTACAGTGGGACTCCCTCAATCACTCTAACCCGCTTCATACAGTGCGACTCACTCACTCACTCTAACCCACGCCCGACAGTGGGACTCACTCGCTCACTCACTCTAACCCGCACCATAGAGTGAGGCTCACTCACTCTAACCCGTGTCCCACTGTGGGACTCCCTCACTCACCGTAACTTGTGCCCTACAGCAGGAATCACTCACTCTAACGGGCGCTCTACAGGGGTCTCACTGACTAACTATAACCCATGCCCTACAGTGGGACTCACTCACTCACCCTAACCCGTGCCCTACAGTGGGACTCACACACTCACTCTACTTTAACCCGCGCCCTAAAGTGGGACTCACTCACTCACTCTAACCCGCGCCCTACAGTAGGACTCACTCACTCTAACCCGTGCCCTCGAGTGAGACTCACTCATTCTAACCCGCGCCCCACAGTGGGACTTGCTCACTCACTCATTCTAAGCAGCGCCCTACAGTGGGACTCACTCACTCACTCACTCTAACCCACGTCCTACAGTGGGACTCACTCATTCACTCTAACCTGCGCCCTAAAGTGGGACTCACTCACTCACTCTAACCCGCTTCCTGCAGTGGGACTAACTCACTCACTCACTGTAACCCGTGCCCTACAGTGGGACTCACTCACTCACTCTAACACGCTTCTACAGTGGGACTCACTCACTTACTCGCACCCTCGCCCTACAGTGGGACTCACTCATTCACTCTGACCCGCGCCCTACAGTGAGACTCACGCACTCCCTCTAACCCGCTTCCTATAGTGAGACTCACTAACTCTAACCCACGCCGTACAGTGGGACTTACACACTCACTCACTCTAACCCGCTTCCTGCAGTGGGACTCCCTCAATCACTCTAACCCGCTTCATACAGTGAGACTCACTCACTCACTCACTCTATACAGCGCCCTAGAGCGAGACTCACTCAATCACTCTAAGCCGCTTCTTACAGTGGGACTCACTCACTCACTCATTCTAACCCACTTCCTACGGTGGGTTTCACTCACTCACTCTAACCCGTTTCCTACAGTGGGACTCAGTCACTCAAGGGAACCCGCTCCCTGCAGTGGGACTCACTCACTCACTCTAACCCGCTTCCTACAGTGGGTCAAACTCATTTACTCTAACATGCGCTCTACATTGGGACTCACTCACTCACCCATTCTGAGCTGCTTCCTACAGTGGGACTCACTCACTCACTCACTCTAACCCGCGCCCTACAGTGGGACTCACTCACTCACTCTTACCCGCTTCCTACAGTGGGACTCAGTCACTCACACACTCTGAACTGTGCCCTGCGTTGGGACTCACTCACTCACTCTAAGTCACTTCCTACAGCAGGACTCACTCACTCGCTTATTCTAACTCGCTTCCTACAGTGGGACTCACTCACTCACTCATTCTAACGCGCTTCCTACGGTGGGTTTCACTCACTCACTCTAACCCGTTTCCTCCAGTGGGACTCAGTCTCTCAAGGGAACCCACTCCCTGCAGTGGGACTCACTCACTCACACTAACCCATTTCGTACAGTGGGACACACTCACTCACTCTCACCCGCGCCCCACAGTAGGAGACACTCACTCAATCTAAACTGTGCCTTTGAGTGGGACTCACTCAGTTACTCTAACCCACACCCTACAGTGGGACTCACTCTAACCCTCTTCCTACAGTGGGACTCACACGCTCGCTCACTTTAATCCGCGCCCTAAAGTGGGACTCACTCACCCACTCTAACCCGCGCCCTACAGCGGGACTCTCTCACTCGCTCTATCCCGCGCCCTACAGTGGGACTCACTCACTCACTCTAACACGCTTCTACAGTGGGACTCACTCATTCACTCTCACCTGCTCCCTACAGTGAGACTCACGCACTCCCTCTAACCCGCTTCTGTTACCGAAATCTCGGAATGAAGAACTTATCGACACCAATGTGATGTAGATAAGCAGACACTTCTTTATTGACGGCCGGGTGCATGAGCGAGTCCTCTCACGATCAACGCACACCAGGTCCCAAAAACAGATTCCATATATAGAACTTATTCATACAAATTCATTAAATATTCATGCATAATCATAACATTTCCCATAAATCATTTACATACTCTCCTCCTATATCCGATTCTGCGCAGTAAAGCTTAGAAAGGTCTAGAAATGGGTCTAGGGTACGATTTGGGTAGGTGGTATATGAGTCGGTGGTCGCTATCTCCCCCTGCCGGAATTACCTTTTACTAAAGTTCACGGTTTCTTGGCAGGCACCTACAAGCTGTTCCAGTCGACTCTCCCCAGTTTCCATTAATCTCATCCTCTGACATTTCAATACACCTCTACATACAGAAGACTGGTTAAGTACAAAGGAACCTTTCAACCCTAAAGTTATTACCTAAGTTTTCACAATAGTTCCAGACCCTTCTTCTAGCCTTGGTACAGGATGTACAAAGATCTCATAACTACTTCTACTATATAGCTGTAAGTTTTCTATAAAAATTTTCTTATTCCTCTATATTTTAATTTTATTAAATGTTTTTATAAAATCAATCAATCAATCTAATATAATCAATTAATCTTAACTTATTAACAAATCGATAACATTTCCCCCCTTTGAAAGTGTTGAAAATCATTATTTCAATACTTTCACATTATTCATATATCTTTTGTTTCAACATATTTTGGTGATGGATCATATCTTGGTGAAATGCTTGGTACTTCTCTCATAATCATACGATTCACTGCAATTCTATTAGTAAACTGTTTCTTCAGACATGCATATACTAGCATGCTCATCAAAAAGACAACTAGCAACAGAAACCAAGTTTTTATTATAGATTGTATCCAAGAGCTCAAATTCCATCCCAGTTTGTTAAAAATTTTTCCAAACCAATCTTCTGACATATCCTTCTGAATTGTTTCAGTTTCTTCTTCAATTTTTCCCAATAAATCTAGATCATGTTCCACATCCTGAGTGACATTTGGAATGTGGATACAACAGTGGTCCAGTTTATCTTTGAGACATCCACACACTCCATGTTCTTTAAGCAGGAGCATATCTAGTGCCATTCTATTTTGTAAAGTCATTCTGGAAGTTGCCTGTAGTTGTATATTCAATTCCTTAAACCCCTTCTTGGTAACCTTTGCCAATTTTTCCACTTGACCAGTTAAATGATAGAGCCATGCTCTGTTTCTATATGAAGCTATAGGATTTAAAAGTGATTCCAGTGCCCAGCCAATTTTCACTCCTGTAGATGGTTCATTCCAAACATCATTATTTATCCCTGATCTCTTTATTCGTTTCAATTCTAAATTCTCTAGAGATCCTTTAAATGGTGATTTCTTCCAAATCGGACACAATGTTGGCATGCCTAACGTGATTTGTTTCACCTTACCATCTAATGGTAGGTGTGTTGTCCAGGTTCCATCACTTAATGCCCAAACTAAATGTCCTGGACTTCGAATAGTAGATTTTCTACAACTAAACAAAGTTCCTCTTCTGACTGTAAAAGTGCTGGTTAAATTTAGAGTATTCTTAAGACCTCGACAAAAACAACCATATTTCAAAGCAGCAGCCAACGGAGGAATTCTTTGGATTACTAAGTCTGCATTACTACAATCATACACTTTTTCACATTTCCACCATGGCACTATTTTATTTTCTTTCTCTCCCGATGTAGTTGACATATCATCTACCCAGGGTAATACTGAAAAAACTTTTCCATCCCATGTAAAACACCAAGGAGTTCTTGCTATATATTGAAAATAGGAAAATATGGACATAGACCATATAGAGTCCCACTGGTCTACTAATTGGGTGCTTTGGCCAGTTTCGTTACACTTCCATTCCATGACACTTTTGCTCACATTGGTTTTAAATTGTTCATCATAAGAACACCATCCTACATTCTTAAATCTCCCTATTTTGGTAAAAACATGATTTAACAATTTTTCACAATCTGCCAGACTACCTGGAGTTTTCCATTGTTTTCTAGTGACTTTCACTTGTTCATACCATTGAGTCACTGGCCTCTGTTCACAATAATTGGTCTCATTTTTATGTTCCAGGTTAGTCAAATTCATGGTTAAAATTCCCCATGGAATAGATTCACCTACTGCTCTTGGTATAGGTAAACAAGCAGTGATCTGCATGATGTTTTGTAAATTGGCAAATTCTTTAGTCAATCCTACCAACAAATTTTCCTCTGCCATTTGTTTTGGAATGTCAATCACTTGTTCTGTTTCTATTTGTCTTTTGTTCCTGTCCACCAAGCCAGCCCATGATCCCACCAACATTACCAACCAAAAAAAATCCAAAACCCAATCATAACCTGATAAAAAAATTAGACATGTTTCAAAGTCAATTTTTAAGTCTCTGGGTCACGATTAGCAATCTTCCACGGAGTAGATGCTTTCTTCACGGTGCTTTCTTCACTCAAGTATAATATATCCAAGCATCCGATTCTGCAATTTTGATAGCTGTAAAAGTGGTTAGCAGTATCTGGAAAGGTCCTCTCCAGTGCTCCTGCAAAGTTTCGGAGGTCCAAGTCTTCACATAGACATAGTCTCCTGGTTGGAAATCATGCACTGCATTTTCCAGGGGTAAAGGTCTATTCCAAATTACTACACTCCAAATCACAGCCAAAGTTTTCCTTAGAAAAAGCAAATAGTTATACACATCTTGTTTTCCTTTTACATGTATGTTTAGATTTGGTTCTAGAGACTCATATGGTTTTCCATATAATAATTCATAAGGACTGACTGAGGTTCCACTCTTTTGGCTGTACCCTGATTCGTAATAATGCCAATGGAAGTGCCTGAGGCCACTTTAAACTAGTTTCTTGACAAATTTTACTTATTTGTCGTTTTAACGTTTGATTCATCCTTTCCACTTTCCCACTAGATTGTGGCCTCCAAGATGAATGTAAATCCCAATTAATACCCAATGCTTTGCTAACACTTCGGACTACTTCAGCCACAAAGTGTGGACCTCTGTCAGAGGAAATTCCAATAGGAACTCCAAATCTTGGAATTATTTCTTGTAATAACCACTTCACAACCTCTTTTTGCTTGTGTGGTGTGACAGGGAAGAGCTTCTGGCCATCCTGTAAAAGTATCAACCCTTACCAGGATGTACCGGTACCCATTTTGTCTAGGTAACTCTGAAAAATCTACTTGCCAATAATCTCCAGGTTCTGTACCAGATTTCAGTCTACCCATTTGAACCTTTTTCTTAATTACTGGATTATTTTTCAAACATACTTCACACTTTGCAGTTACCATTTTAGCTATTCCCAACATCTTAACTGATATTATTTGCTTTCGTAAAGATGTTACTAAGGCTTCTGCTCCCCAGTGACATTCTTGATGTCTTGTTTGAATTATCTCTCTCATCCCAAGAGGTGGAATTACTACTTGTCCATTAGGAGTTATCCACCATCCAGCTAAGTTTTCTTAGCATT
The DNA here is from genome assembly GCF_017639655.2 of Falco naumanni. Lineage (NCBI taxonomy): Eukaryota > Metazoa > Chordata > Aves > Falconiformes > Falconidae > Falco > Falco naumanni. The sequence goes on along the minus strand of NC_054079.1, from coordinate 6,126,572 downwards.
TAATAACTGACCCAATTTGTCATCTTCCTCTGAATATCTCGGTTTTTCCCTAGGAAGGGTTACTGTTTTAGAAGGAATTATTGCCATTTGCAATGTTTGTCTCTTTGCTACCTTCTTTGCTGTTTTATCAGCTAAATTATTTCCAATTATTATTTTTGTATTTCCAATCTGATGTGCTTTACAGTGCATGATTGCTACTTGATCTGGTTTTTTAACTGCTTGCAATAATTGTAAAATTTCTGTTTGATGCTTAATGTTTGATCCTTGAGAGGACAATAACCCCCTCTCTTTCCACAAAGCTCCATGGACATGCACTACCCCAAAGGCATATTTTGAATCAGTCCAGATATTGACTTTCTTGTCTTTGCTAAGCTCTAAGGCCCGGATTAAAGCAATGAGTTCCGCTTTTTGTGCTGATGTGGTACTCGCCAATGTTCCTGCTTCTACAACTCTGGTGTCTGTTGTTACCGCATATCTGGCATATCGGACTCCTTGTTCCATAAAGCTGCTTCCATCAGTATACAATTCCCAGTCTGGTCGCTCCAATGTCACATCCTTCAGATCTTCACGACTGGAATAAACATACTTGATGGTAGCCAAGCAATCATGTTCCAGTCATCCTTCTTCCTGTATGGAACTTAAAAACACTGCAGGATTTACCAGGTTAGTTGTCTTTAGAATCACATCATCTTGTTCAGTCAATACCACCTGGTACTTCATCATTCGGCTGGGGGACAGCCAATGTCCCCCCTTCTGTTCTAGGACAGTTATCACCATGTGTGGAACATAGACTGTTATTGTTCTTCCCAAAGTCAATTTCCGAGCTTCTTGTATGAGCATCACTGTTGTTGTCACTGCTCGAAGGCAGTTTGGCCATCCTTTACTCACTGTATCCAGTTGTTTAGAGAAGTATCCGACTGGTCGTTTCCAGCTTCCTATCCTCTGGGTTAACACACCCAGTGCAAGGTGTTGTCTTTCATGTACAAACAGCTGGAAATCTTTGGTTAGATCCGGCAGTCCCAAAGCAGGTGCAGACATTAAGGCACGTTTCAACTCTACAAAAGCCTTTTGTTGTTGTGGGCCCCATACAAAGGGAGAGTTCTTCTGGGCCTCATACAGCGGTTTAGCTGTTAGCCCATAGTTCATGATCCAAAGCGACAACACCCAGTCATTCCCAGAAATGCTCTGAGTTCATGAATATTTCTCGGCTCAGGTATACCACAAATAGCTTCTTTGTGATTTTTTCCTAATTGTCATTGTCCTTTTAAAATCTCAAAGCCGAGATATATCACAGTCTGGCAGGCTATCTGGGCTTTCTTCCTGGACACTTTGTATCCATTTAGTCCCAGAAAATTTAAGAGGTCAATAGTCACCTGTATACAGGTAAGTCTTTCTTCTGTAGCAATCAGTATGTCATCCACATACTGTAGGAGTAAATGTCCAGGCCTTGATTTATCCTGTTTCCAGATTTCAAGTTCCTTTGCTAATTGATTTCCAAAAATAGTTGGACTGTTTTTAAATCCTTGGGGTAATCTAGTCCATGTCAGCTGCATCTTTCGCCCGGTTTGTGGATTTTCCCATTCAAAAGCAAACAGTTTTCTGCTTTCCTTTTCCAAAGGTATACAAAAGAAAGCATCTTTTAAATCAAGCACTGTAAACCACTGATAAGTCTCCCTTAATGCTGTTAACAGTGTATAAGGGTTTGCTACCACAGGATAAATATCCTTAACTATTTGATTTACTGCTCTCAAGTCTTGTACCAGTCTATATTCACCCGAAGGTTTTCTGACTGGTAAAATAGGAATATTATACTCAGATTCACATTCTTCTAAAATTTTATACTCCAAAAATTTATCAATCAATTTCTTCAATTCCTGTCTCACTTCTGGTTTGATTGGATATTGTTTAATTCTCACTGTTCCTGCGCCTTCCTTCAAATCTCTTTTAACCGGTTCTGCTAGTTTCGATTTACCAGGAATATCTGTCTCCCATACAGTAGGGATCACTGCCAAACCACCTCCGGTGGAATTTCTTGTTCCTTTACCTTTTCTTGTATCATCAAAACTTCTCCCGTTTTTGACTCGGGTATTTTCAAAACGAATTCTCCTTCATCAAAAACAATTTGTGCATTTAATTTAGATAACAAATCTCTCCCTAACAAAGGTACCGGACATTCTGGTACATATAAAAATTCATGTGTAATTATTTTATTTCCAAATTTCAAATCTATGGGTTGTAGGAACGGCCTGTTTTCTTCTTTCCCTGTTGCTCCTTTTATATTGGCTGTCTTTGTTCCAATTTTTCCTTTACAAGTATTTAATACTGAAAATGTCGCCCCTGTATCTACTAATAATTTAACTTCTTTATCTCCCAGCTTAATTTTAACCAGAGGTTCAGCTGGGCTCCCCTCCGGTCCCCTTCAATCATCTAAAACCATTATTTTGGCAAGGTCGTGAGAAGCACTCCTGTTTCTGGGGCAGTCCTTTTTCCAGTGTCCTTCCTCTTTACACAAGGCACACTGATTTATTCCTAAGAGGGTATTAAATTTCCGATCACCACAATTCATATACCCTCCTCGTCCATTAAATCCTCGTCCTCTTCCTCTGCCCCTTCCTCTATCTACTGTTCCTGCCATCACTGCCAATAAATCTATTCTCCTTGATCTTCTTTCTTCTTTTTCTCTGTTATTATATACCCTCCATGCCACTTCCAACATTGCATTTAAACTTCTTGAATTCTCTCCCTCCAGTTTCTGGAGTTTTTTTTCTTATATCTGGTGCCGATTGCCCCATAAAAATCAAAGCCAATTGTATCTGTGCTGCCTCTGTTTCCACTCTCAAATCAGTGTATTTTCTAGCAGCTTCCTTTAATCTTTCCAAAAATGCTGAGGGAGATTCATTTTTATCTTGTCTTACTTCATATAATTTAGACCAATTCAAAGATTTAGGCATGGCATGTCTAATCCCATACAAAACCCACTTTTGATACCGTCTCAGTCTTTCTCTATGTGCCACATTATTTGGATCCCACTGCGGATCCCCAGATGGAAAATTCTGTTCTATTGTTCCACCTGTTATTCCACTCATCACATCCAACTCTGCCTGTGTTTTGCCAGCTTTTAATACCATTTGTTTCTCTGTATCATCTAACAAATTATCCAAAATCACCTGTAAATCACTCCAGTCTGGATTCTGTGTTCTAATTATAGTATCTACCACCTTGCCCACTTTTTCAGGATCTTCTCTATAGTTTCCTGCTGCCTGTTTCCAAGTCATCAAATCCGTAGCTGTAAAAGGTATTTTCACATAGACTGGTCCGTCGCTGCCAACTCCCTGTCGCAGGGGAGCTATTGTATGGGTCTGTTGCCGAGTTCTCCGTGAAACAGGAGTATGAATTACAATCTCCGATAATCTCTCTCCCACATCTCCTGTTCCACTGCTATCTGGTTCAGTCACCGGTTCTTGTATCCTTAATTCTCGACCCTGATTCATTTCTCTCCTAGGAGGGGATATATCTAACTCTGGTCCATCGTCATTCTCAATAGCAGTCCTTTTCTTCAAACAACCTTTCCCAATCTCACAAGTTGTACAACACTTTTTCACTTTCTTATTATCAGCGGTTACAGCCATTACTAAATTATCTCCAGTAGTTAACTTACATTCCTCCTGCCAATCCTTTCTTTGTCTCAAGTAAAAGAACAAATCCACATATGGCATTTCACTCCATTTCCCTTCTCTTTTACAATACAACATTAACTGCAAAATAGTGTTATAATTCAGTGTCCCGTTCATGGGCCACTTTTCCTGATCTTCTAGTATATATAGTGGCCACCAATTATTACAATACTCAATCATCTGGCTTTTTGGCAAATCCTCATATAAATCTCCCCAATGCGCTAACAAACATCCCAATGGAGAATTTTTCGGGATTTTATCATTTAACACAAGATTACCCAAGCTTCTACTTTTAAACAACCGAGTTAACTTAGTTGCCATGGTGTAATTACCCACAGTACAATACACAATTATTCAACTCTGTCACTCCGATCCGCGGATCCACACTCCACACTCACTTTCGTTTTCAATTATACGTCTCACCCTTACAACCACACTCACACTTTCCCACAGTTGCTTTAAACAAGCATATAACACAATTTTATACCTCTTAATTTTCTTCTTAATACACAGACTCACAAAACAACAGAAAGACAAACATATAACACAATATTATACCTCTTAATTTTCTTCTTAATACACAGACTCACAAAACAACAAAAAAAGCACTAAAACTTCTAACTTCTTGTTAGAGGCACTACCTTAGAGAACACTATAGCATATAGTTTCTCTTGTCTACACTTTTGTCCAACCCTGCAATAGCTTTCGCTTATGTCTTACGGGCAGACGCCTAGGCTTCCACTTCCACAACGATCCTTTTAGTCCAACTCTGCAATAGCTTTCGCTTATGTCTTACGGGCAGACTCCTAGTCCTACCCTGCGCAGGTCTTTCACTGCGTCTGACAGGTAGACTTACTCAGTGGGACTCCAACCCACTGGTGGGACTCCATCCCACTCTTTCCAATACACTTATTATAGTGGGACTCCTGCCCACTTCCTCTAGTGCACTTATTTACTACAATTAAAAAGAAGAAGTGTCTTACCCAAAAAAAAATCCAGAGAACGTCGCGAAGAGCCTTACGGATCGGGGATCGATGGGTATCCCCGAGAAATCCTCGGTGCCGGCTGGAACCGATCAGGTCCCCGACTCCTCCGGTCTCCTTCAGCGAGGTCCCATCTGGGTCGCCAAAAACTGTTACCGAAATCTCGGAATGAAGAACTTATCGACACCAATGTGATGTAGATAAGCAGACACTTCTTTATTGACGGCCGGGTGCGTGAGCGAGTCCTCTCACGATCAACGCACACCAGGTCCCAAAAACAGATTCCATATATAGAACTTATTCATACAAATTCATTAAATATTCATGCATAATCATAACATTTCCCATAAATCATTTACATACTCTCTTCCTATATCCGATTCTGCGCAGTAAAGCTTAGAAAGGTCTAGAAATGGGTCTAGGGTACGATTTGGGTAGGTGGTATATGAGTCGGTGGTCGCGATCTCCCCCTGCCGGAATTACCTTTTACTAAAGTTCACAGTTTCTTGGCAGGCACCTACAAGATGTTCCAGTCGACTCTCCTCAGTTCCCATTAATCTCATCCTCTGACATTTCAATACACCTCTACATACAGAAGACTGGTTAAGTACAAAGGAACCTTTCAACCCTAAAGTTATTACCTAAGTTTTTCCACAATAGTTCCAGGCCCTTCTTCTAGCCTTGGTACAGGACGTACAAAGATCTCATAACTACTTCTACTATATAGCTGTAAGTTTTCTATAAAAATTTTCTTATTCCTCTATATTTTAATTTTATTAAATGTTTTTATAAAATCAATCAATCAATCTAATATAATCAATTAATATTAACTTATTAACAAATCGATAACACTTCCTATAGTGAGACTCACTCACTCTAACCCTCGCCCTACAGTGGGACGCACTCACTCACTCACTTTAATCCGCGCCCTAAAGTGGGACTCACTCACCCACTCTAACCCGCGCCCTACAGCGGGACTCTCTCACTCACTCTATACCCGCGCCCTACAGTGGGACTCACTCACTCACTCTAACACGCTTCTACAGTGGGACTCACTCACTCACTCTAAACCTCGCCCTACAGTGGGACTCACTCATTCACTCTGGCCCGCGCCCTACAGTGAGACTCACACACTCCCTGTAACCCACTTCCTATAGTGAGACTCACTCACTCTAACCCACGCCGTAAAGTGGGACTCAAACACTCACTCATTTTATCCCGCTTCCCACAGTGGGACTCCCTCAATCACTCTAACCTGCTTCATACAATGGGACTCACTCACTCACTCTAACCCACGCCCTACAGTGGGACTCACTCGCTCACTCACTCTAACATGCACCATAGACTGAGGCTCACTCACTCTTACCCGCTTACTACAGTGGGACTCAGTGAATTACACACTCTGAACTGTGCCCTGCGTTGGGACTCACTCACTCACTCTAACTCGCTTCCTACAGCAGGACTCACTCACTCGCTCATTCTAACGCGCTTCCTACGGTGGGTTTCACTCACTCACTCTAACCCGTTTCCTACAGTGGGACTCAGTCACTCAAGGGAACCCGCTCCCTACAGTGGGACTCACTCATTCACTCTGACCCGCGCACTACAGTGAGACTCACGCACTCCCTCTAACCCCCTTCCTATAGTGAGACTCACTCACTCTAACCCACGCCCTACAGTGGGACGCACTCACTCACTCACTCTAACCTGTGCCATAGAGTGAGGCTCACTCACTCTAACCCGTGCCCCACAGTGGGACTCCCTCACTCATTCACTGTAACTCACGCACTACAGTGGGACTCACTCACTCACTATAACCCACTTCCTACAGCACTCTAACCCACTTCCTACAGTGGGACTCACACACTCACTCACTTTAACCTGCGCCCTAAAGTGGGACTCACTCACTCACTCTAACCCGCGACCTACAGGGGGACTCTCTCACTCACTCTATACCCGCGCCCTACAGTGGGACTCATTCTAACCCACGCCCTACAGTGGGACTTACTCACTCACTCTAACACGTGCCCTAAAGTGGGACTCACTCACTCATTCACTGTAACTCGCGCACTACAGTGGGACTCACACACTCACACACTCTAACTCGCTTCCTACAGTGGGACTCACTCACTAACCAACTCTGAGCTGCTTCCTATAGTGGGACTCACTCACTCAGTCATTCTAACGCGCTTCCTACGGTGGGTTTCACTCACTCTAACCCCCTTTATACAGTGGGACTCACTCACTCACTCACTCTAACCCACGCCCTACAGTGGGACTCACTCACTCTCTCACTCTAACCCTCTTCCTACAGTGGGCCTCACACACTCACTCTGACCTGCTTCCTACTGTGGGACTCATTCTACACACTCACTCTAACCTGCTTCCTAAAGCGGGACTCACTCTCTCACTCACTCTAACCCGCGCCCCACAGTGGGACACACTCACTCACTCATTCTAAGCAGCGCCCTACAGTGCGAATCTCTCACTCACTCACTCTAATCCACGCCCTACAGTGGGACTCACTCATTCACTCACTCTAACCTGCTTCCTACAGTGGGACTCACTCACTCACTCGCTCTAACCTGCTTCCTACAGTCGGACTCACTCACTCTAACCCGCTTCCTACAGTGGGACTCACACACTCACTCACTTTAATCCGCGCCCTAAAGTGGGACTCACTCACCCACTCTAACCCGCGCCCTACAGCGGGACTATCTCACTCACTCTGACCCGCGCCCTAGAGTGGGACTCACTCACTCACTCTAACACGCTTCTAGAGTGGGAATCACTCATTCACTCTGACCCGCGCCCTACAGTGAGACTCACGCACTCCCTCTAACCCGCTTCCTATAGTGAGACTCACTCACTCTAACCCACGCCCTACAGTGGGACGCACTCACTCACTCACTCTAACCCATGCCATAGAGTGAGGCTCACTCACTCTAACCCGTGCCCCACAGTGGGACTCCCTCACTCATTCACTGTAACTCACGCACTACAGTGGGACTCACTCACTCACTCTAACCCGCTTCCTACAGCACTCTAACCCGCTTCCTACAGTGGGACTCACACACTAACTCACTTTAACCTGCGCCCTAAGGTGGGACTCACTCACTCACTCTAACCCGCGCCCTACAGGGGGACTCTCTCACTCACTCTATACCCGCGCCCTACAGTGGGACTCAGTCAATCACACACTCTGAACTGTGCCCTGCGTTGGGACTCACTCACTCACTCTAACTCGCTTCCTACAGCAGGACTCACTCACTCGCTCATTCTAACCCGCTTCCTACAGTGGGTCTCACTCAATCAATCACTCTAAGCCGCTTCCTACAGTGGGACTCACTCACTCACTCATTCTAACACGCTTCCTACGGTGGGTTTCACTCACTCACTCTAACCCGCACCCTACAGGGGTACTCTCTCACTCACTCTATAACCGCGCCCTACAGTGGGACTCACTCACTCACACTAACCCATTTCGTACAGTGGGACACACTCATTCACTCTCACCCGCGCCCCACAGTGGGAGACACTCACTCAATCTAACCTGCGCCTTAGAGTGGGACTCACTCAGGTACTCTAACCCGCGCCCTAAAGTGGGACTCACTCTAACCCGCGCCCTACAGTGGGACTTACTCACTCACTCTAACACGTGCCCTACAGTGGGACTCACTCACTCATTCAGTGTAACTCGCGCACTACAATGGAACTAACTCACTCACTCTAACCCGCTTCCTACAGCAGGACTCACTCGCTCACTCACTCTAACTCGCTTCCTACAGTGGGACTCACTCACTAACCAACTCTGAGCTGCTTCCTATAGTGGGACTCACTTTCTCACTCATTCTAACGCGCTTCCTACGGTGGGTTTCACTCACTCTAACCCCCTTCATACAGTGGGACTCACTCACTCACTCACTGTAACCCACGCCCTACAGTGGGACTCACTCACTCACTCAAACCCACGTCCTACAGTGGGACTTACTCACTCACTCACTCTAACCCTCTTCCTATAGTGGGCCTCACACACTCACTCTGGCCCGCTTCCTACTGTGGGACTCACTCTACTCACTCACTCTAACCTGCTTCCTAAAGTGGGAGTCACTCCCTAAATCTCAACCGCTTCCTACAGTGGGACTCTCTCACTCTAACCCACGCCCTACAGTAGGACTCGCTACACTCATTCACTTTAACCCGCCTAAGCCTAAGCCTAAGCCTAACCCTAACCCTAACCAAATGCTAACCATAACCCTAAACCTAACCCTAACCCTAACCCTAACCCTAACCTAACCCTAACCCTAACCGTAACACTAACCCTAACCCTATACCTAACCCTAACCCTAACCTAAAACTAACCATAACCCTAAACCTAACCCTAACCCGAACCCGAACCCTAACCCTACCCTGACCCTGACCCTGACCCTGACCCTGACCCTGACCCTGACCCTAATGGTAACCCTAACCCTATCCTAACCCTGACCCTGACCCTGACCCTACCTAACCCTGACTCTGACCCTGACCCTGACCCTGACCCTGACCCTGACCCTGACCCTGACCCTGACCCTGACCCTGACCCTGACCCTAACCCTAACCCTGACCCTGACCCTAACCCTGTCCCTAACCCTGACCCTAACCTTAACCCTAACCCTAACCTAATACTCATGCGCAGTAGCGTTTGATGATAACTAAGGGCAGCGCATGCACAGAATCGGCTTTACGCCAGAGCGCATGCTTTCCGACGGCACATGTGCATTAGTAATTGTCTTTAACGCCTGTGCAGATGCGTTTCCTGCAAAACTAAGGGTAGTACATGCGCAAAATCGGCTTGACGCTGGGGGGGGGGGGGGGGGGGGGGGGGAGGAGGTTTAAGCTACGCTTTCGGCAGCGCATGCGCATTACAAATTCGGCTTTTAAGCATGCACAGACACGTTTCTGGCGAAAGTTAGGGCACGCTTCGGGGCGTGGTTTTCAGCGGTGCATGTGCATTACGAAATCGGCTTTCAAGCATGCGCAGAACCCTTTCTGGCAAAGGTAAAGATAGCGCATGCGCAGAATCGGCTTTACGCCACGGGGTGGGGTTTCCTTTGGCGCATGCGCCTTACAAATTCGGCTTTTAGGTATGCATAGCAGACTTTCTGGCAAGACTAAGGGCAGTGCATGCGCAGCAGCAGGTTGAGGGCGCGGGGCGCGGTTTCTGGCGGCGCATACGCATTACGAATTCGGCTTTTAAGCATGTGCAGAAGGCTTACTTGCAAAACTAAGGACAGCGCATGCGCAGTACCGGCTTGACGCCGCAGGACGGGGTTTCCGGCTGCGCATGTGCATTATGAATTCAGCTTTTACACATGCGCTGAAGGCTTTCTGGCAAAACAAAGGATAGTGCATGTGCAGAATCGGCTTGATGCCTAGGGGTGGGGTTGGCGGCTACGTATGCGTATTACGATATCCGCTTTTACGGATGCGTACTAGCATTTCTGGCAAAACTAAAAGCAGCACATGCGTAGAAATGGCTTGACTGCAAAGACCCAAGTTCGCGTCACGCCGTCGGTAAAATCGGTCCCGCGCAGAGGACACACGTTTGAGCCCTGTGGTCGGCAGAATCGGTTGGGCACGAAGAACCACAGTTCGATCCCCAGATGGGCAGAAACATGGCATCGCTGAGTGTGGGGGAAATTTAACCATTTAGGGGCACAGCCTTTCCCCGCAGTCTCCAGGTGGGGGTTTTTCGCTAGGTGTGGGGCTGTTGCATCAACAAGCACCTGCAGGCTGCAGCGGTGCTGCAATTCCGTACTCCCATGCCAAGTGCGTGCTGGCAACGTGCTCGGTGGACGGCAGTGGCACCTCCCTACCAGGGGAGGCCTAATCGCAATGCCATTAGTTACGGCTGGCAGCACCGAGTTGGAAGGCGCTACGGCGCATGCGCAGCGCCAGGGCTGCAGTACTGATTTTTGGCCGTCAGGTGGAAGTAGCAGCACGCTACCAACCTGGTGGCTGCAGTACCCAATTTTTTTGTTGCCATGTTATAAACGATAACAATTAAAACAATTTTATTTTGGGTTCAATCAATTTAGGTTGAGAAACAATAAGCAAAAACAGCACTGGGTGCACGGAGCTCCCTTAGCTCCACCACACGCACATCTGAGTCCTGAAAGCAGCATCTTTTATACCAGCATCTTGACCAATCTCTTCTCTCCGGATGCTTGTCATGCTCTTTCTCCATTGGGTCATTAGGGTACACCTTCTCCTCCTATTGGGTCTTCTTTGGCATGCTTTTTTGAATCTCAGGGTCTTTGTCTCCTTTGGTGGGTTTTTCTAAGCAGTGATTGCCTCAGGGGAAGGGGGAGCTTTTACATTGTCTCAAAGGAGAATCACACGCGCCCATTCATTACAATTGTGATACAGGTTAGATTTACACAGGGTACAACAACCACACCTATCACACTACACTCCATTTTTTACATGAATCATGACTGTGTTTATCACAATCCCTATTTTTGTTTATCTCATTGATTCATGTCTTAGTTTCCAATTCAATAATAACTATTTGTGTTATTTCTGGTTGTATAATCTGTATTGCTGATAGTATCAATCTAATAAAACATTGAATCAAACAGGGGATAAGTAATAAACCCCCCAAAAAATTATTAATCAAATAAAACATTGAATTGAACAGGGGATAAGTAACAATCCCCCAAATATTCCCAGGAGTATAATACTCACTTTGGTAACTCAATTACATACAATAATTGGTAAGATTAAATAGTTACTCTTTATTATATTTTTGACAAGTTTTACAAACACATTTTTAGCAACTGTGGGAACTTCATATTTGACTTCCATTTTCATCTCATGATAAAACAAGCTAGAAAATAAACAATGTTTTTTATCTTCTCCTTTCTTTATCCATCCCTCCGTTTTCTCAATATAAAGTTGGAAGTATAAAGGGTGTCCACACCTTCCCACAGGGTTCTAATCAGGACTCATATCAAGAGAGGTACCGTCAGGATCATAATGCTCAGTGGTCACCACGCCAGGGGTTGCAGCCCTCGGCAGACCTTGTCAGCTGCAGCACTGATTCCCTCCAGTCTTGCCCTCTCCAGTTTTTACCAAGATGTGCCTTTCTTTTTAAGACTTCCAACATAACAAACACCAACAGAGGTCTTGGAAAATTGGGGAAATGTGGGTTCCATCAGCTACTAAAGGTAACATAGTTTCTCTTGTACTTTAATTTTTTTTTAAAATTCAATTAGTTTTTACCCTTTTATGGAAGTCAATACACATTTCCCCAGTCGTTACATCAAGTTCTTTTAAAGTTTGGTATCCCCAGGTTCAGTTATGACTCTCCATTCCTTTATTGGTCCCTTTACCCTTGAAGCATGTGTCCTCCCCCTTTCAGCCATCCTTATTGCCATTTCTGTAGTTAAAAGAACAAGAAATGGTCCTTCCCAGCAAAGGTTGAGGTTATTTTCTCTCCAGGTTTTTATCAACACTTTATCTCCTGGTTGAATACTGTGTATTGTGAAATCTAAAGGAGTGCTCTGAGCCAATAGTCCTTTAGCCCTGAGTTCCTTCATATTTTTATTCAGTTCTATGATATAATGTTGAGTGGTCATATCCTCCAATTTTGGATGACCTATTGGCAAACCTCAAGTATAAGGCATCCCATATAACATTTCAAAAGGTGAGATTCCAGTTTCTGAGTTTGGCATAGTTCTGATATTTAACAGAGCCAAGGGAAGACACTTTATCCATGACATTTTTGTCTCAATCATGAACTTTGATAATTGTTGTTTCAGAGCCTGATTTACTCTCTCCACCCTTCCAGAACTTTGGGGATGCCAGGGAGTGTGATGGTCCCACTGGATTCCCAAGACTAATATAATATTTTTAAGAACTTTAGATGTTAAATGGGATCCTTGATCTGAGTCTATTACTCTCACCATCCCTTATCGGGGAATAATATTTTCAAGTAATTGTTTCGCTACTGTCTGAGCCGTGGCTCTTGCAGTAGGAAATGCCTCAACCCAGTGAGTTAGTTGGTCAATGATCACCAAAAGATACTTATATCATCCCACCTTCTGTAATTCAGTAAAATCCACCTGTATCCTTTCAAAAGGTCGGTGTGCCAAAGGTCTCCCTCCTTTTAGTGTCTGTCTTATTTGTTTTTTATTAATTTTCTGACAGATTAAACAACCCTGTACTTCTTGTTTCACAATTTCAAAAATTCCTATGCACCCGTAAAATTTTAGGAATTGATCCACAAGGGCTCTAGTTCCCAAAGGTGTTTGTTGATTTAACCTTTGTAATATCCTTCTGGCATATCCTTTTGGTAACATTTCCCTGCCATCTGGCGAAATCCATTTGTTGTCTGTTTGTTTAGCTCCCAGTTTTTCATATTCCAATATCTCACGCTCAGAATAAGTCTTTTGTTCATGCGTTCGTTCCTCTCTCACTCTTAGTTGTTGAGTAGCTGTCAAGGTTAAGAGAGCCGCTTGCTTGACTTCTTCATCTGCTAAATTATTTCCCCAAGTCCTAAATTGTAGTCCTTTTTGGTGTCCTCGGACATGAGTTACAGGTATGGCCTCAGGTTCCCGTATAGCCTGTAATATTTGTTTTATTAATTCCTCATGGATTAATCCCTTTCCCTGGGTATTTACCAAACCCCTTTCTTCCCATATTTTTCCAAATGTGTGAACTATTCCAAAGGCATATTTTGAATCTGTAAATATTGTCCCTTTCTTGTTTTGTAATCTTTTCAATGCTCTTAAGGCATATAATTCACATGCCTGTGCAGACCAACCAGCACTCAGTGGCCCAGATTCTATTATTTCCCAATTGCTCCCATCTATGATGGCATATCCTGATTTCCTCTTTCCTTCAATCACCCAAGAAGATCCATCTATAAACAATTTCTCACCTTCCTCCAACTCTTCTTCTTCTAGATCTGGTCTAATTTTTGTTTGTAACTCCACTAAATCTATACAGTTATATTCAGGTATTGAGGTTTTCTCCCATTCCCCAAACAAAAACTGTGCTGTGTTTTGTGCAGTGGTCATCCTTAAATCCAAATCAGAGGAATGAATTAAAATAGCTCCATATTTTAATAATCTATTGTCAGTAAGCCATTTATCTTCTTTCTGTTGGAGGATTCCTCTAATGTCATGAGGGACATATACTATTAAAGATCCCCCAAATGTAACTTTCCTAGCTTCCTCAACTAACAAGGCCACAGCTACCACTGCTTGCAGACACATGGGCCATCCTTTGGCTTACCGGATCTAATATTTTTGAAAAATATCCAATGGGTTTTTTGCTCCCAGTCCAGTCCTGGGCGAGTACTCCATAAACAGTGTGATTACTGGTGTTTACAAAGAGTTGAAATTGTCTATTTAGATCTGGGACGTTCAATACAGGAGCCGTTACAAGGTTATCTTTAAGGCATTGGAATTTTTCATCATCTTGTGATGACCACTTTATCACATCCAAGGTAAGTTTTTCATATAAAAACTTCACCTTCTCACTGAATCCCTCTATCCATTGCCGGCAGTATCCCAACAATCCTAATAATTGTCATATTTCTCTTTTTGTTTTAGGAACTGGCAAGTCAACTATCCCTGTTATCCTGTCTGGGTCTAATTTCTTTCTTCCTTTTGTGATCCAATGTCCTAAGTATTTTACCTCCGGCTCAGTAAATTGTAACTTAGTCCATGACACTTTTAGCCCCTTTTCTCCCAGAAAATTCAATAAGTTTGTGTTCTCTCTAACCTCCTTTTCCAATTTCCCCGCTATTAATAAATCATCCACATATTGTAGAAGCTTCACTTCACCTTTTGTTTCAAAAGATGTAAGTTTTCTAGTGCATGTCCAAACAAATTTAGAGATTCAGTGAAGCCTTGAGGTAATATCGTCCACCTTAGTTGTTGTTTTCTTCCTGTGTCCAGATCCTCCCGCTGGAATGCGAAATAATCCCTACTGGCTTCTGATAGTGGGCAGGCCCAGAAGGCATCCTTTAAATCTATTACACTGTACCAGGTATGTTCAGGGGATACCTGATTCAATACAGTGTAGGGATTTGCCACTACCGGGAACCTAGTAATGGTTCGTCGGTTAACAGCTCTCAAATCCTGAACTAGTCTATAACTACCGTCTGCTTTCTTAACTGGAAGGATGGGTGTATTATGTGGGAACATACAAGGTTCCAAAGCCCCTTTCTGGAGTAAATTTTCATTTATTGGTTTTAATCCTTTTCTCCCTTCTATCAAGATAGGGTATTGCCCAATTCTAATTGGTTCTCTTGGATCCATTATTTCCACTTCCAGTGGATCAATATTCAATTTTCCTATTTCTTCTTGATTATACCAGACCTTCGAGTTTATGCATTCTTCATCCTTTATTGTTAATTGCTATAAATTTACTGTGATTATTCCTTTTTTTACTTCCAGTTTCATTCCTAATTGTATAATCAAATCTCATCCTAATAAATTATTTTCAACTTCTACCAATAAAAAATCTCCTACAAAAATTTTGGGTTTAGAATCAATCTTTACATTTTTAATAATAGGAACCCTGAAAGGTTCCCCTTTTGCTCCTACTACTAAAGCTGTATCTCTACTTGCTTGACATCCCAAAGGGATGTGCCGAACTGTAGATTGTTCAGCTCCTGTATCAACTAAAAACATTACTTTCTCCTCTTGGGGACCAATCTTTAAATTAATCAAGGGCTCAGATGTTATTTTTGTCCCCAGAATGTAGAGCCCCTGACACCCTTATTCATCTTCATTAAACATCTGTTTGTCCTTCATTCGTCTCCGACAGTCCTTTTTGAAATGTCCCCTCTGCCCACAATAACAACATTCAGGCATTTTCCCCAGGAAATCCTTATTCCTCTTTTCTGGAATCACCAACTGTCTTTTTTCACCTTCTGATCTGGGAATCTTTGAAACGATTTTTGGCTGTTCCTTTTGTTGAGTTTCCCTGACTGCTGCTACAAACATTCTTGCTTTCCCTCTTTGTTTTTCCTCATCCCTCCATACATACACTTTCTGAGCTTCCTTCAACAATTCTTGTAATCCTCACTCTTGCCAACTGTCCAACTTTTCCAGCTTCTTTCTTATATCCTCCCATGATCCAGCCACAAATTGGATTTTTAGAAATGCTTCTCCAACTGGAGAGGCTGGGTCTAGCCCCAAATACATTTGTAAATTTTTCTTCAGTTTCTCTAACCAATACACAGGGGACTCATTCTTTTCCTGTAATTCACTATAAACCTTATTAATATTCTGTCCCCTTGTGACTGCCTCCTTGATTCCTTGGATAATCAACTCTCTCAAATCTGACATATTTTGTCTATCATGGGCATTTTGGTTACTCCAGTTTGGGTTCTGGTTAGGCCATTTCTGTTCTCCAGGAGGGCCTTGTTGATGCCTTCTTTCCCATATCTGTATTCCTGCCTGTCTAATCATAGATCTTTCTTCGGCTGTAAATAATATTCCTAAGATAGATTGTATTTCTTCCCAGGTATAGGTATTAGGACCTAGGAACTGGTCTAATCGTTCAGAGACTCCCAAAAGATCATCTAACAGACGACCCATCTCTCTTTTAAAGAATCTCACATCTCCTGTATTCAAAGGTACTGATACAAATCCAATTTCTCCTTTATCTCCTCCCATCGGTACCTCTCGGAGGGGAGCCAGAACCACTGCTCCTTCTTTTTCATAAATTTCATCTCTCTCTTTTTGTTCTGTTTTACTCCTTGTGTGACTAGAAGGAGGAGAGAGTAGGGAAGTCGAAGGAACAGTGTCAGGAGGCAGTGGGGGAGCCAACGGAACGGGGTCAGGAGGCAGTGGGGGATGTATCCTCTCCTGACAGCCTTCTGCGTCCTGCCTTAAATAAGGCGGGGATAAATTGTCTAATGGCTCCCATAACAACGTGGCTGTTTTAGTTTCTCTCCCCCATGCCCCCCTTTCTTTCTTTTCTCTCAAAGGAAATAATGAAACCAATCTTCCAGTCTCCGACCCTCTCCACAGTGCAGCATATTCACTTTCTTCCTGACTAAAGGGCTCTCTATTATTCACATGTAAATTCAATGTCTTACACATCCAATCATCAAAACATCCAAATATCGGTCAATATACATAATCAATTGTATTTCCTCTCTCGTCCACACTTACATACAGTAATGGACCATTTTTGGTTTAGTTTTTCCCTCTTGAGATGGCCAGTGACCCCAATGCCTGAGCATTATTCCTAAAGCACTATCCAGGGGAATAATTTTTGAGCATTCCTTTTCTTCCTTTGTTTCCTCTTCAAATCTTGACTCCTGTTGGCCCATTTTTTAGGAATTTTGCAGCACTTCTTATCGCCCTTAGCAACCAAGTGTCTTGCAGGGGGTCTGCACCCACCTATGATATCCAGGAGTATTACACACTTGGTTGCCGATACTAATGTCTACAGGGGGTTTTGGACCTACCACCCACCCACGAATCCTAGGACTTTTACAGTGTCTTCCTATCGCCCTTAGTTAACAGTAAGAGTATCCTGCAGGGGGTTGAACCCTTCACCCACCCACATACCCTATAGGAGTCGAAATCCCACCCACAAATCCTATAGGAACCGCTTCGATCCTTCACCGGCCAAGTCTCTCACGGGAGTTTGGAACCACGGTTAGAAGACCTCCACACTCGCTTCGGAACTCAAATCCTGGCTCCGAACCTAGAGTCCATTTCCACAATTAGGTTCCATCTCAACCACACTCTTACACACAAGTAACCGATACCCACCCAACCGAACGGCTTCCCTTATACTCACGACTCCGTCGTCTTCATTTGGATCTTCGTGCTCCAGAATTACGGGTCCTTTATACTGCAGTTTTTCCCTTGGAGCTCAAATCCCTTTTGGTTATTGTTTCTCTTTTGTTTGTTGATCTCTGGAGACCAACCTAGACTGCTACTCGCGAGCAACAATCTGTGGGGCGCCCCTCGAAAAGTCACAGTCCAGGAAAGCACAGCGAGATCACGTCGAGGTCACCAAATTGTTATAAACGATAACAATTAAAACAATTTTATTTTGGGTTCAATCAATTTAGGTTGAGAAACAATAAGCAAAAACAGCGCTGGTTGCGCTGAGAGCTCCCTTTAGCTCCCCCACACGCACACCTGAGTCCTAAAAGCAGGATCTTTTATACCAGCATCTTGACCAATCTCTTCTCGCCAGATGTTCGTCCTGCTCTTTCTCCATTGGGTCGTTAGGGTATACCACCTCCTCCTATTGGGTCTTCTTTGGAGCGCTTTTTTGAATCTCAGGGTCTTTGTCTCCTTTGGCCGGCTTTCCCTGGCGTGCTTTCTTTGTCTCCTTTGGCGAGTTTTTCTAAGCAGCGATTGCCTCGGGGGAAGGGGGAGCTTTTACATTGTCTCAAAGAAGAATCACACGCGCCCATTCATTACAATTGTGATACAGGTTAGATTTACAAAGGGTACAACAACCACACCTATCACACTACACTCCATTTTTTACATGAATCATGACTGTGTTTATCACAGCCAGATGGCAGCAGCGCTCCACCAACCCTGTGCTGAGCACTGGGCACAGTGAGCACTGGCCGGGATCTCGGCCCAGTTCACACCACCCGACCACGGGAACTGCTCGCTGCGACTGCAGGGTTCACTTTGCCCTGCCCTTTGCCCACTCGTAACCTGGCCACTATTACCCGTTGCCTCCGTACTAAAAGGCACCCGCGTGGCTCGAGCGGGTAAATCCTTTGCATCTGACAGCTTTAAAGTTGGGTCATTCCTTCTGTCCGTGCCCCCACCTCACCAGGAGAGAGAAGCAGCAGCACGGGGAACCCATGGCACAAGGTGCAGGGGTGGTGGTGGATGGTGGGGTCCTACAGATAAGCCCCAGCGATTGCTGTTTTTACAGGAGAAATTCACACAGATGCAGGTACCACTGGGCTTGCTTTAGTCACAACTCAGAGCCGGGCCACCACCCCAGTGAGTGGCAGAGAACTAAGGGATACAGCACAGCTTATGTACGCTTATCAAATCATTAGTCAATGTCCGAAGTTTTTAGGAGTTTCCTTTGGTACTGTCAGTTCTGCAAATCCATCACCTGACTGTCCCAAGTGATTCATCTCCTCTGTTCCAGGCTCCTCCTCAGATCTTGATCTTCTTTCTGCCTGCTTTAACTCACACACTCCTTCAAGCACGCTTAGTCTTTGAACAAGCAATTCCTATTCTCGTAGACAAATTTTTCCAAAAACACCTGCGTTTCTGAGAGCACTTGTGTACACAAATAGATCATCTGTTGTTTCTCTGTTCCTCTCACTGACTAACTGGACTGAGTTTTAAACCAGCCTTGGATTAGGGCTACACTAGGGATGAGGCCTGGTTCTGCCACTTAGCTGCTTCAACACTTTATATTTCTTAATTCAAAATACTTTTCCTTTAACAGACAATACAGAACAAAATGCTAAAACTCCAGGTTTTACAACAAACAAAAAAACCCCAAACCCTAAACAGTGCCTCTGAACTGTTTCCTTTTCCATCCAACGGGTGGAAACTTCCTCAGTAAATGACAAGTGTCCATGACTACCCAAGTGATCTGTGCTTACTGAGCAGGAAAGCAAACAATACCTTTTCAGCTGGCACATGTATCCAAATATATACCCAAAGAAACTTTGTTAGTGTAACTTGCAAAGAGCTCTGCGATCTTACAACCTTACCGGTAGTGCCCCTCTAGGGAACTGCAGAGCTGTGGACTCTCAGAAACACTGGAGCACAACTCTTGCCTGCCAGAAACGTTTAGGAGGCTCTCTGATATCCAGGCAGCAGCAGAAACCGTTCTGATTTTACAACAAGGCTGACCACATTTGCGAGTTTTCTTTTGCATGCTCACACCTGGAAGCCAAACCAGAACAGTTGCACACAGCAGAACAATTGCTCAGCACACCTATACCAACAGAGCTCTCCTAAAGCACACTTGGAGTCATTCATATCCCAAGTCAACATCTACAGCAGAACCTGACCACAAGCTTTGACACAATGTCATTTTGGGGTCAAACTGATGCACACCAAAAAATTAGTAAAACACACCTTCTCTGCCACATCAGGTATTGCGCTCCTTCAGTTGAGCTGTAACTGTTACATTATTTCCCAAATGCAAAGCCAAACAGAGAAAATATAACTATAGCCTGCTCCTTAAAAAGCAAATATGCACAGGCAACCATTCATTGTGTGTGACCAAGGGATGATGTGACCGTGGCCCTTTAAACTTTCAGGAAGCCTAGGCGGGACTAAACAGTGCTTGCGAACAAAGAACATGCCTGCTCGTTAAGACAGGCTGGTCAAGTTTACTACCAAAACTCTACATCACCATTTGCTAACCCTGTCCAGCTTTGGGTAGCCAGACCCACACTCAGATCACTTGAAAGCTTCTCCTAGTAGCAGCCAGTACTAAGTTCAGAGTTGTACCTCCCTGACACCTACATGGAGGAAAACTCAAACTGTGCCCCCTTCTTCTTAAGGTGCCTTAGAGCTTATGACAGGAATTTCATCCCACTGCTTAGAAAAGCTCCAAGGTTGCAGCTTAAGGGAACTGGAGTTCCCTGGGTCTCAATTCTAGGTCAGATGATACATGTCAACACTCACCTAGGGTAGCAACCTGCTCCCATCTGCTACCTCCTGACCTAGGAAGCCCCTTAGGTAATTACAGCAGCAGTTCGCCAATGGAAAAACCACAATGGCATGACACGGTGACTCAAAGATGTAAAATGGACCCCTTACGCCTACAGAAACTGATGCTAATTTAAAAAAAACTTAACAGTCCACATTTTTTACTGCATTGGCTTAGGGACTGCCTCCTTCAACGTGTGTGGCAGGGGCAGTGGCAGAATGGGTCACAAAGTTTAGTTGCCTAACACATGGCAGCCCTTCTCCTCACAAGGCAGATTCTTCAAAATGTACTCTTTTCCAGTTTTACCAATTAGAATGGGGTTGCCCTACCGCCATGAGTTCAGGACATTTCCCTGTGTGTTCATTTGACGCTCAAATTTTCAGTGGGTACAAGCAGCCAAGCATGACATAGAAAGTAAGCTAAGGTACTGTCTGCCATACAGAATTGGTTCCAAGGCTGCCTGCAGGAACTGCAAAAAGGCCCACGATTACTAAACAAGCATGCTGGAGGCCTTATGGGAAAGTGTTGATATTCCATGAAACACTTTTGCTGTCAAGACAAGGACCTTTTTTTATACGGTATCTCTATTGGAATTCAGGCTACATCCTACTCATTCTGGCAAGTTAGCTTTCATAGAAACCCTGAGATCTTACACCACCACACAACATTTTTAGTCTTGTTCTCTAATTACAGGGAATCCTCAGCGAATCAGAACACTACTTAAAGCAAAATTCTGGGTCTCTTTCATGCAAGTCAAATACCTAAGCCATATCAGTTAAAAGGTTACTTTTAGAAGATTAAAGATAAGCATGGTACTCACTTTTCTGAAATTTCTCGCAGTAGTTCCATCAATTTAGCAGCCAAACCCAGCCATTTAAATTCTGGTGCAACAGAGAGTGCAGTAACACGTCCATGCCACTCTTCCCCAGCCACAGAGCCTTCCGCTTTACCCAGTACTGCGAACATACAGAGCATCAGAGCAGTAAGGAGCACCTTGGGAATAATGCACCACACGCAGCCACACGACTTTACAAAAAACCAAGCAGTCTACAAACAAACATTGTGATGATCATGGTAAAGGCTTAAGCAGTGATTCTACACTATTACTCAGTGATTCAGCAGCCACTAAGTTTCATTTTGATGCAGTATTACAGTTTTTTCTTCATTAGTGTAAATAAATAAATGGATTTCCACTAATTCATTGTTTGAGGCGTGACTTCCAAATGCAAGTTTGAAGCAATTCTCGTGAGTCTTTAACTGAGTGGAATTCACGACTGAAGGAATGGAGGGCTAGAAGCCCAAAACTCACTCACCATCCCAGCAATTACTGAAGACTTTTCGTGACTATGGGGGAATAGAGCTTGGGAAGCTTTGCCAATGTGGCAAGAGAAAGCAAAGGCCCTGGAAACACTGGATGTTTAAGGAAAAATAAAAATAAAAGCAGGGATGGGTGTGTGTTCTTCATAGTTCCTCTCCTTTCTACACAGAGCCAAGCTACTGTTAGCTCATTAATGAATATGCAGACTTCCACAGGGCACTCTTATAAACATCAGGCACTGCTAAATAAGCAACTGATGCAGTGGGTACAGAGAAACCTTCCATACAGCAAACACTTTAAGCTTTACAGTTAAACACATTTCCTGGTGCCCACAAAGACTGTCATTCTGTGCCCACCTTCCCAAACCCCCCAAAAGAAGGGGAAAAAAAAAACAATTTGAAGGAACAAATATATATATGCAAAAACATGGCAATTCTCTGTAATTAAAAAAATTAGGAAAGGATGCAATCATCCAAGTAATGAGGATTTAACTGATGCACAGCATCAGACAGTCTTGTCAAACTCATGCTGGTGAAACTAAGCTCATATCAGCCAGTTTACTGAAATACTTGTCTTAGCATAAATATACTTGAATCAAAATGACATTCGGCTATAGGGTGAGTGCAAGAAAATACATTTTTGCACGCTACAGCAAGAGACCTGCAAAGGGCCACCATATAATATGCTTCAAAAGAGTCTGTGGTACAAGACATTCAGCCTCATGGGCTGTTGGCTCAAACACACTGGTGGAACACTGTATAACTGGCCATATGCATGGTTTACACGGGGGTTTTTATGCAATGTGCATGTTTAACTAGGTATTTATGGTTTAAGACTTGTTTTAGCTCATAAGGCAGGCAGCCAACAAAAATGTTTTCAAACATGTTACAAAAGAAGCTGAATCTAAAAATACGATTTGGTCTGTCCTTGCTCTGCACGACTTAAATACAAAGGACAGTGGGAAAGCTCTGTTATTTAGTGTTTCCTTTATACCATCATAACCACACTCTGTTATGAAGTGCAAAGACTTCGAAACAGAGGAAAATTTGCCAGACATTCTCAGCACTGCTTCACACCACTCGTGGACCCAAGGAAATCATTACAAATCATACTACTCAAACGAAGATTTCCAACAAGCCAATCATCCCCTGGGTTTTTTTTTCTCTTCAGCCCTAAGCTCTACCTGAAAATCATCAACTGAAGGTATTGTTCTGTTAGTTGTCTTCCTCTTGTGCCATTGCCGGAGAGTATCCCTAGCTTTTGAACTCAGCAGTTGGGCAGCCTGGTCTTCCTGGAAGTTCTGGATCAGAAAAAGTGCTCCATAGGCACTTGCCAAGTCATAGCCTCCTGTGAAGGACAGCAGAGGAAGAACTTCTCAGAGTGGTCACAAACACCATGCCAGTTCCAACTGGTCACAGTCAAAAAGGACAAACTTATTTTTTATTATTTTTTTTTAATATACACACACACATGAAAGTGCCTGCATTCTATTGCCAAAATATTTATACATAAAGAAAAACAGCTTACTGGCCAGCAAAATACTGGACGGTGTGTTCTCAGCCGCTAAGAGACATGCAGTGGTTGCATGGGCTCCATATTATCAAAGTGGTGCAATAGTATTTAACTCTGGGTCCGCTAGTGCTGGGGGTGGCCGGTTATTTAAATTACTAGTGTCGCTCCTTTACTCCTGAGTTTTTTTTTACAAAGCTGGAACATGAGTTTTCTTCTAAACAGTTTCCAAACAGTGATTTGTTTTCTTCCTGAGCTTCAAGTGGGGATCAAATAAACATAGCTGTTTAAACGACATAAAAGACCATCTACCACTGTTCAGGAACTTAAAAGCGACTCCCTTAGTGGCAACAAAGCAATGACGGAGCATGTGATTTGCACCTGGAAGCATCCCAAAGGTTTTGCTTTTGTTTTTAAAAGGCAGGCTGTGTTTCTTCACCTATGTCCAACATTACGTCCAACTAGTTCAGGAGGCACTGTGTACAGCTCTCCAGACTTCACCTTTATTACACAAGCAGAGAACAAATTACAACCACAACAGTTGCCGATGTACAAAAGGAGCTGCAGGTCACAAAGGAAAAGGAGCCTCAACAGGAGGCAACAGTCCTCAGCAACCAGGAGAAACAAAAGACATGCTATCATTTATTTCTCTTGCTCTTTAAGTAAACTATTTGAGTGGGAGTGTTCAATTAAGAGGCAGCACGGTCTATTTGTGGAGTCATTCAGAGATGCAGTCTATGCTCACAGTAGAGCTTTCTGTATTACCGACAGCATCCTCTCACTTTCAGCCATGCAACAAGTTCAATATGTGGAAGACACACAAGACCCACGAGACAAATCCGACAATACATTTACATTTGAACCACACAACCCCAAAGCACTAAATTTTTCCTGCACCGTACAGCTTAGCTAGTGCCACAGACAGGGCCAGTCAATAGATGAATGACTTTTGCTACATTAAAAACAGCACAACTTAACAGTACAGTAAATATTTCTGCCTTTCAAGCGTGTTAATGATCTCCAGCTTCACATCTCAAATATTTCCTGTTCTAAGATTCCTGAACGATGCACCCTGCACACAAAGCAGGGAACAGACTAGTACTGAACCGGAGGAAACCTGGCGCAGTTCTGTCATGCATATCGGCATGTAAAAGGATACAGCAATTTCAGCAACCCAGGAGATCGCAGAAATGGGACACACACACATATACTTAAAACTCACAGCTGAGCTTGGTCACAAGAACCTCTGAAACTTCCTCATAAACTGATAGATTCTGGGGCCTACCAAGGGCTGGCAGAATACCTCTTAGTTAAAATCACCACCATGAAAACAGAAAGGAGGGAGATTTCCTTGCCTTTAGCAGACTTCAGCCATCGTTCAAGAGTGCCTTAAGAAATATATTCCTAGGCCTCATAAAAATACTCTGTGAGAAGCAAGTATCGGGTATAAGCCAGGATCATTAAGGGGGGCAACATTCTCAAAAGCACTTTCCCCAGAGGGGCAGAGAATTCCCCCAGAAGTTTTTACAAAGCACCTAACCTGGGTCCCATTCCAGGTCTCACAACTCAGTTGAATGCTGCAGACCCATACATACTCTCAGGACATTTTCAGGCACAGAAGGATAACCACAGCTGGCACCTGCACAGCCTATGTTTGCTTGCTAAGTCAGGACGCCTCCTCCTTCTTGGCAGAAAACAACATACTCCCTCCTACGGCAGTATATATGTCGGTAGATTCCCAGGTCACTTGGGGCTGTAACTCTGCAAGCTAACCAGCTTTCTCTTATTTTAAGGTGGAAATAATTACGAGGTTCTCTTGTTACACTACCGCCATCACCAACTACATGACTCCGTCAAAAGGGTTTCTACTCAAACGAGGTGAGGAAGAATTCTCCTTCCCCAGCCCTCCACTCAGTTCTAATAGAAGTAAGTTGATTACCTTCTCCATGCAGCAAAGATGGATCCAGCAATTCCACCATGTATTCAGTTTCAGTATCCAGCTCCAGCGTATCACCCTGGGCCAGCACATATGTCAACACAGGCAAGAAGTCATCAGCTCCATACAGCCTCCCTGGGTCAAAGAGAACACAGGCAGCAATAGACAAATCACACCCTTTAACCAGTTTCGGTGTTTGAAAGAAAAGCGTTATTTTGCTGCCTTTACTGACCAGTATGTTTGTATTACTCTAGAGCCTCTCGTTACAGATGTGCAGCAAAGAGAACATCATCTGACACTTGGTGGGCAGGGTCCAGCTTCATCCTGTACTTCTAATGAGCACAAATCAGATGATGCAGACGCAAGGGAATTTAAAGACTTGGCTCACCTTGGCGTCAGCTCAACTGGTGAACTCACAAGAGGCAGCCATGCCAGTCTGGCCTGACCTCCACCCGCACTTCTGTCAGTGGCTAAGAGAAAATCAATGGGCATTTTCTTTATACATGCACGGATGACGTCCCCTTTCTGGAAGGATCCAGCCACAAGTACCAGCTTCTGAGTCTGAAACCCAGCAAAGAAGCCTGTATATAAAAGCCTATTAGATTTTACATGAAAACTGCACATTTCCTTGACAGAGCATGGTTAAAAACACCAGTGAGCAAAGCCTCACATAATTCCCAACTAGCTGGTGAAGCATCATCGGTAACGACAGCATGCAACACAGAGGCTCTGCTGTACCTAGGTCTGTATGTGTTCCTTTAACTTCTATCACATTTAAACTTTCTCTTTAGAAAACCCAATGTGGCTAGATCTCTGGGTCTGGCCAAACCGTGCTCATTGCAGAAGTGGTGTGATGGTCACTTGAAACACCAAGATCGGGAGCCAATTTAAACTGTTTCGAAACTCCAGAGGACTGAAGGGCTGATATTGAAAGTCAGACCAGCTAAGACATACCCTCCAGGTATTACACTGTTATCTGGCTGAGACTGCAGGACAAAGGAGGTACTGGAAACTGGTGCTGGCTCGATGCCACGTTTTAAAACTTTACACGACAAAGCAAGACAACCCCAAGGAGCATTTGCTGCATCTTAGCCCAAGCCCCTCAGTACAGTGGTTCACCAGCAGCCTCTCAGTACTTTTCTTTTGCATGTTGGGAATACCTTACTCAATGGGATAGTACAGTATGGAGAAAAAAAAAAAAAGTTTACAGCACTTTGGGCAAAGATTCCTATATCCATTTTAAAATGCAGGATTTTGCACAGAAATAAGCCAGGTCTAAGCTCCTGCCCAAATCTTGCCAAAGTGCCTGGGGGTCTTTTACAGCCACAAGCTTTCACCATTCACCTCAAATCTCAAAAGAAAGCAAGCATCCTGATCGGCACAGAGCCCAGCTGCAGATTCAGCGCTCAAAAGAAAACTGCTGACCATGTGCAGCAGCTTATACTTTCTTAGAGAAAAAAATCTCCCACTACCACCAGCATTGCTTCACCTTAGCTCGTGACCTACCATGGCAGCGTATGATAAGATGTCAGGCAATAGAGCTGCACCTATGAATGCATGCTGTCCAGCACAGCGTTTTAACTGTGCCACTGACTAATCAAGCAGGTCTTAACTGGTTTGTGGTTCCATTTCACCATCTAGGTTTCGAGGTCACTTTGGGACTCCTGCTACAGTGTAGAAATAGATGTTATTTCTCTTGCAAAAACACAAAGAAATTGTCCAAATG
The DNA here is from genome assembly GCF_017639655.2 of Falco naumanni. Classification (NCBI taxonomy): domain Eukaryota; kingdom Metazoa; phylum Chordata; class Aves; order Falconiformes; family Falconidae; genus Falco; species Falco naumanni. Next base: position 6,099,751 of record NC_054079.1, on the reverse strand, counting down.
AGCACATTCAGAGGCACAGCAAACCCAAAACACTGGATCAGGGGCTGCTTTCCTCCAGCCATTAACACAGAGCCCTTGTAATTGTCATATTGCATACACACTGCTGAATTACTACAGCTAAATACTGGGTGCATCCTTTATTACAATTTCCAGGAAAATACTAATTTAGAACCAGCGTCAAATTCTAGGCTTACAGGACAGCCTTTCTGACAGCCAACTTCAAATGCCTACAGTTAAGCAAAGCTGGTGGTTTGGAGGTTTTTTTAAGCTGCTTCACAACTCTGCTTCACACTGAATTTGTAAGATGTGCTGCCAGATGCAGAGATATCAGGAAGGAAGCAGAGAGGAAGAATCCCTCTCAAAAGGGCAAGGAGATACTACAAGAGCTCCAGGAGAAGGAGACAAAGCTGCAGAATCAGGTGGTCAAAATTTCCTCCACCAAAACACAACCCCAGGTTTAGAAAAACAGTGACCTTGAACCATAAGAAGCACCATACCTGAGTTATTCTCCGTAACAGTATAAATCAATTTTCATACTCTCAGCAGCAGTGTGACTTTCTTTTCAGGTGAATACATTTTCTGCATGGTCACAAACTTTCAACATCCACATAGTCTGGTGTTGGAACAAACACGCCCAGTTCCTGGGGATTCCTCTGCCACACCAACTGAAGGTTTTCCTTCACCATCTGCAGCATGAAACTCTTTCAACATCGCTTCAGTATGGCTCTTCAATGGCTTCAAAATGCACTTATGCATGGCCTTCTCCAGGACAACATCTGCAATGGGAAAACACAAGTTGAGCTGTCTTCCTCCTCTAGAGCAGAGCCAGTATTAATATAACCATTCCCAAGAGCAAGACCTACTTGCTAAGGCTTATTTATTATAGAAGACAAGTCCCCAGATGTTTGTTCACAAGAAAAAAGGCAGAACAGAATCTGTATTCCATTTTCATTTATGACAACATGGTAAATACAAAAAAAAACCACATAAGGCAGACTACAGACTGCAGGAGCGGGCTGGAAACTAGGACCATGCATGGCAATCAGTTAGCTGAGGGGAATGTGCTCGAGCTTGTCTAGACAACAATTAACATGATGAGGCATGTTTGCAGAGCACAGGGGAGTGGGAGAGGGATGGCGCCAAGGAAAGGTAACACCTTGCTGTTAATTGATGGCAGTTAACCACCAATCAGGGATTGCCTAGTATGCAAGGCTTAGCTTCAAGAACCAATCTGTTTAAAACGCGCAGCTTCTGAAAGTGTATAAAATCTCGTGCTTCTGTACAATAAATTGACATTTGCTTGCATCAAGCTGCGTCCCGTCTCTTCATTTGCCGCAAATTGGTGACCCCGACGTGATGCGTTTAAGGATTTAACGTGAAGGGCTCTCGAATCGCCTATCTGAGCGACATGCAGCGAATCCCACAGAACTTTGAATGATCTGCTGAAAGGAAGCAGGAGCCGGCCTGAAATCCCTCCGGAGTTGAGAGGTGAGCTGTGGGAAATCCATAACGGGGAATCAGGCTTCGTCCCCAGAAAGAGACGTATATAGACTCATGAAGGGTCTTCTAGTCAGATCCGGGAGTCCGTGCCTCAATCTCCTCAAACGGTGACCCCTATGGTGGTGTTCCGAAGCCTTGGAAGAATAAGGACGGAAAAAAGACAGCTCGTGGAAGAGGGCTGCATTCCGGAGGAGACGGCTTGGCTGAACGATCGTCTTGCTGTCTGGACCAGGCGGACAACCTAAACCCCGAGGATAACACCTGTATTCATCGAGACAGGTGAGCAGCCAAGAAACTTTAGAGACTTTGAAAGAATGAAAGTGTGTGCATACAGCAGCCAATTGTATGATGCTGCCGCGGAGGGGAACTCCGTGTCGGGAATGCATTTAACATCTTGGTGGCAAATTCTGACTCCTCTTTGCCAAGTGTGGACTAATTCTACTAACGGTGCTAAACCAGGGGAAGCTGTAAATTCCACCGACAGTGCGACTCTTCTCAAGACACCGTCAGCGATGGCGATTCCGTCCACACCTCCTCTGCCCCCAAAGCTTCTGTCACTGATTGCAGCGACCCTCACAACACAGGAACAAGCACGGGAACAGGACAACTCGGACAATGATTTTATTGACACTGATAAACCTTTTGATCTAGGTCCTATAGATCTGGAAAAGGAGCTAGACCTTTCCCCCACCCCCTTGTCTCTCTTGATGCATTGATTGTATTTTTGGGGAGGGTGAAAGGGGGTCTGAGGGATTGGTGGCAGGAATGCAAGTGGGAAACACTTCAGTGATGGGTTTTGGGAGTCGCTATGGCATGTTCAGTATTTTATCAGACAGATCAACCTCGAGAGTGGCAGCCTGTGCAATACTGTTTCAAAGAACGTCTTCAGAATTTCTTAGTGATTAAGTATTCTTTATTGTCGGCGCCAGGCGTACGGGGGATCCTTCCACCAATCGTACACACCCAGAGGGGCAGATTATCTTATATTTATATAATGAAACAATGAATATTCCATTAACGCCTATACATATTCATTACCTGAACCCGCCTACCCTCGCTTCGTATGCTAATTAGCTTATCAGTCTTTCACGCTTGTGCAGATTCTTCCAAAAATTGTGGGCCGGGGTCTTTAGAATGTGGGCAGTGGTCTATGGGAGGAAGGCTGTAGGTCTTCCTCATGGTGTACTTTTCACCTTTTGCTCATTATGTGATGGTCTTGCACATTTGCAGTGTTCTTATCAGTCTGAGGTAATTTATGCCCTTGCTGGCCATCTGCTTTTCTTGCTTAATTATTTCTTTTACCCTTATCTGTCCTCTCCTGCTGAAGTGTTCCGCTAAAGTTTTAACATAGAAGGTCAGCAGACAGGCGGATGTCTAACAAAGGATAACAGAACAGACACCAAAGGTAGATGGCGGTACATGATATCTACAATTGTTACAGTGGCTAACAAACATAATGGTTATTCTTTAATTCTATTCTAAAGTTCGTTCATACTACATCACTTTGAAGCATATGCTTTGCTGTGTTTCAAAAGTGATGAGTTGGCAGACTTGTAGAAATCTTTCCCAGAGTTTTTACAATACCCCTTGTAGTTTTACTCAGGGACATCCAGCTGTCCCGTTATCTCCTTGGTAGGACAGCTTGCTTTGCAGATAAGGAGGACAGCTCCCCTTGCAGAGATTTGCAACTTTCTTGTCAGAACAGTCTATATGATCTTTCAGACATTTTAACCCCTTTGTCGCTATACAATTACAAGCTTATTTATGCATTAAAATGAATATTGGTTTATGAATACAAACTTGACCATGTTATTTACAGCTTATTCACATCACTGTAGATGCTAATGTAGTAGGAGGCTATGATGGGAACGTGTCTACAGCGGTTCTTCTCTTATCCAGAGTAACAGCAGGGAAAGCATTAAAGAGTTAAATCAGCTTGTTTGGTAGGCAGTTAAGAATGTGAGTCAAAATTGCCACTGCTTTTTGTTGTTGGTTCAAGGACATGGCTGTGAGGATTTTGATGGTATGCGCTGCGTGGATTTTAGGCGCCCCATTGCAGCAACATGTTATCAAAATCTGAGAAAATGTCAGCCTTTTTGGCATCCATTCACTCAATTGGCAGTATTGTTTGTTTGCTGTTACCTTGGTTGCTGTCATGTTTGCAAGGGCCCTGCAGAACATGGCAAACCTGGTACTAGCTGTTCAAAAACAAAAAGGGGAAATTGTAAAATTGTACGGAACAGAGACAGTGGGTTATTTTGACACTGATAATATGTCTCAGTTGGGTTTTTATTTGTTCTATAACTTATCCCTTGTTTTTACTCGTTCGGTTTCAAAGGTTCTTTTGTGCAACAGGAAGGGGGAGATGCAGGAGCGGGCTGGAAACTAGGACCATGCGTGGCAGTTAGCTGAGGGGAATGTGCTCGAGCTTGTCTAGACAACAATTAACATGAAGAGGCATGTTTACAGAGCACAGGGGAGTGGGAGATGGATGGCGCCAAGGAAAGGTAACACCTTGCTGTTAATTGCTGGTAGTTAACCACCAATCAGGGATTGCCTAGTATGCAAGGCTTAGCTTCAAGAACCAATCTGTTTAAAACGCGCAGCTTCTGAAAGTGTATAAAAACTCGTGCTTCTGTACAATAAATTGACATTTGCTTGCATCAAGCTGCGTCCCGTCTCTTCATTCGCCGCAACAGACTGTCACAAAAAAAACCCCAAAAAACCAAAACCAAAACAAAACCAAAAGCAAGCAAGCGGTGGCTCTAGTTAACTTTTTCTTTTGTTGGCCAGAAGTCTCCAAGTTTTATTTTACTTTGATCTTAGACTTTAATTCAAAAACTTGAATCATAACACAGTCAAAACCCTAACTTTTGTCTGCTTTGGCATGAAAGCCCATCCCTTTTTGCATAGTTTCCATCAGAAATTATAACTCACCCACAGTCTCATAAAACTTGGCTCAGCTTTAAGATCTTTATGATGCTAGACAGATTACGGGCATTAAACTATAAATGAAAACCAAGCCGTGTTTAACCAGCTTCAGATTTCATCATGCAAGCTTATATACAGCTTTGTCATCAAGTTTGAAGTTCTTTGTTTGGCAATAGTGTGCATGTGGCACAGTAACCATTTAGTTTTTCTCTTATTCTTGTTTTACTCTAGTTTTTCTCTAACAGTCATTCTCCATTTCCAAGGTACAGAACACATCAACAGAGAAAGCTCTTTGGTAAATATTTTCTTTGAAAACCTTTACTTTATAAGTCAATTTCCTCTTCCACTCAGCGTCCCTATGACAACATAGCTTACATTAATGATTAGCTTATATCCATTATTTGTACCATAGTGAACTGCCACAAGCACAACAGAAACTAAGGACCCTTCAGCCTGGCCACAGCACAAACACCCTGGCGATGGGGCAGGACCAGAGCCCAGACTAGGCAGATGTATTAGGGGAGCACAGGGACCGAGAGAAGAAAGAGAAGAGGCCGTGTCGCTACTAGATCACACATTTATACAGGCTAGCACTGGACATCCCTGCTGCTAGTGGCAACTCAGTTTCATTAAACCTCAACCCCTTTCCAGGTTCTTTCCCTGTTCTTACGTGTTTCTCCTAGACCACAGTCTTTTTCTCTCCCCCCCGTCCTTCCCTTTTTGGGGGTGTTTTTTTAGAAATTGCAGGCTATTCCTAAGGCTTGGGATTTACACACACACACTCCCCTCCAAATAAACATTACCTACTACTTTTTGTTTTCTTGCTTTTGCTTTATGCTTTCATTTATTTCATCCTTGTGTTCAACCAATTTCCCTTTTGTGCCTTCAGACTGCTCTTTCCCATACAAACATGCCCATCACACAGTCCTCACCTTACAGTGTCTTTGTTTCACATGTAGCATTTATTCTGTACTTGTCTGGCACACAATTCCCAAATGTCCAACCCTATTGGGAGCTCCCATCTCCCCTGTCCCAATTCTGCTGGGGCTTTGGTAGCTTCTCTTGCTATTTTCCCCTTCCGAGATCCTGACGGAGGTGGCAAAGCCATGTCTGCTTCATTCTCAGATGCTTCAAACACATCTAGGTGCTCTCTCACAGAGCCTGCAAAAAGGTGGAAAGAGCAAACGTGAGGAGCAGCACTTGCCCTCTGAATTTCTGTTTCTGTCTATAGCCACCAGTAAAGGCATAACCAGTCTGACACACTTTCTTGATGACCTGTCACACAGCATGAAGGGCAGATCTAGCTTCCCACCAGACCAGAGCCACCAATTATACATAACAAGTGGCAACATTTCAAATGACTGATCTTGGTAGAGCAACACAATCGCCACTGACAGCACTACCAAACCCAGCCAGGAAAGCAGAAGCATCACCCTTCTGCACAGTGACAGAAACTGCCTCTCCCTGCTATCAAAGCCATCTTCAGGGCTCACAAGGCAGAAATATTTTTCCACCAAGAAAAATGTACAAATCTCACCCATTGGTATGTTAGCTAGCTGAATTTCTAGAGCAGAGGTCCTCAAAATTTTTAAACAAGGGCTGGCACACGGATTAAGTGGCACAAAGTTATCTGCAGCTGCTTGGTTCCCCCCCCCCCCCCAACCCCCGGTGGGGAGGGTGGGGTGGTCTGTAAATACCGGGGGCTGGATTGAGGACCCTGGGGGGCTGTATGTGGGCCGTAGTTTCAGGACCTCTGTTCTAGAGGGTACACAGTTCCTTGATAGCTTCACTGACTTTTTTTTATTTTATTTTTTTTACAATTCAGCTTGATTATTTATACTGCCTGTTCAATTTTTTTAAAAAGCGAAAACGCCAAATGCTTTGCAAGTGGAACATCTCTGCAGTTTGCATTCCAAGTGCCTGGTCTCATTTAAGTCAAAATTAAAGCAGTTGGTGCCACCAAGCATTGGATTAAAGAACTCTCTATAGCCATGTTAACTCCCACAGGCTTCCACTGAACATGACTAGTTAGCATCAGACATCCTTCATCTCAATAAAGCGGGGTCATCACCACATCTGGTCACAGGAGGCTAAATACACTGTAAAGAATTCAGCACAGATCCTCAGAGCCCTTGGTCCAAAAACAAGGGAGCACCTATCTGGGGATGGGACATCTGAAAACTCAGTACGCTTCTCCGATCCTCTTTATAGGCTGGTTCAGCTGCTGCCTGCAGCATCAGCACAGAGGGAGCTGCAGAAACTGTCCCTCCCCAGAGGCTACGGGAACTGGATGCCGCAGGCAGGGAAAACTCCTCCACAGAGCCCCAGTCCCTGGTTGGGGCCAGGCTTGTTACCTGTAGGCAAGAAGTAGAAGCCTCAAGCCTTCTGCCCTCAACCCTCGCTTAGTGCTGCTCCCACAGCTTCCCGTGCAGATGAGCGTCGCAGGAGGCGTTATTTCACATTTGCAGTTCGTCACAGGCTCCAAAAGCAGTGCCTGCAAATTGCTCCAAAATGTACTTGATCACACTCCACAATTACTCTGAAAACTTAAATTTGAAGCAGCACAGAGGAACAGAGTGGATAACTCACGTGGCTGTGCTCAAAGTTCTGAACAGGGTCTAAGTACTTATTGCTGAAGGCTGTTCCTAATGGTTTCTGTGCCGTTAAGGCAATCAGGTAAATAAAAATAGGACAGAACATTGAGTAAAGCATCCTTCAGTGCTGTCCAGTGACTATGCTACAGCTAATAGGAAACAAATGAAATAAAGGACATAGCCTCTCTTTGGAATCACAGCCATAACTGCCTTGGCTCCGTAAGGGCAGACCGAGAGAGACTGTCATTTTAATGCAGCATGTTTGCACAGGACTAGCAAATGAGGTGGTGACTAAGACTAAAATATGACAGTGTGTCTGAGGCAATTGCCATTTTAAAAAACAAAACAAAAAAATCACAAAGAAGCCCACCAAACCAAACAACACAAAAACCACCCCAAAACAATACACAACCTTTTATTCTCCCTCGTGAATTCTTGGAATAGGCGTAAGAACCACGGAGTTCTGCCCTCAAATGAAAAGTGGCAAATTCTAGCAAGCTGAAGTGGCCAACAACATAGCAAGATTGATAAACACTGGACTTTTTTCTCAATGGTCAACAACCCCCCCCCCACGTATCCTAATTAATAGAAAACCTATAGAAACATTTAGATTATTATTAAAACCTGGAAGGACAGCATTTCTAATAATCTGGGTCTTAGACCAATATTCAGTGTCAGAAGACACCTATAAACATGCTTGGGATCAAACCATCCAGCTGTTTATCCTTTCTACTGAACTGCTGTTACTGCTGCCTTTCAGAGAAAGGTGTTTTTAGATCCGATCCCCCAAATCAATTCCCAGCTAGCAGTTTTCACTGATTAAATACAAAAAAGTATAGGAGGGTGCCCCCCCCAGGCAAATTAGCATCTAAGTTCTGAACTGAGGACTGATTTGTTGCATGAACATCTCTGTATACTCCCCAAACCGGCAACAAAAATTCTTGGTTACTTTGGCATACGCAGTGTTTTCAGCTGTCCTCCTGTTACCGAAATCTCGGAATGAAGAACTTATCGACACCAATGTGATGTAGATAAGCAGACACTTCTTTATTAACGGCCGGGTGCGTGAGCGAGTCCTCTCGCGATCAACGCACGCCAGGTCTCAAAATCAGACACCATATATAAAACTTATTCATACATATTCTTTAATTATTCATGCATAATCATAACATTTCCCATAAATCATTTACATACTCTCCTCCTATATCCGATTCTGCGCAGTAAAGCGTAGAAAGGTCTAGAAATGGGTCTAGGGTACGATTTGGGTAGGTGGTATATGAGTCGGTGGTCGCGATCTCCCCCTGCCGGAATTACCTTTTACTAAAGTTCACAGTTTCTTGGCAGGCACCTACAAGCTGTTCCAGTCGACTCTCCCCAGTTCCCATTAATCCTACATTCTGACATCTCAATATACTTTCTTTATACAGAAGACTAGTTAGATACAAAGGAACCTTTCAACCCTAGAGTTATTACCTATGTTTTAACAATAGTTCCAGGCCCTTCTTCTAGCCTTGATACAGGACGTACAGAAGATCTCATAGCAGCTTTTACTGTGCAACTATAGGTTTCATTAAAAATATTTCTTATCCTCCTATATTTCTATTCTATAAAATAACTCTATAAAATCAGATAATCAAACCAATAAAATCAATTGATCTCAACTCTTTAACAAATCGACAACATTTCCCCCCTTTGAAAGTGTTGAAAATCATTATTTCAATACTTTCACACTATTTACATGTCATTTGTTTCAACATATTTTGGTGGTGGTGGGCTGTATCTTGGTGGACTAGTAGACACTTTTCTCATAATCATACGATTGACAGCAATCCTATTGATAAACTGTTTTTTCAAACATGCATATACTAACATGATCATCAAAAAGACAATCAATAACAAAAACAAAGTTTTGATTATGGATTGTATCCAAGAGCTCAAGTTCCATCCTACTTTATTAAAAATTTTTCCAAGCCAATCTTCTGACATATCCTTTTGAATATTTTCAGTTTCTTTTTCAATTTTTCCCAATAGGTCCAGATCATGTTCCACATCCTGAGTGACATTTGGAATGTGGATACAACAATGGTCCAGTTTATCCTTGAGATATCCACACACTCCATGTTCTTTAAACAGGAGCATATCTAGTGCCATTCTATTTTGTAAAGTCATTCTGGAAGTCGCTTGCAATTGCATGTTCAATTCCTTAAACCCCTTTTTAGTAATGTTTGCTAATTTTTCCACTTGACCAGTTAACTTATAAAGCCATGCTCTGTTCCTATATGATGCTATAGGATTTAAAAGTGATTCAAGTGCCCAACCAATTTTCACTCCTGTAGAGGGTTCATTCCAATTATCATCATTTGTCTCGGATCTCTTTGTTCGTTTTAGTTGTAAATTTTCTAGGGATCCTCTATATGGTGATTTCTTCCAAATCGGACACAATGTTGGCATGCCTAAGGTAATTTGTTTCACTTTACCATCTAATGGTAAATAAGTTGTCCAGGTTCCATCACTCAATGCCCAAATTAAATGTCCAGGACTTCAAATAGTAGATTTTTTACAACTAAACAAAGTTCCTCTTCTGACTGTAAAAGTGCTGGTTAAATTGAGAGTGTTCTTAAGACCTCAACAAAAACAACAGCAGCGGCCAGCGGAGGAATTCTTTGGATTACTAAGTCTGCATTACTACAATCATACACTTTTTCACATTTCCACCATGGCACTACTTTATTTTCCTTCTCTCCCGATATAGTTAACCTATTATCTACCCAGGGTAATACTAAAAAAAAAAAACCTTTCCATCCTAGGTAAAACACTAAAAATTTATTGCCATATACTGAAAATGGGAAAATATGGACATAGACCATATAGAGTCCCGTTGTTCTACTAATTGGGTACCTTGGCCAGTTTTATTACACTTTCATTTCATGATACTTCTGCTCACATTGGTTTTAAGTTGTTCATCATAAAAACACCATCCCACAGTCTTAAATCTCCCTATTTTGGTAAAAACATGATTTAACAGTTTTTCACAATCCGTCAGACTACCTGGAGTTTTCCACTGTTTTTTAGTGACTTTAACTTGTTCATACCATTGAGTCACTGGCCTCTGTTCACAATAATTGGTTTCATTTTTATGTTCCAGGTTAGTCAAATTCATAGTTAAAATTCTCCATGGAATAGATTGACCTACTGCCCTCGGTATTGGCAAACAAGCAGTGATCTGCGTGACATTTTGTAAAGTGGCAAATTCTTTAGTCAATCCTACCAAGAAATTTTCCTCTGCCATTTGTTTGGGAATGTCAGTCACTTGTTCTGTTTCTATTTGTCTTTTGTTCCTGTCCACCAAGCCAGCCCATGATCCCACCAACATTACCAACCAAAAAAATCCAAAAACCAATCATAACCTGATATAAAAAATTAGACATGTTTCAAAGTCAATTTTTAAGTCTCTGGGTCACGATTAGCAATCTTCCACGGAGTAGATGCTTTCTTCACGGTGCTTTCTTCACTCGAGTATAATGTATCCAAGCATCCGATTCTGCAATTTTGATAGCTGTAAAAGTGGTTAGCAGTATCTGGAAAGGTCCTCTCCAGTGCTCCTGCAAAGGTTCAGAGGTCCAAGTCTTCACATAGACATAGTCTCCTAGTTAAAAATCATACAGTGAATTTTTCAGGGGTAAAGGTCTATTCCAAATTACTACACTCCAAATCACAGCCAAAATTTTCCTTTAAAAAAACCAAATAGTTATACACATCTTGTTTTCCTTTTACATATATGTTTAGATTTGGTTCTAGAGACTCATATGGTTTTCCATATAATAATTCATAAAGACAGAATGAGGTTCCACTCTTTGGCTGTACCCTGATGCATAATAATGCCAATGGAAGTGCCTGAGGCCACTTTAAACTGGTTTCTTGACAAATCTTGCTTATTTGTCGTTTCAAAGTTTGATTCATCTTTTCCACTTTCCCACTAGATTGTGGCCTCCAAGATGAATGTAAATCCCAATTAATACCCAATGCTTCGCTAACACTTTGTACTACTTCAGCCACAAAGTGTGGACCTCTGTCAGAAAAAATTCCTATAGGAACTCCAAATCTCAGAATTATTTCCTGTAATAACCACTTCACCACTTCTTTTGCTTGTGTAGTGCGACAGGGAAGGGCTTCTGGCCATCCTGTAAAAGTATCAACCCCTACCAGAATGTACCGATACCCATTTTGTCTGGGTAATTCTGAAAAATCTACTTGCCAATAATCTCCAGGTCCTACACCAGATTTCAGTCTACCCATTTGAACCTTTTTCTTAATCATTGGATTATTTTTCAAACATACTTCACACTTTGCAGTTATCATTTTAGCTATTCCCAACATTTTAACTGATACCACTTGTTTTCGTAAAGATGTTACTAAAGCTTCTGCCCCCCAATGACATTCTTGGTGCTTTACTTGAATTATCTCTCTCATTAAAAGAGGGGGAATTACTACTTGTCCATTAGGAGTTATCCACCATCCAGCTAAGTTTTTCTTAGCATTTAATAACTGACCCAATTTGTCATCTTCCTCTGAATATCTTGGTTTTTCCCTAAGAAGGGTTACTGGTTTAGAAGGAATTATTGCCATTTGTGATGTTTGCTCTTTGCTACCTTCTTTGCTGTTTTATCAGCTAAATTATTTCCAATTATTATTTTTGTATTTCCAATCTGATGTGCTTTACAGTGCATGATTGCTACTTGATCTGGTTTTTGAACTGCTTGCAATAATTGTAAAATTTCTGTTTGATGCTTAATGTTTAATCCTTGAGAGGACAATAACCCCCTCTCTTTCCACAAAGCTCCATGGACATGCACTACCCCAAAGGCATATTCAGAATCAGTCCAGATATTTACTCTCTTGTCTTTGCTTAATTCTAAGGCTCGAATTAAGGCGATGAGTTCTGCCTTTTAGGCTGATGTGGTACTCGCCAATGCTCCTGCTTCTATAGCTGTAGTCTCTGTTGTTACCGCATATCCGGCGTATCGGACTCCTTGTTCCATAAAGCTGCTTCCGTCAGTATACAGTTCCCAATCTGGTCTCTCCAATGGCACATCCTTCAGATCTTCACGACTGGAATAAACATACTCGATAGTAGACAAGCAATCATGTTCCAGTCGTCCTTTTTCCTGTATGGAACTTAAAAATACTGCAGGATTTACCAGGTTAGTCGTTTTTTAAAATCACATCATCTTGTTCAGTCAATACCACCTGGTACTTCATCATTCGGCTGGGAGACAGCCAGTGTCCCCCCTTCTGTTCTAGGACAGTTATCACCATGTGTGGGACATAGACTGTTATTGTTCTTCCCAAAGTCAATTTCCGAGCTTCTTGTATGAGCATCACTGTTGCGGCTACTGCTCGAAGGCAGTTTGGCCACCCTTTACTCACTGTGTCCAGTTGTTTAGAGAAGTATCCGACTGGTCGTTTCCAGCTTCCCATCCTCTGGGTTAATACTCCCAGTGCCAGGTGTTGCCTTTCATGAACAAACAACTGGAAATCTTTGGTTAGATCCGGCAGTCCCAAAGCAGGTGCAGACATTAAGGCACGTTTCAATTCTACAAAAGCCTTTTGTTGTTGTGGGCCCCATACAAAGGGAAAATTCTTTTGGGCCTCATACAGTGGTTTAGCTATTAGCCCATAGTTCATAATCCAAAGGCGACACCACCCAGTCATTCCCAGAAATGCTCTGAGTTCATGAATATTTCTCGGCTCAGGTATACCACAAATAGCTTCTTTGCGATCTTTTCCTAATTGCCGTTGTCCTTTAGAAATCTCAAAGCCCAGATATATCACAGTCTGGCAGGCTATCTGGGCTTTCTTCCTGGATACCTTATACCCATTTAGTCCCAGGAAGTTCAAGAGATCAATAGTCACCTGTATACAGGTAAGTCTTTCTTCTGCAGCAATCAATATGTCATCCACATATTATAATAATAAATGCCCAGGTCTTGATTTATCCTGTTTCCAGATTTCAAGTTCTTTAGCTAATTGATTTCCAAAAATAGTTGGACTGTTTTTAAATCCTTGGGGTAATCTAGTCCATGTCAACTGCATCTTTTGCCCGATTTGAGGATTTTCCCATTCAAAAGCAAACTGTTTTCTGGTTTCCTTTTCCAAAGGTATACAAAAAAAAAGCATCTTTTAAATCAAGCACTGTAAACCACTGATAAGTCTCCCTTAACGCTGTTAACAGTGTATAAGGGTTTGCTACTACAGGATAAATATCCTTAACTATTTGATATACTGCTCTCAAGTCTTATACCAGTCTATATTCACCCGAAGGTTTTCTGACTGGTAAAATAGGAGTATTATACTCAGATTCACATTCTTCCAAAATTTTATACTCCAAAAATTTATCAATCAATTTCTTCAATTCCTGTCTCACTTCCAGTTTAATTGGATATTGTTTAATTCTCACTGTTCCTGCGCCTTCCTTCAAATCTATTTTAACTGGTTCTGCTAGTTTCGATTTACCAGGAATATTTGTTTCCCATACAGTAGGGATCACTGCCAAATCCACCTCCGGTGGAATTTCTTGTTCCTTTACCTTTTCTTGTATCATCAAGATTTCTCCCGTTTTTGACTCAGGTATTTGCAAGAAAAAGTTCTCCTTCGTCAAAAACAATCTGTGCATTTAATTTAGACAACAAATCTCTTCCTAAAAAGGATATTGGACATTCTGGTACATACAAAAATTCATGTGTAATTATCTTATTTCCAAATTTCAAATCCAGGGGTTACAGAAGTGGCCTGTTTTTGTTCCAGTTTTTCCTTTACAGGTATTTAAAAAAAAATGTCACTCCTGTATCCACTCCCAACCTCACAATTTAAACAACATTTTTTTCCACTTTCTTATTATCAAAAGTTATAGCCATTACCAAATTATCTCTAATAGTTAGCTTACATTCATCCTTCCAATCCTTTCTTTGTCTTAAATTAAAAAAACAAATCCACATCTGGCATTTTATTCCATTTCCCTTCTCTTTTACAATACAACATTAACTGCAGAATAGTGTTATAATTCAGTGTCCCCTTCATGGGCCACTTTTCCTGATCATCCAATATATACAAAGACCACCAATTATTACAATACTCAAATTATTACAATACTCAATCATCTGACTGTTTTGCAGATCATCCTGTAAATTTCCCCAATGTGTCAATAAACATCCCAACAAAAAATTTTTCAGGATTTTGTCATTTACAGCAAGATTACCCATGCTTTTACTTTTAAACAACCGAGTTAACTTAGTTGCCATGGTGTAATTACTCACAGTACAATACACAATTATTCAACTCTGTCACTCCGATCCGCGGATCCACACTCCACACTCGCTTTCGTGCTCAATTGCACGTCTCACCCTTACAGCCACACTCACACTTTTCCACAGTTACTTTAAACAAACATATAACACAATATTATACCTCTTAATTTTCTTCTTAATACACAAACACAAAACCACAAACACAAAAACTTCTAACTTTTTGTTAGAGGCACTACCTTAGAGAACACTATAGCATATAGTTTCTCTTGTCTACACTTTTGTCCAACCCAGCAATAGCTTTCGCTTATGTCTTACGGGCAGACGCCTAGGCTTCCACTTCCACAAGGATCCTTTTAGTCCAACCCTGCGCAGCTTTCGCCGCGTCTGACAGGCAGACTCTTAGTCCTACCCTGCGCAGGTCTTTCACTGCGTCTGACAGGTAGACTTACTCAGTGGGACTCTAACCCACTGGTGGGACTCTAACCCACTCCTTACCATACACTTATTATAGTGGGACTCCCCCCCACTTTCTCTAGTGCACTTACTTACTTACTTTAGTGGGACTCCCACCCACTTACTACAATTAGAAAAAAAGAAGTGTCTTACCAAATATCCAGGGAACGTCGCGAAGAGCCTTACGGATCGGGGATCGATGGGTATCCCCGAGAAATCCTCGGTGCCGGCTGGAACCGATCAGGTCCCCGACTCCTCCGGTCTCCTTCAGCGAGGTCCCACCTGGGGTGCCAAAACTGTTACCGAAATCTCGGAATGAAGAACTTATCGACACCAATGTGATGTAGATAAGCAGACACTTCTTTATTAACGGCCGGGTGCGTGAGCGAGTCCTCTCACGATCAACGCACGCCAGGTCTCAAAATCAGACACCATATATAAAACTTATTCATACATATTCATTAATTATTCATGCATAATCATAACATTTCCCGTAAATCATTTACATACTCTCCTCCTATATCCGATTCTGCGCAGTAAAGCGTAGAAAGGTCTAGAAATGGGTCTAGGGTACGATTTGGGTAGGTGGTATATGAGTCGGTGGTCGCGATCTCCCCCTGCCGGAATTACCTTTTACTAAAGTTCACAGTTTCTTGGCAGGCACCTACAAGCTGTTCCAGTTGACTCTCCCCAGTTCCCATTAATCCTACATTCTGACATCTCAATATACTTTCTTTATACAGAAGACTAGTTAGATACAAAGGAACCTTTCAACCCTAGAGTTATTACCTATGTTTTAACAATAGTTCCAGGCCCTTCTTCTAGCCTTGATACAAGACGTACAGAAGATCTCATAGCAGCTTTTACTGTGCAACTATAAGTTTCATTAAAAATATTTCTTATCCTCCTATATTTCTATTCTATAAAATAACTCTATAAAATCAGATAATCAAACCAATAAAATCAATTGATCTCAACTCTTTAACAAATCGACAACACTCCCAGGTTGCTTAATACTCTTCAAGCCAAAACAGACACTCTTCAGGTTTTGTGGGGGTGGGGGTTTTTTGTTTGTTTTGCAACATCATTTGATCTGAGCACCATGTAGTGTTCCTGAAGTGATACTTATAATTAGCCTCTAGCCTCAAAATGGGAACAGGAAATGCTTTAATAAATGAATTGTAAAGGCGGACCAGCTCGTTTCATCATGACTTGTGGAAACACATCTGTATCCTGTGCTGACATGCTATTTTGTTTTGCTGCAAACCACACAAGTCTGCATCTAGAGAGGACAACATATTAGTCATCACCAGTGTCCTTACACAGCCTCTTTACAGCCTCACTGCCTGAAACTGCTGGCGTGCTCTTGCCTTTTCCTGGCTTCAGTTTACCTGTTACCCACTACTGTTGCTCCACTGAGATTACCTGTCAAACCCTAGATTTACATACAAGCCCTGATCATCACCTACAATAGAAAAACCATCCATCCATAAAAGAAGGGCTCAGTAAGAGACTGAATGAGCCTGGGAACCATCACAAAAAGGCACAGTCCTGTACAAGCAACGTTGCCTGGGAGGCTGAAAGCAGAAGGCTGCTTTAGAACACCACGGTGTGTGGTGTGCACGTGCAGAATACATGACTACGCTGCATTTGCTTTCTTATCACTCTTCCTAATACCTTGCACATGTATAGACTGGCATGACTGATACAGATCTATTTCAAGACACCTCATGTCAGGATGGCCAGGTGTCCAGCTCTTGGTGGACATCTACAGTGACACATGCCTCACCCCTTGTGCAGACAAGGGCATCTCCTCCAAAGAAGCAAGGCTCGAAAATCAAGACCTCACACAACCTATATGCCTTGATAATCTGCACAACCCTGAGAAGAAAGGTAGACTGAGGTGGGCAATAGATAGGTGGTGGTGCCAGAAGCTGAACAACTAGGGAAGAAAGGTCTCCGGGGTAAACCTCCTCTCCTTTTACCCGCCTAAAGCATGCCAATGAATGACAGAACTACCTGTGCTAGGTTTGTTCTGCTTTGTTCAGCTGTGGGTTCATTTAAACTCACGTTATGGCAGTGTGGTAAATACATATCTTTTCTTAAAGAAAAGTTAATAAAGGAGCAGGGAGTAAGTCACAAAGCAAATCAAAGGGATGGCTGGGAAAGGGAGAACCAAATCCTCTGCTCGGCACTTTTACCGCTGCTTCTTACTTGCCCTATCTGCCTGCTCCTATAGCGAAAGGAGCAGCGGTGAGGGACACATTGGTCAGCCTCGACTCAATATGAAAAGATATTAGGATGAACCACAGGGTAGGGTAATGGGACACCAAAACAGATGTACAAGCACCTAAAAAGTAACACAGCACTAGGAAACAGGCACCTTTTTTTTTTTTCCAAGAGCCGGTAGTGGCATACCATTCTAATTCCTTTAAGAGGATAACTGGATCAGTGAAGAAGAGGGAATTAGGGGATGGGCTGTATCCTAACCTTTTTAAGACCCATAACCCTATTCCATGAAACTTTCCTGTAAGCAAACAAGGGAAATACCGTCATGCTGTAATTACCATAAGGCAGGTGGCTTGAACGGGTGTATAACATACTGCACTTGGAGCCCAGTTCTCAACGGTTGACTGTCAAACAAGACAGGTATTTGCACAGGGGTCAGCCCTGGGCTTTAGTCCACTTAGTATCTTCATTCAAAATTTGGATGACAGAGCAGAGACTTCACATACAAAATCTGCATGTGACATCACAGCAGGGGTGGGAGAAGGGCATCCCCAGTCCTTTGCAGACCAGGTTTAATCAATAAGTGGGAAATGGACCTAAAGCTAATGTGACAAAATCTCATGAGGACAAAAGTAAAAAGTTGCCTCTCAGCAAGAGGAATACAAAAGCGCTGCTCAAAGCAGCCTCCCCGGAGCAGCCAGCAGAGTGACTCAGTGGGGGACGGGCTGCACCCCTGCACACCACAGCTCTGCCTGCCCGCAGACCCCAGCCCCTGCCACAGGGCACGGCCTGCCGGCCAGGGACCAGCACAGCCTCTCCAAGCCTCCTGCAACACCCAACGTTTAAGAATCCATTACAGATGAGACATACCGAAGCAAAGAACAGACAGTATTGTTTAGGTGCCTTCCTACACAACCAGTTAATACCTTACAGCCAAATTACTGAAGCAGCCAGTCGTTTCTTGGACTGGGCCCAGGCTTGGGCATTGAGACCGAAGCTGTTCAGATGTCCAAGCTGCCTGGCGGAACAGCGACAGTCGCCTTGATTCCCTTCTCTTCACAGACAAGAAAAGATGACGCAGTATTACCAGTAGATTGCAACACAACCAGAATCGTTCCCGGTTTGTACTGAAGTACAACAGTAACTCATAACACAACACATTAAAAAAGCAGAGGAGAGGTTTATGTATAGCCAAGGACCACTTACTCCAACTTGCAACTAACTGAAAAGTCAATTGAAATATATTTATCAGGTATGCATTAACACAAATTAAACGCAGTAAGATGATAGCTTAGGCTTAAAGGTCAGGTCAGTGGAGCCTTCCCTGGAGAGAGGCTCATTCCTCTAACCAACTTGTCCTATTTGTCAGCCTACCAGGATTTAAAGATTGGGCAGCAAATTCAAAAACAGTTAAGCCAGCATAGTAGCCAATTACTATTAATTTAATACAATGACTACTGCAAACAATTTAACCTAACACAGTCCGATTAGACCTGTCGTTATCTCAAGCCTTCAATGCCCCACGTTGGGCTCCAAAATATAGACTGTCATGGTTTAACCCCAGCCGGCAACCAAACACCACCCAGCCGCTCACTCACCCCAACCCCCAACACCACCCAGAGGCATGGGGAGAAGAATCAGAAAGGAATGCAAAACTCGAGGGCTGAGAAGAACAATTTAATAATTTAATCAGAATAAAGATATAAGAACAACAGTAACAATAATAACAACAACTAGGATGAAAAGGTGGGGAGAAAAAGGTAAAATCCATAGGCAGGGAAAAAGAAAAACAAAAAAACTACCAAGTGATGCACAGTAAAACTGCTCACCACCCACTGACCAATGTCCAGCCAGTCCCCAAGCAACGACACTCCCCCCCCCCCAGCTAACCCTCCAAGTTTCTATACCAAACATGACATCCCACAGTATGGAATACCTCTTTGGCTGCTTCAGGGCAGCTGTCCTGGCTGTGTCCCCTCCCCGTGTCCTGCGCCCCCACAGCCTGGCTGGCAGGGCCCAAGGAACCCACAAGTCCTTGACTTAGTATAAACATCACCCAGCAATAACTAAAAACATCAGTGCTGTTATCAACATAGTTCTCACATCACAGCCAAAACACAGCACTTGCCACTGACATGCGGAATTAGACTCTATAACTTGAAAGTTATAAAGTAGGTATGTTTATTGCGCGCAGATGCACGGGGGATCGCTCCTCCACAAGCGTGCATGCCCGAAGTGACGAACCATCCCACATTTATACAATGAAACAAATGAATATTCAATTAACGCCTGTTAATTAGCTTATCAGTCCGTTTCCTGGAATGTGGTGGTCTTGCAGGTTTGTAGGTGATACATGTTCTTGTGACCATCCGTGACCATCCGATCTTCTCCAGCAAGGAGTGGTGATTCATGTTCTTGTGACCATCCCATCTTCTCCAGCAAGGAGACTTAGCACTCCCTCCCTCTAGATAGCATTGGAATATCTCTCATCCTTTTCTCATTCTCTTTTAAATAGCCCCTTTGTTAGAGGAAGAAGGGCAGTTGTCTCCTCAGACCTGTGTGCCTATGTGACCAGACACCGCACCCATGACTAGTCACCATACCCACATTCCTTGAGCAGACATATACAATCACAATCGATGTCCATTGTCCCCATTTCACACTATTTCTCCATATCAATCCCCCCTTTTCTATCAAACTAAGTAAATTCTTTTACTTAAGCAGTCTTCCCGAATGATATAAAGCATCATACATAAGTGTTACCCTTTTAAACATTCTCCAAACCCACAAATATAACATAATGGTTAGTATTAAGGAAATTCCTAAACTGATCAATAAGATCACAATGGGGTGTACCATAGTGTTAAGAATTCCTGTTGCAGAAGGTGACCAGCCAAAGAGAGTAATCCACCAATTATGGTTTCCATCCTGTTCTACCTTTTTTAAAACTTTCTTGATCCCCTCTACATCATGATGGATCATAAGAAGAGTTTCGTGTCCCTTTTCTTTGGTTTCTTCCAGTATACGTTGTAAATCTGCATGTTTTAATAGTTCTTTTATACTGCTTATATTTAGTCCTATGGGGGTAGGAATTATCATCTGTGATAGGGTAAAGTTAGATGTAAAATTACAGATACAGTAATTTGAATATTATGCAGTCTCCTTTACCTCCCCATCTACAGTTATTATGTTACACTTAGTTCTCAAACACACACATCCCTTCCCTGCATATATAATTACTGTTTTCAAGTTTGCATTTGGTCGGGCCTCAAAATGACATATTTTCTGATCTGTATCTAAACAAGTATCCTGGGCCATTATAGTATTGCTTTAACAGAGGAAGCCCTGCTGTTCTCGCATAATACAAGATTCTAAATCTACTGTTTGCCACTTGTCGCCTATCTTGCTGGCCCATGTTCTATGTTCAAAAGGGTACAGGAGCACCCCATTATGGTTAATTCCAAGGGCTACAATGGGGTGTATGGTAATTATTACTGCATTATGTATGGTTAATACAAAAGCTGTGATTGTGTGTGTGTGTGGTGGGGTCGTAGGTAAAGTTCACCATATTCCACCATGACTGGAGTTTTCATTCTACTTCCATAGCATTGTCCCAAACCATCTTTCGAATTTCCATCTTTGAGTCCACCTTTCCCATTATTCCAGTGTGTTTTTTCTGGGCATGATTCCAAGGCCAGTTATCAGGCTCTCGGTTGTAGGCAAGAGAGAGGGTACAAAAAACCACAAATGGTTTAAACCCACTATTGATCATTTTAAGAATCTAAACGTTCCTCATATATACATATAAAATCTGTTTTGATCAAAAATATCTTTGTTTGAGTTGGGGCTTACTGATAACAAGTTGGGCAAGACTGGCCACTGGCTCAGTCCCAGACTCTTTTGTTCTATATTGTTTGTTGTGGTGCCCTTCACATAAGGTGGATCCACAACCGCTCAGGTTCACTTACTTGCCACCCACATTGTTCCCATTTGTCCGAGCAAATTTAAGTTTCAGTTCTTTTTTATTTGGGGTTACTTTCCACAAAGTTGCAGGGGCTTTCTTGATCCGGGTATGGTGAATCCAAGAATTCTGTCCCTCAACCTTGATTGCAGTGTAGGTGGTGAGTAGGACTTGAAAAGGTCCGGTCCACTGTGGTTCCAGGGTTTTATCTGTAAAACACTTAACGTATACATAATCCCCTGGTCGTATATCGTGAACAGGTCCATCCAGACCCCTACTGCGTGTTCCCATCACATGCTTCTCAATTCTTATTAATTGTTTGTTTAGTGCCACCATATAGGAAGTCATTGTTTCTTCACCAATCTGTGAAGACGTCCCCTTTTGTACCCCATAGGGTCGTCCATACAAAATTTCAAATGGGCTAAGCCCCTCTTTTGCTCTTGGTCTAGTTCGAATTCGTGTAAGAGCTAATGGCAAAGACTGAGGCCAAGTTAGATTTGTTTCTTGACCTAACTTGACAATCTGTTGTTTGATCATCTTTTCTACCTGGCCACTCGATTGTGGTCGGTATGGGGTATGTAATTGCCAATCTATTCCTAGATGGTGGCTGATCTGTTGCACTATTCTGGACACAAAATGTGGTCCTCTATCCGAGGACATTACCGCTGGGACTCCAAACCTAGGTATTATCTCTTGGAGTAGTATTTTGGTCACTTCCCGGGCTTTAGCAGTTCTGCATGGGAAGGCTTCTGGCCAACCTGAAAAGGTATCTGTTAGTACCAATAAATATCGATACCCCCCTTTTCTAGGAAGTTCCGAGAAATCGATCTGCCAATGTTGCCCTGGAACATTTCCTCTACTAATGTTCCCTAGTTTTATTTTATTTGCTTTATTAGGATTATTCCATAAACACATTTCACATTGCTGAGTCACCTGTTTTATTACAGTATACAAGTTTTGCCCTATCAATTTCTGATTTAGACTTTTATATAGCATCAGCTCCCCAATGCGTCTTATTAATAATGGGGCTGTGGTCCATATTAAATTGGATGGTACCACTATACGACCATCCCTTAAATAAGTCCACTTATTTATTTTTATTTTATCATTCATGTCCTAATTTACCTTTAAGTTTTCTTTAGAATAGTTTGGCTCTTGATCTGTACTTACAGTTTGGATTTTATCGTCTGGTATTAAGGATAATTCCTCCTTTCCTACCTCCTCTGTTTCTCATCTGGCCTCATGGTCGGCCAGGCAGATTCCAATTTCCAAATCAGTGCCTCAGAGTGGGCCATTCCTCACATCAAGGTCTGGCATGGCATATGTTCCCACCGCTCAATGCCTACTGGGTTGCAGCCAACAGCGGAGCTCAAGATTCTTCTTGGTGGCAAACACAGACGCCAACCCAGTCTTGCCCTTGACTATGGTAGGAGGCACCTGACCAACCTTATTCCTTGTATTTCGTTGTCAATGCAGAGTTTCATCTGCACATCCCATAACAAGTCACTGTCATGGCAAAACACACAGATTTACATTAGTAGAACTACTAGAGTGTATTTTATTTCAGTTTTTCTGCCAATATCCCCACAGCCTTGCTGACCATGGGATATTGTATTATCTGAACTGGGCAAGCCTCCCCCTTATTATTTTCCTTGTAACAGGTAAAGCATTTTTCACCTTTCCTGGAATTTATTTTCAGATACACCTGGTTAAAAATTTCTTTTACTTCAGGGAGGTCCTCTTTTCCTCTTTTCTGTTGAATTAAAGATAAGCTCAATATTTCAATTACTTGATCATATTTAACTTTTAATTTCATTTCCCCTTCTTTAAACGTCTAGATGTTCTAATAAATCTCATCCCAACAAAGATTTTGGTGAATTTGGCATTCTTATTTGTTTTGGTTTTTTTAGTTTGTACTTTAAAGGTTTCAGGATGTTTTCCTGGTGGCCAGCAGCTCCCACAACTGTAACAAATTATTATATTTTTTTATTTTTTTTTACTGAAGTTTAACAAATAAATTGGTTTTGTATTCATTAAAATTCCAAATCATACCGATTCCCTGCCCTAAAGGGGCCGTTACCGGTCCTGTTGTACTGCAAATGCTGCAGCAATTGGGATGACATTGTCAGGTCCTTCTGCTCAATTGTCAGCAATAGCAATCCCCTCCTCCCCACCAGCAGAAGGGTTCAGGGCAGGAGATGCTCTTCCTGCTCTGCAGGTTACACAAGCCTGCCTCTGCAGCAGCACTTCTATTTTAACTCTTTCTTACCCTGAATGCAAATCTGCTACTTGTTGCTTTAAGTCTGTGTTATTACATATCAGCCTTCGCAGGCAAATAGCAAACACCCTGCCATGCATCCAGCGTGACTCAGCCGCACCTTCGAGGGGGTACGGGGGTTTGTACAAACTCACCCCAATACTTTAACACTTTCACAAGGTCTTTGATTCTCCACCCCCCCCCACCCCCTCAGGTTTTACATACATTAGTACAAGTTTTTATCTTATAACGTGTTTCATTCTGGTTGCTCCACAGAAGGAACCGCAACCTGAGCTTTTTAACACAAAAATTTCAACAAGAACATCTTTCTAGTTTAGGTCTCAGTTTTTTTCCCGTCCTTTTCTAGAGCCATAATCAAAGATCAGGTGATGTTAATCCCGCACTCTTTCTAGTGCTAGTACCATAGGATCCCGAGGGGGTACTAATCCACAGTCCTTTTGCCACTCGGGTTTATCCTGGAGGACGAAGAATATGTCTGCATACGATACTTCGTCCCATTTTCTCCTCAGAAACAACATTAATTGCAGGAGAGTGTTATAATCTAACGTTCCTCCTTCCTGAGGCCATTTCGCATCACTCCAATTTATACAAAAGCCACCACTGATTACAATATTTAATCCATTTCCTTCTAATTTCGGTACCACCCCTGTCCTACGATATCACTCCAATGTTTTAATATACAACCCAAGGGCGATTTTTCACAGGGCTTACTCCTTCCATTTCCCATTTTACAATTTTAATTACTTTGTTTTTCTCCGGCCGCCTTAGCCACCCAAGGTCGGAAACGCGGATAGAGCTCCTTACTCGTATTGCACTCAAACGCATGTCTCAAGCACTCTTGCACTCACACTCAGTCAAAATAATTAAGCTATACACGGAAAATCAAAATGTGCATCTCAATCACACCATTCACACTCTCCGGGCAGCCCGCAGTCACACAAGCAGTATGTTATACGGTACCGTGCACTTATGTACAACTTTTAGGAACACTGACAGTTCACAAAGTATGCATTTCAATGAACAATTGCCAACAAACAAACAACAAACAAAAAACCACACTTTTCCTGGTCTTAAGCAGAGTGTTAAGTTTTCCGCTATTTGCCACGAATTACCAGAATATTATTATTTTTCAACATACATTTCATAACTCCAAAGTTTTGAACATGTAACAAGACAACACATAGAACAAACAAGACACAGAGCGCTATTTCAGTTGTTATATTCTAGGAATTCCCCAATTCTTAAAGACAACCCAATGGAAGTTTTTAGCTTCTCCCTTTTTCTTTTTCCTACGCAAAAGTTTCCCTTTTACTTTGCTAAGAGATCCCTCTTGTTCCTGTGAGATTCCACCTTATTCCGTCCCGCCCCCCGCTTTCCGTCACGAGGCCCCCGGGCTTTTAGGAATGGCAGTAACCTCGGGTTTGCTCGATCTGCCCTCAAGATCGCTAGCGGCCGCCCCTTGGTCAGCAAACCCCCTCCCAAGGTACCTTTCCTCCTGGGGACTACGCTGCGCGCCGGACGTCTCCGTGCGTCTCACCAGCCGCCCCGTTACTAAACATACCGTTTTATCCGCGGATCCAGGGGTTTCTCTTCTGCTCCCGGGGGAACAGCTGAGAAGAGGAGGCTCCTCCGAGGAAATCTCCCGGGGCGCGCCTAGGAGCGTCCGCTCCGCAGCTGGTCCCTCAGCCGAGCAGAAATCCTCCTGCCTGGCTCGCCAAACTGACGTGCGGAATTAGACTCTATAACTCGAAAGCTATAAAGTAGGTATGTTTATTGCGCGCAGATGCACGGGGGATCGCTCCTTCACAAGCGTGCATGCCCCAAGTGACGAACCATCTCACATTTATACAATGAAGCAAATTAATATTCAATTAACGCCTATACATATTCGTTACCTAAACCCCGCTTCGTATGTTAATTAGCTTATCAGTCCGTTTCCTGGAATGTGGTGGTCTTGCAGGTTTGTAGGTGATTCATGTTCTTGTGACCATCCCATCTTATCCAGCAAGGAAACTTAGCACTCCCTCCCTCTAGATAGCATTGGAATATCTCTCATCCTTTTCTCATTCTTTTTTAAAATAGCCCTTTTGTTAGAGGAAGAAGGGCAGGCGTCTCCCCGTCTCCCCTTTGTTAGAGGAAGAGGGGCAGGCGAGGAAGAGGGGCAGGCGTCTCCTCAAAACTGTAGTTGTCTCCTCAAGGCTGTGTGCCTATGTGACCAGACACCGCACCCATGACTAGTCACCATACCCACATTCCTGAGCAGACATATACAATCACAGTCGGTGTCCATTGTCCCCATTTCACACTATTTCTCCATATCACCACCAAGAAGAAAATTAACTCCATCCTAGCTGAAACCAGGACAGACACACACACCAGAACACAGTAATATTATCCATGTAAGAAACTATGGACTAGGATATTGTTTATTAAGATTTATGTTAAGCATAATGTAAGAAACTATGGACTAGGATATTAAGATTTATGTTAAGCATAATGTAAAGACTAGGCGCCAGATATCCAGGATGCCTCTTATGAAAAATAAGATAACCGCCAGATGTCCAGGATGCTGCTTGTAAAAGAGAAGATAACAGCCAGACAGAAACAAGACAGACGACCCCATATAAAGATATATGAGTAAGGGGTTAACACCTCCACTACATCCAGGATGCTGCTTGTAAAAGAGAAGATAACCGCCAGACAGAAACAAGACAGAAGACCCCATATAAAGATATATGAGTAAGGGGTTAACACCTCCACTACTTCATAAACACGAAAGTAAAAAGTATAAAAAAGGACTGTTTAAACTGCTCAAGGCGGCAGTTGGCGGAGCGCAGACTCCCCTGCCGTCCAGCGCTGTCTTTGCTCATATTCTACTTGCTATAATTAATAAAATTTTAATTGGATTATGATCAATTGTGGTCTCAATTTATGACAATTTTCTGGTGCCGTGACTCGGATAAGGAACGGTGGGCTTTGGTCCTCCGGGGAGGCGCCCCGCGACATTTCGCGGCCCCGCGACCAACAGCTTACTCCAACCTTACCGACGAACCTAAACTCTAGAATAATGAGCAAAGGAGAAACCGGTAAAATCCCATAAAAATTCTGTGCACGGGAGTCCGGACGAAGACGCAGGACGCGTAAGTATATTGCGAATTTGTTCGCGGGTTTTGCCGTTCGGGCGGGATTGGGTTTCCTGGAATATAACGAGTGAGAGGTTCGATATACTGAACCAAGCGAGTGTGGACTCTTAAGTACTGCGTTTCCCATCTCCCGCGAGGGACTGGGCCAGGAACAAGGGGAGCGAGTGAGTGTATGTTTGTGGATATTCCAGAAGATGGGGGCGAAGGGCAGCAAGCCTTCGACTCCCATGGGAAGGGTACCCACTGTACCTAAGAATACCCCTCTGGCATATATCTTAGACAATTGGAGATATTTCCCTGGAACCCTAGGGAAAGATAAGCAGAAAATGATAGAATATTGTACTAAGATATGGGGAGGGAAGAAGATTTCTAAAAATGTCTTTTGGCCAGTCTATGGGTCAGAAGAAGATTGGGTAAGACAGCAATTAAACCTCTGGGTTAATAATAAAAAAACCCTTAACCCGGAGGAGAGTCAATATGCGGAGGTGTGGCTAGAAAGACCAGGAGCTAGACTTTACCCACTGAATGAAATAAAAACTAAACAAAAGAAAAAGAAGGAAGAGTTAGACGAAACCCTTCTAACCCCCCCTCCTTACATTCCTTCTCCTGCTCCTGCAGAGGTCCCCAGAGCACCCACTCCCCCACCAGAGTCGGAACAAGAGTCTCCCCCTCTTCCTAGACGCGTAACTAGAAGTCAAAAAGGGGCAGCTCAGATGTACCCCCTAAGGGAAATGCCCATGGGGGGACCTCAACCTGTGATCGGATATATTTCTGTGCCTCTAAATTCGGCTGACCTACGAGATTTTAAAAGGACCGAGATGGGAAACTTAATTGAGGACCCACTTGGAGTGGCAGAAAGATTAAATCAATTTTTGGGACCAAATCTTTATACTTGGGATGAGATGCAATCTATCCTTGGTCAATTATTTACTACCGAGGAAAGAGATATGATTAGACGAGCAGGAATGAGACTGTGGGATGCTCAGCATGCCCAGGGACCCCAAGCAGATATTAAATGGCCACTTCAAAAACCTAATTGGGATAACCAAGATCCGGCGCATAGAACTCATATGCAGGACCTGAGAACTATAGTAATTCAGGGTATTAGAGAAGCAGTACCCCGAGGCCAGAATATCAATAAAGCATTTAATGAAATGCAAAAGAAAAATGAGAGCCCCACTGAGTGGCTGGAACGACTGAGGAAAGCCCTTCAGCTGTACTCTGGGGTAAATCCAGACGACCCTTTAGGGCAAGCACTCCTCAAAACTCAGTTTGTGGCAAAATCATGGGAAGATATCAGAAAGAAGATTGAAAAGTTAGAAGACTGGCAGAATAGAGGGTTGGATGAATTATTGAGGGAAGCTCAGAAAGTCTACGTAAGGCGGGAAGAAGAGAGCAGCAAGCGACAAGTAAAAATGATAGTAGCAGCAGTCAGAGAGGATCACAAAGGGCGAACTGGTGAACACAGATCTGCTGGAACAAAACAAGGGAACGTAATAGTAAAAAAGGAACAAAGATATTGTTTCTACTGTGGAAAGAAAGGACATATAAAAAAGAATTGCAGAGAAAGGATCAGGGATGAGGAAATGTTGAAAACGGAATAGGAAAGTCAGGGGCTTTATATTTTAGGGGACCGGAGTCATCATGAGCCCTTGATAAAATTAAAAATAGGACCCCATAAACAAGAGTTCACCTTTTTAGTAGACACTGGAGCTGAGAAATCAACTATTAAGCAAATACCTGAGGGATGTAAAGTTTCCCCTGAAAAAGTACAAGTAATTGGGGCAAAAGGAGAACCCTTTAAAGTAAGCAAAATCAAAAATGTGGTATTCGAAACTGAAAATAAATTTGGAATGGGTGAACTCTTGCTCGTCCCTGAAGCAGAATTTAATCTGTTAGGACGAGATTTAATTGTTGAATTGCAATTAGAAATTAAAGTAAAAAATCAAGAGCTAACAGTATCTGCTTATCCTTTGACAGTGGATGATCAAAAACAAATTAACCCTGATGTCTGGTACTCTCCGGACACAATTAGTAGACTGGAAATCCCACCAATTAAAATCCAAATTTCCGAACCCCACATACCTGTGAGGGTAAAGCAATATCCCATATCCCTAGAAGGACGGAGGGGATTAAAACCAGAAATTGATCGATTGTTAGCACACGGAATCTTAGAGCCTTGTATGTCACCCTTTAACACTCCCATTCTGCCTGTAAAGAAACCAAATGGGAAATATCGGCTCGTACATGATTTAAGGGAAATAAACAAAAGAACTATCACCCGGTTCCCTGTAGTAGCAAATCCATACACCCTACTAAGCAAGCTAGGACCCCATAAATCCTGGTATAGTGTGGCAGATTTAAAGGATGCCTTTTGGGCCTGTCCACTGGCAGAAGAATGCCGTGATTATTTTGCCTTTGAATGGGAAGACATAGAGACAGGCCGTAGACAGCAATTAAGGTGGACCGTGCTCCCCCAAGGGTTCACTGAGTCCCCTAATCTGTTTGGACAGGCCCTGGAAGAGCTCTTAAAAGAATACCAGGTACAAACGGGAAACGTGCTGTTACAGTATGTAGATGATCTGCTTATAGCAGGAAATAATAAGGAGGATGTAAGAAAAGAAAGCATTCGACTCCTAAACTTTCTTGCACAAAAGGGCCTACGGGTATCACAAGAAAAGTTACAATTTGTGGAGGAAAAAGTGAAATATTTGGGGCATTATTTGTTTAACGGCAAGAAGATATTAGATCCAGAGCGCATTAAAGGAATTCTGGAATTACCTATGCCTGTCACTAAGAGGCAAATTCGGCAGGCATTAGGGCTATTTGGGTATTGTAGGCAATGGATAGAGAACTACAGCTTTAAAGTTAAATTCTTATATGAACAACTGTCTAAAGACAAAATACCCAAGTGGACCCCTCAGGATCAAGAGCAGTTTGCCAGTCTCAAAAGGGAGCTAAGTCAAGCACCGGTTTTAAGCCTCCCAGATTTAAAGCGGCCATTCCATTTATTCGTTAACATACATGAAGGAACGGCATTCGGAGTATTAACTCAGGAATGGGCAGGACAAAAGAAACCGGTGGCATACTTATCAAAGCTGTTAGACCCTGTGAGCAGGGGTTGGCCGAGTTGTTTACAAATTATTGTTGCTGCTGCCTTATTACTTGAAGAAACGAATCATATTACCTTTAATGGAGAAGTTGTCCTATATGCACCTCATAATATAAGGGGGGTGCTTCAACAAAAAGCAGAAAAATGGCTTACAGATAGCCGACTGCTGAAGTATGAGGGAATACTCATAGAATCTCCAAAACTATCCCTAAGGACTATCAAAGCGGTTAACCCTGCAGAATTTTTATACCCAGGGGAAAGTACTGAGTTAGTACATAATTGTCTTCAAACAATTGAACAACAGACACGCATTAGACCAGACTTAGAAGAAGAAGAACTACAATGTGGAGAAGTACTATTTATAGATGGGTCATCACGAATAGTGGAAGGTAAACGATTGTCTGGATATGCCATCATTAAGTCAGAGAAAGGAGAATTTAAGACAATAGAATCAGGCCCCCTAAGTGCCAGCTGGTCGGCTCAAGCCTGTGAGCTGTATGCATTGTGGAGAGCATTAGAGTCACTGAAGGGAAAGGATGGAACTATATATACAGACTCACGCTATGCGTACGGAGTAGTACACACTTTTGGGAAAATATGGGAGGAAAGAGGATTCGTTAACTCACAGGGAAAAGAACTGATACACCCAGAATTAATTCGGCGAGTTCTGGGGGCATTAAAAATGCCAAATAAAATAGCAGTTGTACATATAAAGGGACACCAGCGAGGTACAAGTTACCAAGTTAGGGGAAATAATGCAGCTGATACAGAAGCAAAACGAGTGGCAGGCAATTATAGTACGATTTTAACTATACAACAAATGCCTGTTAATAAAAATTTGAGCTTTGAGTCTATAGAAAAGGAAAAACTAGAACAAATGGGAGCTAAGGAACAGGATGGTAAGTACATATTGCCAGATGGGAGAGAAGTTTTACCAAAGGGCATAGCACTCGAAATATTTTCAAAAATACACAGTAAAACACACTGGGGAACCCAGGCGTTAGTTGATCATTTTAATCAACTGTTTGCCTGTATAGGTGTATATAATGTAGCAAAAGCAGTTACAGCAGCCTGTGAGACCTGTCAAAAAGTAAACCGAAACAACATGAGGCAAAAACCTCTTGGAGGACGTTCCCCAGCATACAGGCCCTTTTCACACATGCAGGTGGATTTTACTGAATTACCTAGGGTAGGGCGTTACAAATATCTCTTAGTACTGGTAGATCATTTAACACATTATGTTGAGGCTTTTTCTACCTCCAGGACAACAGCTAACCAAGTTACTAAAGTGTTACTTGAACACATTATACCTCGATATGGAGTACCTGAGGTAATCGACTCAGACAGAGGAACACACTTTGTGTCAAAAATTGTTAAAGATCTAACAGAAAGCTTGGGTATTAAGTGGGAATACCATACGCCATGGCATCCACAAAGTTCGGGAAAAGTTGAAAGGATGAATGGGGAAATCAAAACTATTCTAACTAAATTAATGATAGAAACCAAATTATCATGGATTAAGTGCCTACCCATGGCACTATTAATTCTCAGAACTAGACCCCGAGCGGATGTGGGAATATCAGCATTCGAAATGGTGTATGGAATGCCCTATAGAATTGAAAGCCCACAAACAAATATTTTAATTCGAGACCGTACGATTAATGAATATGTTTTACAATTAGCAGAACATCGTAACAAGCTTTGGGAACGCGGACTGATTGTGCAACGACCCCCGTTGGACTTAAAAATTCATAATCTTAAACCTGGGGACTGGGTATTGGTTAAAACGTGGAAAGAAGAAACCCTAAAACCCAATTGGGAGGGACCTTATCTTGTTTTGCTTACAACAGAAACAGCTGTCCGGACTGCTGAGCGTGGATGGACTCATGCCAGTCGCATTAAAGGCCCAGTGACGAGACCCCACTGGAAAGTAATTAGTACACCAGGTGACACCAAGATAACATTGAGAAGATAAAGTTATGATAGAGATTTTACTTGATTATTTTGACGCATTACCTTTTGGTATAAAGTGTGTATTGTTGTTTACATTTGCTATAGTTATCTCGCTTTTTATCTATTATATATGGAAATGTAAGAAGTGTAATTGCTAAGCTCATGCAGCCATATGATATATGCATTTTGGATATACGAATTAGGTGTAATAATTTGAACTGCAATTGTTATCCATTTGCTTATTTTAAATGTAAAGTATGCCAGGATAAATGGTGGACACACTGTGAATTCGGATACCCTCCGGCAGGAGTTTGCACACAGTGTTAGAAAAATTCAAAGAACTCTCACTAAGTGGAGACTAAAACAATTAGAGTCTGGAAAAAAAAAAAAAAAAAAAAAAAAAAAAAAAAAAAAAAAAATTTATTCAGGAATCCCAAGAGTGGTGGGAAATTTTTGCTAAAGAAATAAACCCTCAATATTATTGTTACCACTCCAACGAACCAGTCCCCTTTATAGCTGAAATCTTGGCTATAAAATGCAGAAGGGAAGTACTAACCGTGTTTTGCTTTGCCCCATTAGTTAAAGCTGCAAAGTGGGAAGCCTATATAAACAGGCAGAAAGCCTAAAGCAGCTGTTCTCCTGAAGAATTCCCTTGCTGCCGTGAAGATGATACACCCCGTGGCTCGAAGCAACCGAGTCGACGGGCAAGGCAGAGGAGGAACAAACTGTGGAGAAAAGAACCAGAACAATGGGACAATAAAGCAACAATGGCCGAACTTCCCCAGGACTGGTAAAAATATACTTAAATTGGCAAAATTGATAGACACCCTTTTTCCTGGTATACTGTTAGTTTTGTTATTAATAATAACCAAAGCAAAAGGGGGAAACCCACATGAACCATTTAAGTGGGAACTAATATCTTGGGAAGGAACGAAAACAATAGCCACTTTTAGCAACCCAGGGCCACCTGAATTCGTAGTGAAACTTTGTGATTTAGTACCAATACCTTGTGAAAAAGGACCTCCATTTTATTTATGCCCGGCCTCTGGACAGCCTTACTGTCATTATCCCGGACACTATTATTGTGGTTATTGGGGATGTGAGACAATAGCCTCGGGCTGGACAGTAAAGGCTCCTGATAAATATATAAAAGCAACCTGGACTCCTAACGGATGTGTACCTGAACAAACAGGTGTAGATCTTACAGGTCTGCGTGACGTGGATTATGTAGCTCCACGTAACAAGAAAGTCTGTACTCGCATCAAATTTCAAGTATTGCATCCCCTAGAAGACGAATGGTTAGTAGGACGAACATGGGGAATACGTGTCTATGCAGGAATTCCTAAAGATTGGGGAGGGCATTTTCTCATAAGAAAAATTAAAATACCACATGATTCACTCCCTGTTGGGCCGAATAAAGTATTGAATTCACCCACTTTCCCTAAGAAAAAGATTGTCCCCACAAGTGTTACAACCACTCGTCCAAATTCCCTATCAGTAACAGATAGAACAACTAATGACACGGTGACTGAGTCCTCTTTAGTTAGAGATTCAGGAGTGTCAGAATCCAAAGACCCCTTATGGGATTTAATGCAAGCCTCTTATCGTGCCCTTAATGAAAGCAAACCAAATTTAACTAAGGAATGCTGGTTATGTTACAATGTTAGACCACCATATTTTGAGGCAATCGGAGTACCAGGTAGGATTCAATGGTCTAGTGGTTCAAACCCACAAGAATGTCCATGGGATGACCAGAAGAACCATACGCAAGGAATTACTATTCAATTGGTAACAGGTCAAGGAAAATGTATAGGTACAGTGCCCGAAAAATATCAGCCTTTGTGTAATCAAACAATCACTAAAGCTAACATAAAGAAACATAAGAATCAAAATGACAAATGGGCTATCCCGACACCAGGAGCTAAATGGGTTTGTTCAGACATCGGAGTAACGCCTTGCCTATCCCTAAACGTGTTTAATCAATCTCAGTTTTGTGTACAGGTGATTATTGTTCCTCGTCTGATTTATCACACCTCTGAGGAGGTGTTACGCCACTTTGAAGGAGACCTGAACAGACAAAAACGAGAGCCAATTACAGTGGTAACCCTAGCTACACTGCTGATAGCGGGCGGAGTTGGAGCAGGTACAGGCATAGCCTCCCTAGTAAAAGGTCAGGAATTACAAAGTTTGCAGATGGCTGTAGATGAGGATTTAGCAAAAATAGAACAATCTATCCAAAATTTAGCCACTTCAGTAAAGTCTTTATCAGAAGTAGTGCTGCAAAATAGAAGAGGATTAGATCTATTGTTTTTAAAGGAAGGAGGGTTATGTGTAGCTCTCAATGAAGAATGTTGTTCTTTTGCTGACCATACGGGAGTAGTCCAGGACACCATGTCTGAACTCCGGAAAAGGTTAGATCAACGTAAGAAAGATCGTGAGGTGGGCAGGTCATGGTATGAAAACTGGTTTAATGTTTCACCTTGGCTAACTACTTTGTTGTCTGCTTTAGCAGGACCGCTTATTATATTGATTCTGGGACTTATATTTGGGCCTTGTATATTACGCTATATTTTACACTTTATTAGAAAACGATTTGACATAGCTAAATTGCTTATTTTAACTATGAGGTCTAGGGCAAAATATAAGAGTGTATCTATTAATGAGGATGAAGATTGTTGCGAATGCGTTATGCCACGTGAAAATTGTGCCTATTGTAATTGTGAGGTATTACCTTGTGAGTGTTATGATAAATGTTGGGATTGTGGAAAAAGGTTTATTTGCAGTGCCGAGAATGAAAGTAGCATCTAATAAACAATAATAGGATAAAAAGAAAAAGGGGGGATTGTAAGAAACTATGGACTAGGATATTGTTTATTAAGATTTATGTTAAGCATAATGTAAGAAACTATGGACTAGGATATTAAGATTTATGTTAAGCATAATGTAAAGACTAGGCGCCAGATATCCAGGATGCCTCTTATGAAAAATAAGATAACCGCCAGATGTCCAGGATGCTGCTTGTAAAAGAGAAGATAACAGCCAGACAGAAACAAGACAGACGACCCCATATAAAGATATATGAGTAAGGGGTTAACACCTCCACTACATCCAGGATGCTGCTTGTAAAAGAGAAGATAACCGCCAGACAGAAACAAGACAGAAGACCCCATATAAAGATATATGAGTAAGGGGTTAACACCTCCACTACTTCATAAACACGAAAGTAAAAAGTATAAAAAAGGACTGTTTAAACTGCTCAAGGCGGCAGTTGGCGGAGCGCAGACTCCCCTGCCGTCCAGCGCTGTCTTTGCTCATATTCTACTTGCTATAATTAATAAAATTTTAATTGGATTATGATCAATTGTGGTCTCAATTTATGACATCCAGAAATCCTGTGATATGGAGAAATAGTGTGAAATCAGGACGCTTAACACCGACTGTGATTGTATATGTCTACTCAGGAATGTGGGTATGGTGACTAGTCATGGGTGCGGTGTCTGGTCACATAGGCACACAGCCTTGAGGAGACAACTACAGTTTTGAGGAGACGCCTGCCCTTCTTCCTCTAACAAAGGGGAGACGGGGAGACACCTGCCCTTCTTCCTCTAACAAAGGGGAGACGGGGAGACGCCTGCCCTTCTTTCTCTAACAAAGGGGCTATTTAAAAGAGAATGAGAGAAGATGAGAGACATTCAAATGCTATCTAGAGGGAGGGAGTGCTAAGTCTCCTTGCTGGAGAAGATGGGATGGTCACAAGAACATGAATCGCCTACAAACCTGCAAGACCACCACATTCCAGGAAACGGACTGATAAGCTAATTAACATACGAAGCGGGGTTTAGGTAACGAATATGTATAGGCGTTAATTGAATATTCATTTGTTTCATTGTATAAATGTGGGATGGTTCGTCACTTGGGGCATGCACGCTTGTGGAGGAGCGATCCCCCGTGCATCTGCGCGCAATAAACATACCTACTTTATAGCTTTCGAGTTATAGAGTCTAATTCCGCACGTCAGTTTGGCGAGCCAGGCAGGAGGATTTCTGCTCGGCTGAGGGACCAGCTGCGGAGCGGACGCTCCTAGGCGCGCCCCGGGAGATTTCCTCGGAGGAGCCTCCTCTTCTCAGCTGTTCCCCCGGGAGCAGAAGAGAACCCCTGGATCCGCGGATAAAACGGTATGTTTAGTAACGGGGCGGCTGGTGAGACGCACGGAGACGTCCGGCGCGCAGCGTAGTCCCCAGGAGGAAAGGTACCTTGGGAGGGGGTTTGCTGACCAAGGGGCGGCCGCTAGCGATCTTGAGGGCAGATCGAGCAAACCCGAGGTTACTGCCATTCCTAAAAGCCCGGGGGCCTCGTGACGGAAAGCGGGGGGGCGGGACGGAATAAGGTGGAATCTCACAGGAACAAGAGGGATCTCTTAGCAAAGTAAAAGGGAAACTTTTGCGTAGGAAAAAGAAAAAGGGAGAAGCTAAAAACTTCCATTGGGTTGTCTTTAAGAATTGGGGAATTCCTAGAATATAACAACTGAAATAGCGCTCTGTGTCTTGTTTGTTCTATGTGTTGTCTTGTTACATGTTCAAAACTTTGGAGTTATGAAATGTATGTTGAAAAATAATAATATTCTGGTAATTCGTGGCAAATAGCGGAAAACTTAACACTCTGCTTAAGACCAGGAAAAGTGTGGTTTTTTGTTTGTTGTTTGTTTGTTGGCAATTGTTCATTGAAATGCATACTTTGTGAACTGTCAGTGTTCCTAAAAGTTGTACATAAGTGCACGGTACCGTATAACATACTGCTTGTGTGACTGCGGGCTGCCCGGAGAGTGTGAATGGTGTGATTGAGATGCACATTTTGATTTTCCGTGTATAGCTTAATTATTTTGACTGAGTGTGAGTGCAAGAGTGCTTGAGACATGCGTTTGAGTGCAATACGAGTAAGGAGCTCTATCCGCGTTTCCGACCTTGGGTGGCTAAGGCGGCCGGAGAAAAACAAAGTAATTAAAATTGTAAAATGGGAAATGGAAGGAGTAAGCCCTGTGAAAAATCGCCCTTGGGTTGTATATTAAAACATTGGAGTGATATCGTAGGACAGGGTGGTACCGAAATTAGAAGGAAATGGATTAAATATTGTAATCAGTGGTGGCTTTTGTATAAATTGGAGTGATGCGAAATGGCCTCAGGAAGGAGGAACGTTAGATTATAACACTCTCCTGCAATTAATGTTGTTTCTGAGGAGAGAGGGAAAATGGGACGAAGTATCGTATACAGACATGTTCTTCGTCCTCCAGGACAAACCTGAGTGGCAAAAGGACTGTGGATTAGTACCCCCTCGGGATCCTATGGTACTAACACTAGAAAGAGTGCGGGATTAACATCACCTGATCTTTGATTATGGCTCTAGAAAAGGACGGGAAAAAAACTGAGACCTAAACTAGAAAGATGTTCTTGTTGAAATTTTTGTGTTAAAAAGCTCAGGTTGCAGTTCCTTCTGTGGAGCAACCAGAATGAAACACGTTATAAGATAAAAACTTGTACTAATGTATGTAAAACCTGAGGGGGTGGGGGGGGTGGAGAATCAAAGACCTTGTGAAAGTGTTAAAGTATTGGGGTGAGTTTGTACAAACCCCCGTACCCCCCTCGAAGGTGCGGCTGAGTCACGCTGGACGCATGGCAGGGTGTTTGCTATTTGCCTGCGAAGGCTGATATGTAATAACACAGACTTAAAGCAACAAGTAGCAGATTTGCATTCAGGGTAAGAAAGAGTTAAAATAGAAGTGCTGCTGCAGAGGCAGGCTTGTGTAACCTGCAGAGCAGGAAGAGCATCTCCTGCCCTGAACCCTTCTGCTGGTGGGGAGGAGGGGATTGCTATTGCTGACAATTGAGCAGAAGGACCTGACAATGTCACCCCAATTGCTGCAGCATTTGCAGCACAACAGGACCGGTAACGGCCCCTTTAGGGCAGGGAATCGGTATGAGGTGGAATTTTAATGAATACAAAACCAACTTATTTGTTGAACTTCCGTAAAAAAAATATAATAATTTGTTACAGTTGTGGGAGCTGCTGGCCACCAGGAAAACATCCTGAAACCTTTAAAGTACAAACTAAGAAAACAAACAAGAATGCCAAATTCACCAAAATCTTTGTTGGGATGAGATTTATTAGAACATCTAGGCGTTTAAAAAAGGGGAAGTTACTCTGGAGGTAAATGATCATCAATACATACAGGTTATGAGCCTATCTTTGGCCAGTACTCCTATAAAAAGGGAAATTGATACCAGAATTATTGATCAGGCATATCCCGGAGTATGGGCAATTGACATACCGGGACGTGCCAAGAATGCATCACCTGTTATAGTAAAATTAAAGGAAGGACAGGGTGCGATAAGAATTAAACAATACCCACTGAAAAGGGAAGATAGGGAAGGAATTCGTCCAAACATAGAGCGATTCATAGAATTAAAACTACTAAAAGAATGTGAGTCAGAATTTAACACACCTATCCTCCCAGTTAAAAAACCTGATGGGTCTTATAGGATAGTTCAAGATTTAAGGGCCATTAACAAAATAACAGAGGATCTGTATCCTGTAGTAGCTAACCCCTATACCTTACTAACCACCCTGACACCTGACCTAGCTTGGTTCACAGTTTTAGACTTAAAAGATGCCTTCTTTTGCCTCCCTCTCCATGAAGCCAGCCAAAGAATTTTTGCTTTTGAATGGGAAAATCCCAGAAGCGGTCGAAATACCCAGCTCACATGGACGGTGTTGCCACAGGG
Source organism: Falco naumanni (assembly GCF_017639655.2). Taxonomy (NCBI): domain Eukaryota; kingdom Metazoa; phylum Chordata; class Aves; order Falconiformes; family Falconidae; genus Falco; species Falco naumanni. Next base: position 6,061,517 of record NC_054079.1, on the reverse strand, counting down.
GTTTAAAAATAGCCCCACAATTTTTGGAAACCAATTAGCAAAGAATTTGGAGTTATGGGAACCACCGTCAGGAGAAGGGAAAGTGTTACAATACGTAGACGATCTTCTTATTGCAACCAGAACCGAAGAATCTTGTATTATTTGGACTGTGAGCCTGCTGAACTTTCTGGGACTACAAGGATATCGGGTTTCTAAGAAGAAGGCACAGGTGGTGTTACAACAAGTCACATACCTAGGGTACGAGATCAGTGCCGGACAACGGGTCCTAGGGAAGGCCCGAAAAGAAGCCATATGCCAAGCCCCCCGACCACGAACTGTAAAGGAACTGCAGACATTTCTGGGAATGACAGGATGGTGCAGGCTTTGGATATGTAATTATGGCTTGCTTGTTAAACCATTATATTCCCTGATAGCAGCTAATCAGAAGGATCTTCAGTGGGATGCTGAATCAGACAGAGCTTTCCATGAACTGAAGAAAGCCTTAATGTCGGCACCAGCACTAGGACTTCCTGATGTGAGTAAGCCATTTTTCCTATTTTCCCATGAGAAACAGGGAATGGCATTAGGAATACTGGCACAAGATTTGGGACCATACAGACGGGCAGTGGCGTACTTCTCTAAACAGCTGGATGCCACTGCAAAAGGGTGGCCTGGTTGCCTGAGAGCAGTAGCAGCTGTCATCCTAAACATCCAGGAGGCCCGGAAGTTTACCTTGGGCCAGAAAATGACTGTCTTAGTATCCCACACAGTGTCTGCAGTCCTTGAAACAAAAGGGGGGCATTGGCTCTCCCCACAGAGATTCCTAAAATACCAGGCCATAATGGTGGAACAAGATGATGTTGAGATCGTGACTACAAACATCGTCAATCTGGCCTCATTTCTTAATGGGAATGTTGGCGAATCAGTCGATCATGACTGTCTAGAAACAATCGAAGCCACTTATTCTAGTAGGACAGATCTCAAGGATGTTCCTATTAATGGAGCTGAACATTGGTTCACGGATGGGAGCAGCTATATGCTGAATGGAAAGCGACATTCCGGATATGCTGTTACAACCTCTGAAGAAGTGATAGAATCGGGACCGCTACCAGCTGACACTTCGGCACAGAAGGCTGAAATCATAGCCCTTACTCGAGCTCTGGAGAGAGCTCAGGGAAAACCTATAAATATTTGGACTGATTCTAAATATGCCTTTGGAGTGGTACATGCTCATGGAGCAATATGGAAAGAAAGGGGACTGTTAAACTCCCAAGGAAAAATCATCAAACATGCGGAAGAAATTTTGAAACTCCTAAATGCGGTCCAGCTTCCTGAAAGGGTGGCAATTATGCACATCAAGGCACACCAGAAAGTGAGCACAGAATTAGAAAGAGGAAATGAACTGGTGGACAGGGAAGCAAAACAGGCAGCCAGAAAAGCAATCAAGGTAGAGGGTGCGCTAATACCCGATGGACAAATATCTCTAGAAGGTAAACCAGACTATACTAAAGAAGATCGCAAACTGATTTCTGACCTAGAGGGATCATATAATGAGGAAGGGTGGGCTGTAATCTCACATGGGAGAATAGTGATTCCTTCCTACATGGTATGGTCAGTAGTTCGGGAAGAACATAGAAAAAGGCACTGGGGGGCAGAAGCTCTATATAAGGATCTCACTAAAAACATAATAGCACGAAATTTGTATACTACTATTAGACAAGTAACCCAACAATGTGATCTTTGTCTCCAGACTAATCCTAAGATTACTAAGGGGCCAAAGTTGGGAAAAATTGGGAAAGGAAATGTTCCAGGGCAACATTGGCAGATTGATTTCTCGGAACTTCCTAAAAAAGGGGGGTATCGATATTTATTGGTACTAACAGATACCTTTTCAGGTTGGCCAGAAGCCTTCCCGTGCAGAACTGCTAAAGCCCGGGAAGTGACCAAAATGCTGCTCCAAGAGATAATACCTAGGTTTGGAGTCCCAGCGGTAATGTCCTCGAATAGAGGACCACATTTTGTGTCCAGAATAGTGCAACAGATCAGCCACCATCTAGGAATAGATTGGCAATTACATACCCCATACCGACCACAATCGAGTGGCCAGGTAGAAAAGATGATCAAACAACAGATTGTCAAGTTAGGTCAAGAAACAAATCTAACTTGGCCTCAGTCTTTGCCATTAGCTCTTACACGAATTCGTACTAGACCAAGAGCAAAAGAGGGGCTTAGCCCATTTGAAATTTTGTATGGACGACCCTATGGGGTACAAAAGGGGACGTCTTCACAGATTGGTGAAGAAACAATGACCTCCTATATGGTGGCACTAAACAAACAATTAATAAGAATTGAGAAGCATGTGATGGGAACACGCAGTAGGGGTCTGGATGGACCTGTTCACGATATACGACCAGGGGACTATGTATACGTTAAGTGTTTTACAGATAAAACCCTGGAACCACAGTGGACCGGACCTTTTCAAGTCCTACTCACCACCTACACTGCAATCAAGGTTGAGGGACAGAATTCTTGGATTCACCATACCCGGATCAAGAAAGCCCCTGCAACTTCGTGGAGAGTAACCCCAGATAAAAAAGAACTGAAACTCAAATTTACTCGGACAAATGGGAACAATGTGGGTGGCAAGTAAGTGAACCTGAGCGGTTGTGGATCCACTATATGGGAAGGGCACCACAACAAACAATATAGAACAAAAGAGTCTGGGACTGAGCCAGTGGCCAGTCTTGCCCAACTTGTTATCGGTAAGCCCCAACTCAAACAAAGATATTTTTGATCAAAACAGATTTTATATGTATATATGAGGAACGTTTAGATTCTTAAAATGATCAATAGTGGGTTTAAACCATTTGTGTTTTTTTGTACCCTCTCTCTTGCCTACAACCAAGAGCCTGATAACTGGCCTTGGAATCATGCCCAGAAAAAAAACACTGGAATAATGGGAAAGGTGGACTCAAAGACGAAACTAGCTATGGTGGTTTTTTCTGAAAATGAGGTGTACCAAAGGAATCAATGGGATCAGGAGGATGTACACAAAGTCGACCGATTATGGGGAAATTAGGAGACAGGATAAAAGTAGGGTGTCAAACGTATAATGAAAAAGATAACACCAAGATTTCAGGAGACACCCTGATTAATGTCAGAAAGGTAGATAAGGAATTTACCCTTCTAAATACAGCCATGTGCTTTAATTCACGGGAATGTTGGCACAATTTTACCTTAACCGAGCCCATCTTTATAATATGCCTAGGAAAGGAATCCCCAAGAACAGCTCTGACTTATAAGATCAAAATAACAATCATGGTAACCACTGTTCCTACCACCCCCACAGTTACGCTTGATCTTAAGTTAACTAAACCAAATCCAAAAATTTATACAATTGGACCATATGTAATCAGAAATACAGGTCAGCAACAAATGTTGTTTAACCCAGAGTGAACTTTACCTACGACCCCAACACACACACAATCACAGCTTTTGTATTAACCATACATAATGCAGTAATAATTACCATACACCCCATTGTAGCCCTTGGAATTAACCATAATGGGGTGCTCCTGTACCCTTTTGAACATAGAACATGGGCCAGAAAGATAGGCGACAAGTGGCAAACAGTAGATTTAGAATCTTGTATTATGCGAGAGCAGCAGGGCTTCCTCTGTGAAAGCAATACTATAATGGCCCAGGATACTTGTTTAGATACAGATCAGAAAATATGTCATTTCGAGACCCGACCAAATGCAAACTTGAAAACAGTAATTATATATGCAGGGAAGGGATGTGCGTGTTTGAGAACTAAGTGTAACACAATAACCGTAGATGGGGAGGTAAAGGAGACTGCACAATATTCAAATTATTGTATTTGTAATTTTACTACTATAACAGGATGCAATTTTAGTTACTCAGCCCCAGTAGTGTCTCATCAATTCTTAAAATCCAACTTTACCCTATCACAGATGATAATTCCTACCCCCATAGGACTAAATATAAGCAGTATAAAAGAACTATTAAAACATGCAGATTTACAACGTATACTGGAAGAAACCAAAGAAAAGGGACACGAAACTCTTCTTATGATCCATCATGATGTAGAGGGGATCAAGAAAGTTTTAAAAAAGGTAGAACAGGATGGAAACCATAATTGGTGGAATACTCTCTTTGGCTGGTCACCTTCTGCAACAGGAATTCTTAACACTATGGTACACCCCATTGTGATCTTATTGATCAGTTTAGGAATTTCCTTAATACTAACCATTATGTTATATTTGTGGGTTTGGAGAATGTTTAAAAGGGTAACACTTATGTATGATGCTTTATATCATTCGGGAAGACTGCTTAAGTAAAAGACTTTACTTAATTTAATAAAAAGGGGGGATTGATATGGAGAAATAGTGTGAAATGGGGACGCTTAACACCGACTGTGATTGTATATGTCTACTCAGAAATGTGGGTATGGTGACTAGTCATGGGTGCGGTGTCTGGTCACATAGGCACACAGCTCTGAGGAGACAACTACAGTTTTTGAGGAGACCCCTGCCCCTCTTCCTCTAACAAAGGGGCTATTTAAAAGAGAATGAGAGAAGATGAGAGACATTCAAATGCTATCTAGAGGGAGGGAGTGCTAAGTCTCCTTGCTGGAGAAGATGGGATGGTCACAAGAACATGAATCACCTACAAACCTGCAAGACCACCACATTCCAGGAAACGGACTGATAAGCTAATTAACATACAAAGCGGGGTTTATATAACGAATATGTATAGGCGTTAATTGAATATTCATTTGTTTCATTGTATAAATGTGGGATGGTTCGTCACTTCGGGTATGCACGCTTGTGGAGGAGCGATCCCCCGTGCATCTGCGCGCAATAAACATACCTACTTTATAACTTTCGAGTTATAGAGTCTAATTCCGCATGTCATTGTGTCTTTGCAACTCACATACATTCTTGTGGTTTCTTCACTCCTTTCCTGTTTGCATAGGTGAAATGGATCAGCACTTCATCTGACAACTTGTTTCTCTTCCCTTCCTCCTGAAGGGGCAGCAACTCCCTGAAATTCTTGGACTTTTTTGTTTCAGCGAAACCTTGATGGAGCATGATAAGGAGCACTAGATGCAGGAGCTGGAGCAGTATCAGAAGACTGAGGCCTATGAAGTCTTTAGCAGGACAGCACAGGACAGACAACAAAAAGGCAAATGACACAGACAAGGTATTGAATGGAACTAAAATATAGGCCTAGAACAACAGAAGACTCCCAGGTGGTTGTGCAGACTGACACTCATTTACAGCCTTTGATTTAAAGGCTTGTTAAAATGTGGATGCTCATCTCAGGAAGCTCATCTGTGGGCATGAAACAGAACATTTTTCTCCCTGCAGATCCAGGTTTCATAAACATGACATATAGCAATATACACTAGAAACCGTAATTGTCATCAGCAGTAACCAAACCATTGTTCTGTTATTCCAGGGTGTAGGGGGGTGTGTGAGCAAGTGGCTGTGTGGTGTTTGGTTGCCGGCCTGGGCTAAGCCACCACAGACTATTTTCTGGCACCCAGGGGCTGCAGCAGCAGTTACAGTTTGTTGCTTAAAATTCTACCACATCCAGGACACCAAGACCAAATTCAGTATTCCTACCACCAGGCTCAGAACTGATACTATGGAGCTGCCATCGGACCAGAGACACTCAGAGCCTCCTAAAATCCTAAATGTTTCATTAATTAGCCCTGAGGGGAAGGGGGAGGTGTAGACCCCACCCACAGACTGACTCTCTGGGAAAAAAAACCCAAAGGTGCCCTTGTTGGTACTCCACTCCCTCACAGGGGCCACAAGACAGAGGTGACAACACCTAGTGCACAGACCAGATTAATTTCATAACCAATAAGCCCATCATATTATAGATTGATACAATACAGTACAACAGGAAAATAACTTTACCCCAGGTTCCAATATAAACAAACAACACAAAAGGGAGCACATACTGTAAATAAACAAGACAATTCAACATTGAGATCACAGGCAGCAAATTCAAAACCAGATAAGCCAGCATTGTAGCCAATTACTATTAATTTAATACAATGACTACTGCAAACAGTTTAACACAGTCTGATTAGACCTGTCGTTATCTCAACCCTTCAATGCCCCACGTTGGGCTCCAAAAAATAGACTGTCATGGTTTAACCCCAGCCGGCAACCAAACACCACCCAGCTGCTCACTTACCACCCCCACCCACTCACCCACCCACCGCCCAGAGGGGTGGGGAGAAGAATCAGAAAGGAATGCAAAACTCCGAGGGCTGAGATAAGAACAATTTAATAATTTAAACAGAATAAAGAGATAAGAACAACAGTAACAATAATAACAACAACTAGGATGAAAAGGTGGGGAGAAAAAGGTAAAATCCATAGGCAGGGAAAAGGAAAAACAAAAACACTACCAAGTGATGCACAGTAAAACTGCTCACCACCCGCTGACCAATGTCCAGCCAGTCCCCGAGCAACGACACCCCCCCCCCCAGCTAACCCTCCAAGTTTCTATACCAAACATGACATCCCACAGTATGGAATACCTCTTTGGCTGCTTCAGGGCAGCTGTCCTGGCTGTGTCCCCTCCCCGTGTCCTGTGCCCCCCACAGCCCTCTGGCTGGCAGGGCCCAAGGAACCCACAAGTCCTTGACTTAGTATAAACATCACGCAGCAACAACTAAAAACATCAGTGCTGTTATCAACATAGTTCTCACATCACAGCCAAAACACAGCACTTGACTAGCCACCAAGAAGAAAGTTAATTCCATCCCAGCTGAAACCAGGACAGTCAGCCTCCTCGGGTTTAAAGATGCAAGTCTATATGTCAAATTTTGCCAGAACAGCTACTTGATTTCTAGTAGGAAAAGCCTATTCACTCAGCAGCTTTACTTCTGAAATGCAGCCATGAGTCCTTGTCGCAATTTCAGAGGGACTAGGCAAAGACTTGCCTCACAGAAGTACTGACTATAACAAACAGGAGCTTGTCTCATCTGCCAGATATCTGTAACAGACTAGTGTCCTATAAACTCTTCAAGAGTTTGTGGTGTTTAAAAGGCTCTGAAATCAGCCATCCCTTGTTCCCATGAACCTCATAGCAGGCATACATGGCATTGGCATTACAGTCAGAATTCAAGTACCAAAATCATGGCAAAGCTGTGCCTTGCCAAGTGACTTCCAAAGCAGGCTCTTTGAGCTTTTCAAAGAGGCAGCCAAATCTGGAGTCCCAAGGGAACTCTGTGCCAGCTCTGTCAGTATGACTGAGCTCTCTAACAAAGTACACCGCCATACAGAAATGTAAGTGGGTTTAAACCTCAGGCCCATTTACAATCTAGAAAAATAATACTACCTGACTGGACGCGCTAGTTTTAAGTGCCCAGCGGGCCTGGCTGCGTAATCACGAGGGACCACCAATTCCTCTCCATCTGTTGCTCAATCAGCAGCACAGCACTCTGAATCAGCAGGCACATAGAGCCTCATGGGGCCTCAGCAAGTACAAAAGTTATCCCTCCACAGTCAGCAGTGACTCACAAGCACAAGGCATATGTGGAAAAATAACATCTAGTTGACCTACAGTTTAGCTCCCCTTGATGCGTCAACATACAATTCCGGATGAACCCAGGTACAAAACAAAAGTAAAAGAGCCCCGGAGAGAGAGAGAGAGAGAGAGAGTGTAAATATGTGGCGAAGGAAAGACCCCGCTTCCTTGTCCCCTACCTTCCAGCCCTGCCGCATACTCTGCACCCCTTCATTCTGGTAACACCTCACTTTCCCGTCACAGAAAACAGCTATGAACTCAAGAGGTTAAATCGTGCAACACCTCATAATGGCTTACTTGTGCAGGGGAAAACCCCGTATGAGCTTTTCCTAAGCCACATATTTACACCACTCACTTTTTCCTACTCAAACAGTGCAGTACTGCAAAGCCTCTTCTATTGCTTTAAAAAACCAGTTTAGCATTGCTGTTATTAACAGATGCTTCCAAATGCAAACAGAGCAAATGCACCCTGCAGCAAAACAGAATTGTCTCTGGGTAGGGCACAAGACAGGAACCCTGTGATGCTGCAGCTGTTCTGCTGTTACTGAAATCTCGGAATGAAGAACTTATCAACACCAATGTGATGTAGATAAGCAGACACTTCTTTATTGACAGCCGAGTGCGTGAGCGAGTCCTCTCACAATCAACGCACACCAAGTCTCAAAATTAGACACCATATACAGAACTTATTCATACATATTCATTAAGTATTCATGCATAACCATGATATTCCCCGTAAATCATTAACATATTCTCCTCCTATATCCGATTCTGCACAGTAGAGCTTAGAAAGGTCTAGAAATGGGTCTGGGGTACGATTTGGGTAGGTGGTATATGAGTCGGTGGTCGCGATCTCCCCCTGCCGGAATTACCTTTTACTAAAGTTCACGATTTCTTGGCAGGTAACTACAAGCTGTTCCAGTCAACTCTCCCCGGTTTCCATTCATCTCATCTTCTGACATTTCAATACACCTTCTACATACAGAAGACTGGTCAAATACAAAGAAACCTTTCAAACCCTAAAGTTATTACCTAAGTTTTAACAATGGTTCTAGCCCCTTCTTCTAGCCGTGGTATGGGATGTACAGAGTATCTCATAGCAGCTTTTACTGTGCAACTATAAGTTTCATTAAAATATATTTCTTATCCTTCTATATTTCTATTCTATAAAATAATTTTATAAAATCCAATAATCAATCAAATAAAATCAATCAATCTTAACTTATTAACAAATCTATAACACTGCTGCAGGAAAAGAAGGTACAGAGGCTGCTCCAGCTTCTGAGCTTCCACAACAGCAGCTTTGGGCTCCCAGACCACAGCCGCCAAGGAGTCAGAGAGCTCTCAGAGAAGGCCTGGCAGCTCCTTGCTGGTGTTTGCACAGCACACTACAGTCCCACCTGCATTTTCATCCTTGTGCCAGCTGAGTCTGCAGAAGGGACACCTGAAAGAGGCAAAGACCAAGCTCAGACAAGCCCACACTCTTAGAACCATCCACAGCTCCACGGTACCGGCTAATACAACAGCCCAACATTCTTGTGGAAGCTGAGTAAGCTCGGTTTTGCTTATCTAATGACTACAAAGTCATTCTCCTGAAGCAAGCAGTGGAGTCATAGTGTACTACCACATGTGGGTTAGCATCCCATAACCCAGGGGAAAAGCGTGTCTGACATCCTGCTCTTGTGTCTGAGCCCCAGCAACTAGCAAACTAGTTGTCCGATATAAAAGTTGAAGGGAAAGTCTCGCATTTCCCCTGTTCCAGCCCTGTAGTCCTGCTACTCTCTTTTCTATTTGGTGAGCACAAGGACCGTCGAGCTGACTGGACTGACTGACCAAATAGCGAGTCTCCCCTCCAAAAAGACCGTTACTATAGTCATAGAGCAAACACCCTAAAAATAATCATTATTCTTCTTGTTCCCTCGTATGGGGAAAGAGTTAAAGAACCGTATAGATCTGTGCTAGAAAACCTAGGACATCTACTTACAGGTAGTATGGTAAAACTCTTTCTTACTGATTCAAAACAATCCATCCAAGACACAAGCTGAGGAAAAACTTGTGCTGCCGGTAGCAGAGTGTTGCTAATGGGTATGTCCAGAAGAGATTCCTGACTCCTTTTGCTTGTGTGCTAGTGTCCTGTCTGGGCCGCCGTCTGTTAAAGGAGAAATTCACACAGATGCAGGTACCACTGGGCTTGCTTTAGTCACAACTCAGAGCTGGGCCACCACCCCAGTGAGTGGCAGAGAACTAAGGGATACAGCACAGCTTATGTACGCTTATCAAACCATTAGTCAATGTCTGAAGTTTTTAGGAGTTTCCTTTAGTCCTGTCAGTTCTGCAAATCCATCGCCTGACTCTGTCCCAGGTGATTCATCTCCTCGGTTCCAGGCTCTGCCTTGGTTCCAGGCTCCTCCTTGGATCGTGATCTTCTTTCTGCCTGCTTTAACTCACACACTCCTTCAAGCGCGCTTAGTCTTTGAACAAGCAATTCCTATTCACATATACTAATTCTTCTAAAAATAGCTGCATTTCTGAGAGCACCTGTGTACACAAATTGATCATCAATTGTTTCTGATTAACTGGACTGGGGTTTAAACCAGCCTTGGATTAGGGCTACACTAGGGATGAGGACTGGTTATGCCACTTTAGCTGCTTCAGCACTTTAAATTTCTTAGTTAAAAATACATTTTCTTTTAACAATTTCCTCCTTTTGTTTTATCATTGCATACCTTCAATAGTTCAATAGCTAACATATTTCCAAGTTCTTTCTTGTAATTTTGCTACTAAGCCAGTCACACAAGTTACAGACCATTGCATTAGTGCAATTACAGACACAACTATAAAAATCACAACGGGTATTGCAATGATCAGTTTCTTTAACCACATTGATAGGTCAGGGAACCAAGATGTTAGTTCCATGATAGCAATATGCATGATTTCTCAAATCTGAAAAAGAATTTTGCAAATACAATAAATTTTGGGTTACCTGTTCACCTCCAGCCAGCAAACTTGTCTTTGCTGGGATGTAAGTTCCCAGTACTCTATAATCCTTCCAAGAATAATTTCTGCCAGAGAAACTCCAATTGGCTGCCTGAGAGTATTTCTTATATCCCATAAATCTAAATTTAAAGCTTCATATCATTTTAACCCAGTCTGTTTACAAACTGCAACTAATTTCTCTTTGAGAGTTCTATTCATCCTCTCTACCTGTCCTGAGGATTCTTGATGATAGAGAGTATGTAATTGTGATCAAATTCCTAACGAATGATAAATCTGTTTTAATACAGCTGCAGAAATATGAGGTCCCCTGTCAGAATTAGTTAGCTGTGGAACTCCCTATCTAGGAATAATTTCCTTTAAGAGAGCTTTAACAACTGCTTTTGAGTCATTTTTCCGAGTAGGGAAAGCTTCTGCCCACCCTGACAATTGATCAACAACAATATGTGAACCCCATTACTTTAGGCATTTCAGCATAATCAGTCTGAAGGTTTTGTAAAGGATACTTCGTTGCTGGAGGTGGCTTTCCCAGCAGTGTCTTCATTCTTAAAGAGACAAATTCTTTACATAGCCAACCGCTCTCACAAATTTGGCTGCTGGATAAATTCCAGGGGTTGCCCACAATCATTGGATTTTAAGAGCAATACTTTCTGGCCCTCTCTGAACTCTATCATGCTGCCAGCGAGTGATAGGTAATAAATACCTCTTTGGAAGTAGTGGTTTACTTCCTAATAGCCACTGTCCCTTGCATTGTTCTGCTCCCAGTTTCTCCCAGGTTTGTGTTTCTTCTTCGGGTAGATCTTCGTAGAGATGAGTTACATCTGGGAGCTCAGCCTTATCCTGTTCAGTCAGAATCAAGAGTCATTGCTCAAATCACTTGCCATGCAGCAGCTTTTGCTGCTTGATCAGCCAAGGCATTTCCTCAAGATACATTGTCTCGGCAGTTGGTATGAGCCTTTACATAAATCACTGCTAATTTGTGCCGTGGGCACTTGCATTGCCTCTAATAGTTCTTTAGTTGAAGTTCCATGTGCTGGGGTCTTACCTGAGGAGGTAAGAAACCCACGCTCCTTCCATAGCATACCTGTAGCATGACAAGCTCCAAATGCATACTGAGTCTGTGTAAAGGTTAACTCATGGTCCAAGTGCATATTTTGCAGCCTCAATGAGAGCAAACAACTTCTGCACCTTGTGCACCTAGATTGGGAGGAAAAGGTCCGGCCAATAAAACTTGAATCTCTGTGGTAACTGCATATCCAGTACAGCACCAGCCGTCTTCACAGTATGATGATCCATCTGTAAAAAACCTCACATCTGGATTACCTAAAGGTTGATTTGTTAAATTGTCTCACTGCTTACTCATTGCGGTTACCCCTTGTTCACAATCGTGATCATCTTTTTCTCCCTCTGTAGCCAGTGGCATTAAGATAGCTGGATGAAGGCTATTACATCTTTCAAGCCTCACATTGTCTGCAGGTAAAAGCACTACTTCATATTAATGTGCCCTTTATGGAGAAAGTGCTTTTCCTGTACATTGTTTCAGAAGTATTTTCACTTCATGGGGTACACATACTTTCAGGGAGTGTCACAGGACAGTAGTCTGAGTTCTTTCCACTAACTCAGCAGCAGTTGCTATAGCCTGTATACAAAAGGGGAGTTTCTTTAATTACTGGATCTAGAGTACAAGAACAATAAGATGTTGTAGACAAAGTTGTCATTTGGATAGAGATGCACGGTACTCCTTTTTTGCAAGTCATATACATAGGTATTCAGTGTCTCTCACACATTCTTCTTCTGTATGACTAGCTAGAAAGATCATCCACATATTGAACCAAAGTAGAATGTCCTGGAAAATTTAAGTCTTTAAGATCATTAGAAGGGTTTGCCCATGGTGGTATCTGAGTAAGTATTAAATTAGGCTCTGGAATTATCAGGTGAGGTAACATGCTCATTCACCACACAGAGATCCTGAGCAAATCTATACTCTGGATCCCCATCTTCATCTATTCTGTGCTTACTTACAGGTAAATTTGGGGTATTATAAAGGCTTTGGCATTCTCTGAGGACTCCTCTTTTTTCAGGAAAAATTCAAGTTGTTTTTGAATGCTTGGGATTGCTTCTGCAACAATAGGACACTGTTTAATGGAGGGGGAGTTCCTCCTTTTGTTTTCATTACCAACGGCTCAGCAATAAGCTCACATCCTCACTCGAGGTACTCCACAATTCCCAGGGAAGTGCTTCCAATCCCAATGGCGAAGAGGGTCCCCCCATGGAGAGTCAGCCAAGTCACGACAATCACACCAATATGGCTACATGCCGTGCCCACTTTATTAAACAAACAGGTCATATTTATAACTTAAACCGACCGCTCACACAACTTTACACACAGGTGATTGGATAAAAGTCTCTGGGCCACGTGGGGGTCCGTGTCGCTGATCGGTGAGCGTGCTGCAGGCGCCTGATCAGAGTGTGCCGATGAGAGTGTGCTGATTTTGCGGTTCCCAGGACTTGCTCTGCACCTGGCTTCTTGTTTGTGCATAGCTTGTTTTCCTTCTCCCACTGCTTGTTCCCAGAACTATTTAAAACTGCTCTGCAGCTTCAACTAACAGGCCTGGGCTGTCCAACCCAGACAATGGTAACATATGTCCTCGGTCCTTTAAAAATCCCTCTACACAATGATATTTCAAAATGAGGTTTTTTATTTTTTAAAACATGCACAATTTCAGAACCCATAAGGATTAAACGAATCCCGTCAGGTGCTAGAGATACCAGAGTAATACATTCCTGCAACAGGTCTCTCCCTAATAATGATATAGGTGAATTAGGAGAAATTACGAATCTTCCCCATGCAATTTTCCCAGCTAAAACAATTGGAAGGGGTGTCAAAAGGTATTTCACCTCCTTGCCTACTACCTCTTTAGCAATAACTTTTTCTTGTGATAATAAATCAAATAGAATTCCATTTACCTTTGCAGCAGTTTGTCCGTACTCATTTACCTCTATTCCTTCCGGATTCATTCTCTCCTAGGAGCCATCCAGCCCCCCCCCCCCGGGACTTTCCCTGGGACGCCCTTATGGCAGGGCCCACCGCTGCCCCGGCGCCTCCCCAGCACCGCTCCCAGGTGATGACGAGCTCCAGCATGCAGGCAGCCCCGCACCTCAGCCTGCAGCCTTCCTGCTGTCTCTCTGCATCCACCTTCCCCCATCCTCTCGGGTTCTAGGCCACCTGTGACCCCAACGCCACACACACCCCTTCTCAGCCCTTCCAGGTCCTCCTGGACCCCATTGCTGCATGCCCAAGCCTCCCGCTTCCCCTCTGTGTCACCTTCCATGGGATGCTTCTGGCTGCATGGACCCCCCCGGCCCTACTCACCCCCACTCACCGCCCCAGTTTCAGCATGTGATGCTCAGCACTGGCCTGGTCTTGCCTCACCCTGTTGGGGTCTGCAGCGGGTCTGCAGACAAGTTAGCTGACTTCAAAGACTTAGCCGTGTAACTTTACGACAGCCACAAATTGTCAGGTCTGTAAACAGGATGTGAAGAACCGGAACTTAGAACCGCAGCATACGGGCACCTACAGCAACAGCAAATAGCAAGCAAGAAGAAGGACACAAAAACCTATCAGGGTCTGACACGTGCACTGTCTAAGATATATAAATAGTTTGTATAAATAATAAAGGCCATTTTGTCCGAACCCAGCCATGCAGACATAGTGTTTTTTTCAGTCCGCATCGACTTGCGTCACCACATTTGGTGACCCCGACGTGCTGATGTGATCCCAGTAAAGGGTATCAAAAAGAGATTCTGAGACTGTGCCGATGTGACCCCAGTAAGGGGTGTCAGGAGCAGATCCTGAGACTGTGACCAGCGAGTTGCTGGGAGGCGGAGCGTGGTGAAGCGGAGTAGCGCAGGGAGCGGCTGCAAGATCCCGGGAGAACGTGACACCGGTAAGGTGAGCCACCAGGGACAGCATGGGGAGTAAGTTATCTAAAGAAGATACCATGGTGCTATCAATGTGGAAATTAGTATTAGAGAAGCGTGGAATTACTTTACATGGGCTTCAGTTAAAAAATATGTTACTGTGGGCCAAAACACATGGAGTGGAAGTGTCCCCTGTGACTGCTCTTAGTGTGTCGACCTGGGACCTGTCAGAAGCTCTGGAGAAAGGGGACAAAAAGGTGCCGTAGCTTTTGCTTACATGGGGACTGCTTAGACATGCTGTAGGGGGCTTCAAAAATCCGCAAGACGCAAATGGGGGCTTGCAAAATCAGCAAAATGTGACTGGGGGCTTGCAAAATCTGTGAAATGCGAGTGGAGACTTGCAGAGTCCGCAAGACACAAGTGGGAGCTTAAAAAGTCAGCCAAATGCGAATGAGGGTACATCGTTCAAACCTCCCCTGTATCCCCCTCCGGAATACAGACAAGAGGATGAGGGGGTGGGGGAGGGGGAGAGTCTGTGTCCCTTACCAGACGCCACTCCCCAATGCCCCGAATCCCCTAAATCTCTCCAACTGCATCGACTTATACTTAATACCGATTCCGAGGACGAGGACGACAAGCAGAAGCCTCGGTGGACCGATCCCAGCCCCCCTGACTCCCCCCAGCCCACACTCCTGCCTCCCGCGGCTGCTCCGGCCCCCGCCCGCCCCCTCGGCTCCGGCCCTGCCTGCGCAGGATGGAAATGCCGAAAACCCGGATTGGGGTCCAGCTACGCCAACGTTACCAGTCACAGGCAATGAAGAAGGTGGAGGTAGTAAAAATCCAGTTTCCAGTGGTACAGTAATGACGCGCGACCCTCAGCGATTTTGGCAGGCTGTAAGAGATGGCGCATTAAGAGATGGGAACTGGGATTTAGCAGAACAGATAGGCGGGCCGCTCCTTGATCTTCCTACTCCTTCCACCGATGCACCGCACGCATATCCTATTGTATTGGGAGATGCGGCTGCTGGTAATCCTCACGTTCACACACCATTCGCTTGGAAAGTAGTACAGGACTGTCCCTCCAAAAAACAACACGCGCCACAACCTAAACTGTTCTCGGCGATAATTCCTTGTTTCCGCTGTGGAAGGAAAGGGCATTTTGCAAAACAATGTCATTCTTGTTACAATAAAGAAGGATTTCACCTACCATGCCAGGGAAATGCTCACAAGAGCGCGAGGAGGCGCGCGATGACACAAGTACCTCAGGTAGTCATACCAACCAGCCAGCCTTATGTGACCAATTATCAGGGAGGACCCAGGGATCAGCAGGGATGGATGTATACACCAGTGAATCAGTAACTCTAACCAACCATGGAGTGTTTAAGGTCCCTTTGAATGCTCAGGGGCCAATAGATAAGGGCTTTTTCTGTGCGCGGTGTCCCTCTTGAAATCAGAACAGACTGTGGACCTGCCTATAGTTCCAGGCCTGTCAGTCAGTTCCTTTCCCAATGGGGGATCTCCCACAAATTTGGAATTCCCCATTCCCCTACGGGCCAAGCCATTGTTGAACGCATGAATGGTACTCTTAAACGCCAGCTTGAAAAACAAAAAGGGGGAATGAAGGGAATGACCCCAGAGGCACGATTAGAGAAAGCAAATTATGTTTTGAACTTTCTGAAAATCTCTGCTGACCATGCAGTGCCTCCCATTGTGCGACATTTTGTGTCAATTGATGACAAGCAGCAAAAGCATGAAGGTGTCTTAGTACGCATGAAAGACCCTCGTATCGGGCATTGGTTGGAACCGCATGAATTGTTAACTTGGGGGAGAGGTTATGCTTGTGTTTCTACAGATGAAGGTCTGCGATGGATACCTGCTCGTTGTGTGCAGCCTGAGCTTAGTGTGCCGACACCTTAATCTGGAGGATGGGGAAGACAAGGGACTGGGCTGTAGAGAGCAGTATGTGCTCCCACAGGCAGAACTGCCAGTTATCCCATCAGACAGAGTGCCTAGCTTCATCAGACCCAGTGATATTTCTTGCATTCTTACACTATGCAAGATAAATCTTTCATCTCTTCTCAGACTCTGCTACACCTGAGCAATGCATTACCCTACAGCCTGCTGATATTACACTTCGGCCATTTTTCTGGCCAGAGTAATGCAGAAAGATGTTCTGCCTGTTCACCTTCCTGTCCTATGGTTGTACGTGTCTCTTGATTATCCTTGAGCTGTTCTTCCAGTGTCAGTGCTTTGTAACTTGCCCTCCTGGATTCTTCGGCCTCGCCTGCTACATGCCGCTTTTCTCCACTGTAAAAGTCATCTTCCAGTGCTGTGAAGCCTTTCTTGTGTGCACAAGTCCCTTACAGCTCTGAAAGTCTCAGAGCAAAAGGGGGCACTCTTGCACCACAGACTCATCTGCGCGAGCTATGCTATTTCAACAAATACTCGTCTGGAGTTTAAGAGCTCTGACCAGTCATCAGCAGGTAGTTAATTCTCTTGTTTGCAACTGACTGCCTATGCTAAGAATCCTTCTTGATAAATGGATGGCAAAGACATGCTCCTCGGGTGTGTGTCCTTCCTTAAAGTAGCTTTACACTGTCTCCTACTCAAGGAGAGATTAGCATTTCCATCAATGGCTAAGATGTGTTCAGCCTGTCTCATCCTTCTCTGCCGCTCTTTCTGCTTCCCCCTGCCCAGCCGTGCCAGTAGATGGATAGGGGAAAGTGCAATGAACTCCTACAAGGAACTTAAAACTAACCTGTCAATGAAAGGGGGAGTCGGGGGTGCTATTTTTAACCTAACTCGTTTCCTGGTCCCACAATCAGTTTAATGCTGCAAAGGTGGTGGGAGCAAATGGCAGCTGTCAAGGAGCATGCCACTGCTGCCAAACACAGCACGTCTGCGCAGCAAAGCGCTGCCTGCACTCTTCTCTCAAAGCGTGTGTGCTGTGGGCCACCAAGGACAGAACCAGGCCAACTCTGCTATGCTTTCATCTTTCCTGGGCAGTGCAAGCTTTCCCAAAGGCCCCTGTACCCAGCCTGTGGCCCGAGAGCTCTGCTGGCCTCTTACCCTGTATACACCTCTCCCTCATTTCTCTCCTTAAGTCTGGCCCATATACCCAGATGCTACTGTTTCTTTTTGTTCCATACTCGCTGAGGAATGAAAACGTGTTTGAACTGTCACCTCAACTGATCCTTGTGTTTTTTTGGTTGTGATTCTTGCTGCTTGTACCTAGTGCTTCCTTTCGTCTACCTAAGCATAAGCGCAGGCACCCATCAGAGGTTACATCCCTGTGTCCTACAGTGTCTTCGGGCTAGGGAAAATAAGGCTTGGGATCACCCAGTTTTTCACTGAGCCACTATCTGTAGCCACTCAGTTTTGCCACAGGTTCACCACATACAACCTGCTCTTTTGGTGAACTGGCTCTCTAACTGCTCTCCACAATCTGATACTCCCCAGAGTAGAAGGAGCAGAAGTTGAGCTCTTTAGTGACTCCTATGATCATGATGCCCTGCAGCAAGGACAGTCACCTTGGAGGACTCCTGGTTCCTTGTCTCTGTTCCAACTACCATATTAATTTGCTAAATAATCACACAAGCATAGAATACGGGGACAGTTCTTGGAGCAGAGACCAAACACAGCTCTAGCTCCCAGCCTGAGGGTCTTGTCTGCTCTCTCTGATGTTTCTTTTCTGCACAATGCCATGTTTCAGAGGGAAAGAAGTAGACAGAAAGAACTGTTCCTTCCCCTTTCTCCTAGAAAGACATGGTGTTGTGATTTGAAATGTTCCTGCTTCCTGAAGATGAGAGAATTGGACTGGCTACCTCACTTCTTGAGCATACATTTCAGTCACTGAACTGAGAGGCACCTGGGGAAGAATGCTGTTGGATGTTAGGAGAAGCCCAGGTTTGACAGTGTACGTTACACTGAGAAAACTCCCTGGACCAAGCTATGCATATGGCACAAAGAAACAGTTAGTATCCAGACAATGATTGGACTTAAGCCAGCTCTTCACAAGCCACCCACACTATTCTTAACTGACCTAGAACAGAAATAGGACTTTATGGCATGTTCTCACTGCAAAATAAGCTAAAGCCAGAGAGCTAGCTCAACATTTGGACCCCGGTCACTCATACTTGTGTAACTGCTAGCACAGGTTGGCCCCTGCTATGTAGCAATTTATGAGGGCTTTGGCATACCATGGAGCAATAGAACACACTGGGGATCACTGACAATGAACAGGACAGATGAGACAGTATCAGAACTGGTTCCCTGAACCCTTTACAGCCTTCCCTGTGGGTTCTATACTTCAAAACACAGTATACACCCTAACATCATGCTGCGCAACAGGCAACACACACTCTTGAAGCTTACAGTGCTTTCTCCGTCTCAGGCGCTCTGAATTGGAAAAACACACATGCAAAAAACCCTGTGGTGTCTTCCACATCTTAGGGCCAGATGGTCCTCACATGAAACCCAGCAAAACCCAGAGTTAGGAGTCAGATAATGGGGACATGTCCAGTCTGTGCTGCATGGACTCATGGCAGAAAGCAGTTCCTTGCACTGTTTTATTTGGACTACAGGTGTAGTCGATCTGAACCAAAAGCTCAAACAATACAATACCAAAGTGCTGCAAAGCATGGCAACAGAAGGGATTTTTTTGCATGGCAGTGCAGGGTTCATACCTGTTGCTTCCCTTCTCCCTTTCCTTAGCCACCAACAGCCATCCCAGCCACATCCTCATTCCACACAAGGCGAGACCTGAGTATACATACTCTATAAGGAAAGTATAGAGTAACCTGGGAAAGGTAACCTGCACACTCTTATAACAGATTTATAAAATATAAACTTATTGTATTATTTAACATAATGAAATAATCACATAAGTGTATAATATATTGTACAAGTATATATAATATGCACTAAATATATAAAATATTTATTGTATAATATGTAATACAAAGTTATGATTTGTTATTTATAAAAAATTATTGTATCAAGTTATCATATTTAATGCCTTCATTGAAAATATAATAATTTCCTTATAATTACATAAGGGAAACATCACCATGGAGGTGGGCAAACGCTGGAACAGAGGGCAGAGGTTGTGGGATCTCCATCCTTGGAGATGCTCAAAACTTAAAGGTCCTGGACAGCTGGACAAGACTGTGAGCAAGCTGGTGTGAAGGTGCCTGCTTTGAGTTGAGGGTTACATTAGAGCCCTCCAGAAGTCCTGTCCCCATGTTATGTGACTGATTTTTGACCTCTGCCAGCACTGCAGCCACACAATAAACTGCAACACGTACATGCCAAGCAATCAAGAGGTTGCTCAAGTCTTCTGACATACATGTTTCTCCACAATACATCTCATATTTTGTGATGTAAGTTGCAAATGAAGGAGAAGAGCAAGAGTTAAAGATCAAAGATCAGATGTTAAATCCTGCCTGCTCAGTTGCCGGTATCAAAATGGTTTGTAACTGCATATTCACCCTTAACAGCAGACATACTTTGTGCCACTGTACTCTGCAAGCAAATAATCAGCATGGTCAAAAGCAGCTAAGGTTGTTCCCATTTGATAGTAGTAGCTCTTGCAAATAAAAGTCCTTATCCTACTGGTAATACATAGGCAAGTCCCCAGCTAGACTTTGTGAAGTACAAGATGAGACCCTGCGTTAGCAGTACTAACCAGGCAATGAGGTCAATATAGGATAATGGGGAAAACTGAACTCTGCTACAACTAAATGTCATGTTGATAAACGCAACTGCACGGGTTTTTATAAACAAAATTAAACTTAATTTGCTTCACAGTAGCTAATGTGCCGTAAATTCAAAACCCACAGAATAACTCACTGGACACAGTTAATAGTCAACAGACCACATAGGCCAGGCTTTGAAAGCATTTAATATTCACTGAAGAGCTGCTTGTATCCAATTATAACTCACTACTTGCCATCTTAATAATTTAAATCTGTCCACTCTTTAGAGAGAAAAAAAATGCACTAATCAAAGACATGAATGCACCTTTTGCTTTTGACAGCATTAAATCAAAACTAAATGGTAGATCTTGAATAAGTTACTCTGCAAGAATAAAGGCATTAATGAGGTAATTTCATTATAGAGGCTCATCCAAGCCTATATGAAAACAAGGGAAGTAAACGGAGAGGAAAGCTGCCGAGGAAATTAGGGTTCCTTCCACACTAATTAATGTTTTGGGGCATTTAGTACAGGCACCAAATTAACTGCTCCAAAGAACTCCATTGAAAAAAAAAAATACATTGTTGCTCTGCCATGTAATTAGAAGACAGTACAAGCAGAACACTTAATGAATATAAAGCCAGCCTTTAACTTACTCTGCACAGCTTCTGAAAACATGCCATTGTGGAGACCTAAGTTTAAAGAAGCACTAGGCATACAATATAGGATTGTTTAGGTCTTTCTGTTCTCTGAGCTGTAAACAGGTAGCCCTGAATGAGGGACTCTTGAGACTCCTGGGAGGCCCAGCTTCCCAGGAGGAAAGAAAAAGAAGAAGAAGAGAAAAAAGAAAAAGAAAAAAAATATTCTTAAATGCATTCACAGAGAAGAAAAGAAGGTGAATAGGCCCGGCACAGCCATCACAGTGAATGCTCACTGCTGTCTTAAGTGATTACACGGTGTTATGCCACTCCCTCTCATTGAGTTATCTTTACACTGCTTTTGTCTCCTCTAATTGGAGCTGATGAGGTGCTAATTGTTTTTTTTTAAAAAAAAAAAAAAAAACAAAACACCACTATTTAAGCACTGGCAAAGAGAGTAAAACAGTGTGAGTGGAGTTAATGAGGACTTGGGGGGAAGCCTACCTACCTATTTCTTCACCTCACAAAACCAAACCCAGCTCGCCCGCAGGCAGGCGTGTCCGGCGCTGGGTGCGAGCGAAACTATGAGGGGAGATGGCTGGATACCGGTGAACGGCAGTGCGGGGCTGAGTTCTGTAGCAAGAGGGGCTGTGCTGGGAGTCACAGGGCACGCTGCTGCGGCCGCTGCCGTACACCAGCAGCCGGCGGGGTTAAAAAGCTCTGCGCTCCGACTAGACAACGGTGCCTGCCCCCGGCCCGGCCCTCCACCGGGGGGGGGGGGGGGCAGTGCGGGCGCGAAGCCGGCCCGGCGCCGGTTTCCGCCCCTCACGGAGGCGGCCAAGGCGAGGGCCACGCCGGCTCCCGGGAGGACGCGGGCTGAACCGGCCTCTGCCCGTGAGCAGGCCGCTTGCCGTGGACCCTTCGCGGCGCGGGGAAGTACCAGCACCTGGGTGCGACCACCGGGCCTAGACGCGCCGCCGCGGGCAGCCCCGACCGGCCGCGGGCGCCGGCCCTGCCCCTGCCAGCTGCGCCCCGGGCGCGGGCCCGGAGAGGTGTCTCCTCGCCAGCAATTTAGTACCTCTGTTTTTAAATCGAGGTGCGCGCCGGTCCCGCAGCCGCCACCCTCGGCGGGAGAAGCGCCGTGTGGCGGCACCGGGCCCCGGCCTGGCCGGCAGCCATCGCACGCGTGCTCGGTGCAAGGCAGGGGCTGGCACCGGCAGCACGCCGCCGCGGCGGCGCGGGGGGGGGGGCACCGAGACCATCGGCGAGGCGTCTGCCACCGCGCCCCGCCGCCCTCCGGCGACTACGGCCACCGCCGGCCTGAAAGCACTAGTGGGTTTCGGGGGACGCTCCTCGGTGGCCCAGCTTCCAACACACGGGCCTGCGCTGAAAAACAGACCTGTAAAGCACTGCCTTTGAAAGTGTCAGAATGCTTAGTCTTTTGGTAATTTTGTGTTTTGAAAATGCTCTTAGTATAGGTACTTATTTTGGGTATGTAATTAATAACTTTCACAATGTTTTCAATTAGAACTTGGTTGCAGAAACACCCTGAATATTTTGAAGCCCATGAAGAAAAGAAAAAGATGATGGTTTTTTAAATGCTTTCATAGTTTTACTTTTTTTTGGCCAGCTTTTATGCAAATTATTGTGATTAGCATATATAGCCTTAAACCTGCTGCTACTACAACTGGATCCAGAAGTCCTAGTTTTGCCATCCCCATTTCCTAAAAAAGGTTCGGAGTGACATCAGGTACTCTCTCTGGACATCACCCACGCTCTGTAGGTGGGCTGATGCTACCTCCCTTGTGCGTTCCTGTACCACTGCTGGAGTTCCCTGCTATACTGAAAGTACTTAGAGCCCTACTGGGGGGAGTACAGAGAGTTGATGTTCCCTGGCAATACACAAGAACAGACCTGCAAGCTTTTTGAAAATGACACTGCAAACGCCTGTGTTAAATAGTCTCCTGCCGTTTCTGAATTTGTTTATGCATAATCTACCCAGGCATGTGGGCACAGAATGCTTCTTCAGTACCTGCCAGGCTGCGTGTTTTACAAGTGATACCTTCGTGGCTCCAGGAAGAGCTTGCCTAACGATGACAAATTTGTCCTCTCTGTCACAGACTCAGTACTACTAGGCAATACTCAAAATTCTTCCAAGACTTCTCTGCTGAGCATTTTCATAGTGGACAAAAAGAAGAAAGTGGAACTGAAACTATTAAAACCTACAGTCAGCTCAAAAAGACAATACACCTTTTATCAAAAGAACTCAGATGGTCTGTTGATGCTGAAGAGAAATAGACAGTCCCTCACTTCTGGTTGTGGGTTTTTTTCCCTTTCCTTTCTTGCCTGTGTATAACCGCAGTTAGAAAAATTTATTAGTTTGAAAACAGCCAATTACTTGGGTATGTGTTTCCGCTTGGTAATTTGTACTCCCATTCACATTCTAAACTGGATTCTTTTCACTGTAATGCATGGTCACTTGCTTTTCTTTCCGTTGCCATGAAAATGAGGGATTTCTTGCTGGCTGGTAGAAAGAAATTTCCTAGTTAACGTAGTTACAATTAATTCCTCTAAACGTGTTCCTAGAGTCATCCATCTATAAAATAGGCAACAAAGCAGAGCTCCCTGCTTTAAGAAGTCCCAAAAGATGCAGAGCTGAAAAAAAAAAACAACCTTGGTTCCCTTAAGGCTAATTGAGCAAACATATATATATATATTCCTTTTGTGATTCATGCACTTGAAAATCTTCATGTGTTTTCCAAGGCAGGTATGATTGTGCCCACTGAGATCTGCATTTCCGTTACTGCTGCCTGCTGTGCTCTCACAGAATGATTGCAGGAGGTAGTCCCTTGGGTTTCCTTTGTTTCCCATGGGATTAATAGCTTCTGCTTTACCACAAGCCAGCGTGACAAGAGTTGTGAAATTGCACGCCGTGCATGCCCAGGTGTAATCCTTAAACAGGTTCTACCCTCTTTCCACTTTCCCCTCCACTTTTTGCCTTGCTGCTGTTGGGAATGATGCTTCCCAGGCCCCCTTCCTTCCTAATGAGCACAGCCAATTGTGCACCAACTTAAATAGGTGTGACCTTCATTTTCTGAAGGTGAAGGTGATCCTATTATTAAAGAACAAAGAGGCAAGAGGGCTGGGGTCCTTCCCAGCTCCTCGTGTTCACAGCTGAGTGGTGGCTTCATGGTGCTGTCTGCTGCTTCATCAGCTACAGCTTAGGGGAACATGCAGGGAATGAATGCAGCCCTTCCACACCAGAGAAGGGGGAAAGGTAGGAACCAGTTACCTGAGCCCATGGGATGGCATATCTCATCAGCCCTGCTAATAAGGGGACTAAAGGTGCCTTAAACACCCTCCTCACCTCACCTGCAACCTCTGAAAGTGAAAAATTGCTGTTTCCAGAAGAAATACCTTAAAAGTATCACAGAAGGCTCTGAAAATACGCAAAGGTTGGAAAGAATCCTTCCTGGGGAAGGGTGGACAGGTTTTCACCCCTGTCCTTTCAGGCCCCTGTTCTGTGTAGGCTGCAGGTGCATTAGGCCACCAGCTGTGTGCTGTGGCCCGAGATACCACAAGCACAGCGAGCAACTGGAAAAGCTACAGGACTGGTGGCAATGGCAATGCAGTGAGCCAGGCTTTAAAGGAAGGCGTAGGGATCAGGTTGCCTGAAATTGATGAAAGCAAGAGAAACGGCATAATGTCAGCAGAGTGCACAAAGCAAAAGACACCTGATTTTTCTGGCCCCACCTTCTGTTCATACTCGTTGGCTATGCCCAGCGGGGCTGTACTTCATAAGCTGAGGCAGTGCTTGCATGTGGGCTACTGCCTTTTCCAGAGTTCAAGTACAGCATCAAGCAGGGCACTACTGTTGGAGCCTACTACTCCTTTGGGTTGTGATGGTTGGAAACTAATGTGCATACTACTAATAAGGAACATGCTTGACAGCTTAGGGGTCCAGTTCTATGGGATACTGCAGGTACCACTAGTCACAAGCTTGGCGCTCTAGAAGGAGCAAGCAGCATCTGAGAGAAAGGTGAGAAGGGGCTCCTTTGATGCAAGATCAGTTATGTTCGCTAAAACGATTCTGGCTAACAGAGAATAAAAATGCAATGTTGGGAAATGCGCGTGACCTCTTTCTTTTTTTAATGCTGAAAGAACTAAGACATTTCTCCATCCTTTAGGCCATACTTGATGCTAAAAATATGAGCTGTGTGAACCCATACTGAAATAGTTGCCATGTAGGCTGAAACAGGCTTTGTAGCTTTTGGTGTGACTGAAGAAAGATGAGGGAGACGTAGCCAAGGTCAGTGGGAATCAGCTGCAAATGCAAGATGTGGGCTTTGAATGCAATCAGGAAAAATACAGCCTGAGTCTAAGTGGGATCAGCTGAGCAGGGGTAGGGTGTACAAGTGTGGCTGGTCATGAAAAGTTGGGGATGGACTCTGGAATCTTTCCGTGGGGACTCATGTGGCAGGCCGGTACAGCGATGGGGAAGGCTGGGGCAGCCCAGTCAGCCATGCTGTGTGTTTTCTGGTGTTGGGAGCCCTAACATCCTAGATCCTTGGACCTGGCCAGTCAGTTGACCAGGATGGTGTGAGTGTGTTTCTGTGTGTGAGTGTCTGTTTCCCCTGAATTCTGAACATTTCTTCCTTCTATGGGCTATTGTTCCCAATAAAACTAAACTGAAGGGAGCTTTTATCTGACTGGTTATTTCTTTGGGTACTAAAATCATTGAGAACTCCTTCCTGCTCACATATAAAAATTAAAGGGGAAAAGCATGCAGTACGCATACTTGTGTTGAAAATTATCTGGGTGGTTCTCCATCCATCAGCTGATGCTTTAAGGATCATTCCTTATATTGTCCTCCCCATTGAGACTGGCAGTGGTATTGCATTGGAGAAACAATTAAGTATCTGAACACAAGTTCAGCTGCTGAGGGAAGGCCTGTTTTCAGAAGGCAGATAAATACACTGGAGAAAGTAAAAAAGAAAGATAAAGGAGGTAAGGGAAAGCAAACGAGAGAACGGAAGTGTTGCAGAGGCAAGGATCAAAGTCTGGGGTAGATATCTAACAAGCGAAAGGGATTTGTCACACAGACAGAAAGGAGGTAGCAGCGAGAAAATTGGGTGGTTCGAGCTGTGCTGTGCTGAGGATCACATGAGCAGTTCCTCCAGAGACTGAACTCAGGAAGCCAAAGTTCAAAGCCAGGGATGCTTCCATGTTTTTCATGGTTCAGTTCCAGGACATTTCATTGAAAAGATTCCAAATTTGACAACTTCTAATGTTCAAAGGGGTTCAGACATTTTTAAATCCATTCAGTTCATCCCTGCTTGAGATAAACATGAAAACAATTATTCATTTTAATAAAACTCAACTCAGAAATAGCCATTCAGAGCCACTGATGGGTGTTAGCAGGAGGTCTCTCACTAAAGAGGGAAGTGAGGTTGTTCAGTTTTTTAAATGTTTCATAAAATCAGGGAAGAGCTGGCTGAATGTTGTCACTCTGCAGCCCTAGAGCTGAGTAAAGCCTAAAAGAAGGTAAGTATGAGACAAAGGATGAATCATAGAATGACACAATATCTCAAGTTGGAAGGGACCCATACAGATCATCAAGTCCAATTCCCTGCAGTCCAAATCCCACAGGACTATCTAAAATTAAACCATATGACTAGGAGCATCATCTAGACACTCCTTGAACTCTGACAGGCTTAGTGCCATGGCCACTTTCCTGGGGAGCCTGTTGCAGGGGCCAACCACTCCCCCAGTGAAGAACTTTTTCCTAATGTCCCATCTGAACTTCCGCCGGTTCTGAAGTTCTGAACTTCTCCAGCTTCATTCCATTGCCTTGTGCCCTGTTGCTGGTCATCAGAGAGAGGAGATCAGTGCCTCCCCCTCTGCTGCCCTCAAGGGAGGAAGCTGAAGGTGCAATTAGGGCACCGCTCAGCCTCCTCTTCTCCAGGCTGAACAAGCTGAGTGACCTCAGCCGCTCCTCCTAAGTCTTGCCGTCGAGACCTTTCACCATCTTGGTCATACTCCTCTGGGCACATGTCCTTCTTGTGCTGAGGCACCCAAAGCTGCACACAGAACCTGAGGTGGGGCCGCACTGGTAGGGTGGAACAATCACCTCCCTCCACCACCCAGCAATGCTGTGCTTGATGCACCCCAGGGCACGGCTGGCCCCTTTGGCCAGCAGGGCACACTGTTGGCTCCTGTTAAACTTGTCACGAACCCAGACCCCCAGATCTCTTTCTGTGGGGCTGCTGTCCAGCCTCTCATCCCTCAATTTGTACGTATAACCTCAATTGCCCTGTCCCAGGTTCAGGCTTTGGCTCTTGCTCTTGTTAGATGTCATACGGCTGGTGATTGCCCAGCTCTCTAGCCTGTCCAAATCTCTCTGTAAGGCTTTGCTACCATGAGGGAGTCCATGTCTCCTCCTAGTTTAGTATTGTCAGCAAACTTACTTCACGCACATTTGATTCCTGTGTACAGATCATTTATAAAAACATTGAAGGGAACTGGCCCTAAAGCTGAGCCCTGCGGAACCCCACTGGTGACTGGTGGCCAGCCTGATGTGAGCCCATTTACTGTAACCCTTCGAGCCTGACCTGTCAGCCAGCTGCTCACCCAGTGTGTTACAGACTTGTCTGGCTGCACACTGGACAGTTTATCCAGGATACAGTGAGAGTATTGAAAGCTTTGCTAAAATCCAAAACCACCTACTGGCTTCCCTTGGTCAACTAGATGGATGACCATGTCATAAAAGGAAATTAAGTTGCTTGAGCAGGACTTTCCCCTCGTGAGCCTGTGCTGGCCACGACCAATGACTGCATTGTCTCTCAAGTGTTTTTTGGTAACTCCAAGAATAAGCTTCCCCATAATTTTACCAGGCACTGAAGTGAAGACAGTTGAAAAATAATGGAGAGAGTTCCCGTGATAACATCACCCAGCTCTTTCAGTACCCTGGGATGAATCCCATGAGCTGTCATGCCACTATGCTAACCCCCTGGGGGTTCAAACAGCTGTTATCACAGGTAGTCAGTTTACCTTCAGCACAGTCTTATTTTTACTGAAAGTTTTACTGTGTATGTTTGACAGAGGAGGTGTCTAAATTCCCCCAGTGCAAGTGGAGTTGGTCTAACATGAAATGGCCTGCTTTTATGCCAAGGCTGCACATACAAAAAACAGGTGGCATCAAAATTTGTCCTAATTTATATTCCAAAAAGCATGGCACAAAGTTAGAGGTACCTGTATTCCAGATGTAACAATGACCCAACCATTACAGTATATTGCATGACATTGATGTAATCTGATTGTAGTAAAAAGTAGAGAATGCTTGTTTGTTTTAAAGAAAGCTTTGAAAACAGCCCGTGCAATTCTTTCTCTCACAGGTCACAAGGGATAGCCATGGTACAAGTTAACTGAGAAAGCATTTAATATCTCATGGGTCATTCCTACTCTTTATACTCTGTAATATTTCTATTATGCTGCTTTATAGCACAATAATCTGATTCCCAAATGTTTCTGGCATTATGCAATGCCTGCATATTAACAGAAAATGTTACCTTCTTTGTTTGTTAAAAAGCCTCTTCCACTGGAAATTTTGTACATTTTTATAGGAATAAAAGCTAGTGTGAAAAGGAATTTCTGAAATTAGGGGGATTAATTTTAGATTAGACAGAAACTGAAAATTTCTATGGAATTAAATAGAAAAACATTTCTTTTTTTTCATAAGGTTAAAAATACTCAATTTCTGTAATGATCTTTCGGTTAATAAATTACATTAGAATCCTATGCATATAGAGGGTATTATACCAAAATGAAACTCATGAAATGAAACCCTATTTCAAAATGTTACAGTGCTGAGACAAAAAAAGGATGTTTTGCCATCTAGTGAAATAAGTCAGAATGTTCTTGCTATCATCCAAACTATAGCTGAAATAAATTACCTTAAAAAATACTCAATTTTGGTAACACAACCTTTTTTTTCCCCCCACAGAAATCCTGTTTTGAAATACTCCAATTACCTTCAGTGGGAAACATTTTGCTTGCTCTAAGTCTATTGCCGTGTTTGTACACAGGGCCATTGCTCCCTCAGCTTAGCTATCTTCAGAGACAGATTAATCGTTAAGTATCGAAAACAAATTAAAAATTTATATCCAATGCTGCAAGCTGCACAGGCTTACAGGTAGTCAGACATCTTAAGAAATACATTCAAGTCCCTGCAAATTCAGGTATGACTTCTGGATAAGTCGATGAGAAATACACCTCATTTGATTAGCTCTGAAACTTGTTATTGCAGACCCCTGGTTTGGAGGTGCACATCTGGGAGTCTTTAAACAGAGCAGGAAGAAAAGCCAAGAAATTCTTCCTGGTGCCAGTTGTATGCCATCATGGATTTATGGGAGCAAACCCTTTATTTGTCAAAGCCTGCTGATTATCAGCAAGAGTGGATGAAGACTGCACCTACACGCTGTTTGCAAAGCATCAAAATCAAGGTTATGAGATTTGCAGGGAAAAAAAAAAAGATTCCATTTTTAAAATACTAGCGTTTTAGTAAATCAGCTTATGTTTGCTATGTGTGAACTGCTTGGACACTTAGCCATGTCCATGATGTTTGTGTTTGCCCTGTCAAATCTTCCATGAGATTAGTTTGCAGAGCCTACAGCCCTGAGAGAGGGTGCATTTCATCCTGAGCTCCTGGAAGCCTAGTGTCCTGCTTTTCAGTGTGCTAAATCCATCAGGCTGATTTTGTTCTGACAGCGTTACACAGGTAGTAACCTCTGCCAGGACTAACCTCAGGAAGAAATGAGTGTCCAGCATGTGTTAGCAATGGCAGTTTACGTAAACATTAACAGCTTCACACTGAGAAGCTGTGAAATCCATGAATGATGACTAAAGTAATTTTAGCTTTTTTTAAAAAAAGAGGTTTGTCAAGTGTCATTGTTTTGGACTTCTGACCTCACTTAGCAGAATGGTCCCACTGCCTGTAACCTTTGTCTCCAGTATTTTCAGTGATAACTAGCTTTGTAGACACTTGTTTTCCATCATCAAATCATTAAATGGTAATGCAATTGTTAGTTTCGTTTTGGTTCTAATACATTTTGCAGCCAGTAACCATTCCCAGTTTATTAACTGACTAACCTCAGCATTAACACCCCCTCTGCTAGGGTTGCCTTGGAAACAAAGCTTCCTGTGTGTAATCCAAGCTTATCTAGCTCTTTATCCTACATGTGACCCTTAATTACTTGCTAAATTAGAATAGTTTTCTGAAAATCACAAGAGGAGGTTAATATGTTCTTCCAGAGCTGGTCAAGCTAAGATGACACTAAATTCACAGGGAATTCAAATTACATGATCCCTGAAGGCGTCTCTTTCAGAAGGAAGATGAACTTTCCCAATGGGAGGCAGTGTGCCATGATAATGCTCCTGTCACTCACTTTCCTTGCTCTGCTTGTCCAGCTACAGCTTAATCCAGTATGAACAATGTAGTAAGTAAATATCAGGTTGACTAATTATGGTGCAAGATTCAGTAACCACTTGTCTTCTGCAATTAACATTGTAATTGAAATTAAGTAATACACTTCACAGACAGATTTCTGGACTAGGAGGAGGAACAAGAAAGAATCCTCAAGGCTGCAACAAGGAAATTAAGAAAACAATAACAGGGGTCAAAATATTAATTGTCTCTTTGGAAATTGCGGTACATTTTAAGAAACTCTTCAGCCCAAAAGAAAAATTACTCTATTACTTCCAGATTTCTTGGAGTAGAGATAAAATCAGGTTGGTTTGTCAGAATATTGCTTACAATTTCTGAAAATACACCTTTCCTTCACTGCTTTGATAAATGGAAATTGTGAGAAAAGGTGATGCTCTCTAGGATGCCCAGATGTTTTCCTATCCATTTTTTCCAGTTTCCCATTACTTAAAGGAGACTGCGTCTTTTGCTTGCGAGAACAGCTTTATAATGCTGTGCTAAGGCTAAAATGCTATCACATGGTCTCAGAAAAAAATAAAACCTCTGTGTATCCCAACTGGAGAACATAGGCCAGGCTGAAGAAACTCCTTGGTAGAGCCAAAAACCAGACTAGTCTCCTCACTGTGCACAGCTGGCCCAGCCCTCGGTACCTCTGCCTCAGTCCAAGCTGGACTTAACCACACCATCTTGTTCGCAGAGGTGCTCCGAGGGTGACTTTCCCAGGGGAGGCACTCCAGCGTTACAGATAGTTGAGGGCATACATCTGTCTTGACAGACCAACACTGAGCCATTCAAAAGCAGCACTTACAAGTTGCTCATTTGTGCTCCATCTTTTATTGACATAGCACAAGGTAAATTTGGTATTGCTTTTATACTGTCACCTAAATCTGTAATTGCTCTCTTTACTACCTTACATGCGGGGCACTATCATATTTCTGAAAATAAATAGTCTATGGATGTGTCAGTACTTTATCTCTCACCTCTCAATGCGCTCTGGATCTCAGCCTGCTCTGAGGACGCAATACTGTTTACTTTGCTGCCTTTACAGTGGTCTGTGTCAAGCTTGCAACCTGCCCAGGAAATCTCATTGGTCCTGCAGGCAAGACCCTAGCAGGAAAGGATCCTTAATCACCATCTGACGGTAACAGAAACGCACCCTTCGGACAAACGCAGTCTGTGCTGCCTATCTGTGCCTATCTCTGTGGTTTCCCTTCATGCTGTGTATTTGGGCAAACGTGCCTGGTCAGCTGTTCACCACAATCACCTTGTGGAAATACCTTTCCTTGTGCAGGGCTTCCTTCTCCAGGGAACAGCATTCTGTGTCAGTAAGTCAGTGGAATGCCATGGTTTCACAAAGCTCACTGGAACAATATGATTTAATGGTTCTTTTCCATCTGACATATATACTGCCTCTCTGCTGAGTCGCAGCACGCTTGGGCCCTTGCAGATCCATTTTCCCATACAGATGTCACAGAAAAGGAGGAGAAAGGCAGCTTGAGGTTGGCAAAAACATTAGCCCTGGAACAAGCTGCTGTCTTCCTCAGGTCCTCCAAAAGTTCATGCT
Source organism: Falco naumanni (assembly GCF_017639655.2). Classification (NCBI taxonomy): domain Eukaryota; kingdom Metazoa; phylum Chordata; class Aves; order Falconiformes; family Falconidae; genus Falco; species Falco naumanni. The sequence continues at coordinate 6,029,671 of NC_054079.1, read as the reverse complement.
TCTGACCTTTTTGGGTAGTGATAGAATCCCTGGGTTCTGTGTTCTGGAGATGTCAACATCTATATCATTACTGATGTAGCATTTTCACCAGGAGCCTAATGTCTGGTTTAGCAGTTAGAGGTTTCTCCTAGCTAGTCACAGTTTCTTTCCACACAGCGTTTCATTCACTACACAAAAGTTTAAGCACAGCCAATGCAAAAACGACAGTCTGTTTCAGCATGCCCCTATCTACTGTGAAACAAAATAACTTGGGTCTGTGTACAAATGCTTGCTTTCATGGATACACATAAAATGCACAGACTAATCATTAAGGTGGGAAGAGACTAGACAAGTAAGTGCAGTCTACCAGCTGTACTGCAGATTTCTCTTGGTATAAGACATATTTGTATTTTACACTTTAGTTACAGATATAGCCACCTCGTTTCTGCCTAGAATTCCTAAGCTCAACACAAGATACCTCAGCAGTTTGTCAGCATGATATGCAATGGTTCCCCCACCCTACTGTTTAGAAAGACTTCACTGTGGCCTCATTTGTTTTCTCCCTTTTCTTTCCTCTGTCACCTTTCAATGTGGTCTCGGTTAACGGGTCCAAATGCTCACAGCATTGGAGGCTGAAGGATAGATTTGTAGGTACTGCATATCCACAGGGTCTCTGACTTCCCTGCTGAGACCTCTGGAAAATAAGATTTTTCTATGAATAATGACTGAAAAGCAATATCATTTATTGCTTGGTAGGATATGAGACAGTTAAGGTATTTAATTTGTTATGGTTATACAGAATTCATCATCCTGCCAATGGGTCCCTGCCCAAGGAAGTTATCTTACAAAGATGCATTCTAGATGCATGAGAGATCAGCAAGCGCTAAGCAAGAACATATTTGTATCTTTGGTGTTTCTGCTAATACTTCCAGCAAATATGATTATACTTTTCTGCGTAAGCATCTATCCATTGGTAACTGGACTCATGGTAGCAAATACTATCTTGGACAGAGAAAAATGTCAGTCCCTGCTAATTCAGGCCAATAAGCCATTTTCTGTTCTCTCTTTGCTGAACCATCATTTCCCCGTTACGGTATTTGAATACAAATGTAATTTTCAGGACAGAATTCAAGAAAGTTCTTACAAACAGGAAATGTTTTTGTTTCCTGTAGTGAGGTCATGTAGTCAAAATAACTTGAAGGAACAGTTCCCTGTCTCAACTGCTAGTTTCTATAATTTGGGAATCTCTGGATGTTTTCCTGTGTCACAGTGGATTGTAAGGCAGCTTTCCATGCCTGGAAAGAAGACTTAAAGGAGTGAGTTTCCATTTTCAAATGAGGTTTTAAAAGTCCTCCATGCACAATTGCTAATACAGCCTAGTAACCATGATAAAATCTTTGGATGCCATCCAGATTCCTGAAAGCCACCTAGGTTTTCATGTGAGCAGACATACACAAATAAGCATACACCCTTTCTCCCTCCAGTAAAGTACTAGACTTCATACATTTCAACTTCACTGAAAAAAACACTTTATTATCAGGACTGGTGAGCCCTACGACATCTGGGGTGGGAGGTGGCTTTCCAAGCATTTTGCATATTTTTTCCAAGAGTTTTGATTTTTGTAAGAACATAGAAAGCATTTTCAGACATCAACCCCAGATATCCACCCTTCCCTTACTTCAGTCTCTACATTCAAGATACAGGGAATTGCAGGGATGGAAAACAGGATTACTGATGTTCAGCTGTCTGCCCTCTCCCTTCCAGCCTCCTAGAACACTGGGAACAAGGAGAAGAGCTTCCTTTTTCCAAAGGGTACACTTTGGAGAAGGGTCAGTTTGGAAACATGGGCTTGATCTTCATAGTCATTGTGGGAACCTCATCACTACCATAAGAAATCAGACAAAAAAACAATTAGAAGCGTGATGAAAAGACAGAGAGAAATGGAGATCATGGTTTCTGGTGGCCAGAGAGAGGCCTGACACAGATTCCCTTGGGAATGAAGGAAAGAGACAATTATCTTTATCTCTCAGTCCAGTGATGTGTCCTCTATTCTTCCTTTGTGTAGGTAGGAGGAGTAGAAAGAAAGAATATTCTACCATCTAAAAGAATGCTAAGCTGCTAGGTTGCAGCAAGCTGTGATCGGTTTATCTCATAGCAAAACCAATGGGGGGAATGAAGGCATCTGAATAAGAGACCTCTTCTAAGAAACTGACTGTTTTGTACCATTAGACTGACATTGTCACATGGAATGAAGATAATCAGTTTGAAAACAATTCTGGAGATCCCAAACACTTGAGATTTGTCTCCAGCTGCTCTTGAGCTATTTAATCTTTATCCCTTATTTATTTCTTTGTTTTATATCCTTTTGATCTCTACCTTGGAACAAGAAAAATAAGTAATAGTTTCACAATGAATGTCGTATAGTCTGTGGCATATTCCATTTCAGGATCCTAACAAAAGGTAAATAAGAAGGTACATAGCAATAGTTTCAGCTCTGGGTTGCGATGGAAAAACTTTTCAGTTTCCTGTGGCAAAAGTTAACAGAATAGTTCAGAAAAGAAAGAATATGAAAACAAGCAGATGTAGCTGTCTAAAAAGTGAGGTGAGATTAATCTACTGTGTAACTACAGACAAGCTACTTGCTACCGATCTTAAGTTATGACCACGCTCCAGAACTGCAACACATGATAGGGTCGTGTCCTCAACGAATGGTTATACTGGCCCACCTTCCCACATATGTGCAATTTTAGCCTGCAAAAACCTCTTTTGGCAAGTTTATATAGTTTACGCTGTTGAAGATGATGGCTTACATGCATTGGTAAGAATCTTCATGCTGGTATGAACTGTGTGTTGTATTGTCCATTCTATAGAAAAACTGTGAATGCGATAGCAAACTTCATGACAATTAGGTCCACGTTAACAGAACATTACACAAACTGCAGTATATACTCGTAGAGCTAGCCTGCTGAGAGACATCTCTGGCAGAGAGTATCTTTTCTGAGATAGAAGTTATCTCAGTGAGACCACAGTGATCCTGACAGTAGGCACTGCAAACAATGTGGGCTTTAATGAAGATTTTTCATGCAGTTTGCGCTGCTGAGGGGGCTGCATGGTGCGTGGGTCAAACTTCCTTGGCACCAAGAGGGATAAGAGTTTAACAGTGTAAGTGCAAGGGCCACAAAGGGAAGAGATGCAGAAAATTGGTCATTTGCCATCTTTTAAATTCCAGTATTTTGAAGTTTGATATCCCTAGACTTTCTGCCACTTAGCCAATGTATGTTTAAAATACCTATTTATACATATGCAAGTTTGTATGTGTGCATATACATAGGCATACAGTTTGATTGCTTCATTTTCTTCTTCAGCTGAGGGAAACGAGTAGCTGAGATGGTTATTGCAGCATAGAATAGCCATTCAGTACAAAGTGACTATACAAACAAAGTGGAATTTTCCTTTTTGGCAGTATGGTAATCAAGAAATAACTGTATGGTGACCTGGGAAATCCTGTTACTTGACTACAGACTGCTGTTAAGTACTCCGGAGTCTTGCATGCTCTGTGACAATTATGAAACAACTATGAAGTATTACATAAAGGGGCACAATCATCAAATGACTAAAGAGTTGACAGCAAGAACAATGTAAGCAAAAGTGGCCGCAGGATGTTCTACTTTACCTATTAAGTTGAGACAATTTAATATAAAATCATAAAGTTATGCAGTACAGCATCTGTTCTATTTAAATCATGCATTGCTTCTATGCTAGTGCCTCTAAGTGGCAGAATTTCAGACCTGCTTATGTGTGTGTGTGTGTGTGTGTGGGTAAGAGAGAGATTTGTTTCAAGGCTAGTGCTTTTGGTTTTCTAGTCTCTTTCAGTGTGGTTCAATTATTTTATTGGCATGCTAAGTTCCAAGATTACTGCCAAATGTATGAAGTGGACAGGACAGGGCTTCATGCTGTTCTGTTTGGATCTCTGACGCATTTTATCCTCCTGAAGTAACTGCAGCACACTGTATTACTCCAGTGTTCTAGAATTTTACTTGAAAAATTACTTTCTGGATTTTTAAAGAACAGAAAAACAGTTGTGTTTTCTGTATCTAGTTAGCTGCCATGAAGAGGCTCACAATTCCCTTGACATCGCCCACAGATGTAGTCTAAAAACCCAAAATATATTCTCAAATTATTTGGAGATATTTTAGAATATAGCTGGGTAGAAGACACTATAGAAAACAAAACATCAACTACTTCTTTCCCTGTGTTAACAAGTATTAACTTAGCAAGAATAGTCAAGATACTTACAGAAGTTCTTCTAAAATTTATCTCAAAAATATTTTGCTTGCATGTTTCATCTGAACAGTACATTCGTTTAATTTTTTCTGTAACCAAAAGACTGTGCCTCTCCCAGTGAACATGTAAAGGTTTTACTTTCATCGATGCCAGAGTAGATGTGTGCCATCTTAAAAGAAAGAACTTAATGTGCCCTCAGCGGCTCCCAGGATCCTCCTCCTCTTTAGCAGGCTCTGAACCTACTTACTCTTAAATTGCTCATACTGGCAGGTTGGTAAGGGAAGGGATGTCAGAAATAAATGGGCATGAAAAAAGGTAGCACAAAACACAAGGCGGGAAAGAAACAGAAAAAACCCGCTCTCCTGCTAACTGTTCTCTAGCGTGAGGCGGCCGGAGCACGATGGGTGGCGGTGCGGGCTGCGCGGCCCAGCCGCGGCCTGCAGCGCTGTGAGGGCGGCCTGCGCCGGGCCGCGCCCCCGCCCCTGTGGCTTCCGGCCCCCCCCAGCTCTGCCCGCGCGGGCAGCACCCAGGGTTCGCTCTGCTCCCTTCCGCGGAGGAAGGCTGGTCCCCTGCGCTGCGAGGAACGGCACCGGTGCTGCTGCAGGCTTCCCGACGGACAGAGCCCGCGCAGGTGGTCACTGCCGAGGGAGGCGGCCGCGCCGATGGGGACCGCAGGCCATCCTCCCGCCCCCGGAACTCTGGAGACGGCGGGTGGCACGCAGCCGTGCGAGAGGCCGAGGTACGCCAAGCCGCACGGCCAGGAAGGCTCCGCGACGCCCCGGCTGCCGGCGGAGAGGTGCGCCGTCGGCCGAGCCGGCCCCCTGCAGCCGCGGCCCCCGCGTGAAGGCCCGAGGGGACGGGCAGCTCTCTCCCGGTAGCGCACACACTCCCGCGGCTGCTCGCCACCGCTACCGACCAGGCTCCCCCACACGCACCAGCGCTTGGGCTCCAGGACCCCGCCGCCTGCAGGGCGGCGCCCCCCGGCGCGCCGGAGGGAGGCAGCCTGGCCCGCCCCTTGCCCCGCCTCCGCGCGCGGCCAATCGTGCGGCGCCCTGTTGGCTGTGCCCGGCGTCCCGCGGCACGGGCCAAGATGGCGGCGTGCGCGCAGCGGGGTGTCCTGGCCGCGGCCCTCCTCGCCGCTACCCTGCTTGCCCTCGGGCTGGTGGCGGAGCGCCCGGCGGCCTTTGTGCCCCACCACCGCTTCGAGTACAAGTACAGCTTCAAGGGGCCGCACCTGGTGCAGGCGGACGGGACGGTGCCGTTCTGGGTGCATACGGGCAGTAAGTGCCGCGCCGCGGCGGGGGGTGCGCAGCCCTCGTGGCCTGAAGGGAAGGTGCGGGAAGGAGCCGCCTCGACCGGGAGCCGAGGGACGCGGGGGCAGGCGGCGGGGGTTTCGGTGGCCGTCGGGGGGGAGGAGGGCCGGGGCGAGCGGGCCCAGCCCGGCGGCGCGCCGCGGGGCACGTACCGCGGTGGCTGTGCGACGCCCCCGAGCCCCCTATACACCCCCCCCCCGGCGTCTCCCGCGCGGCTGTCGTGGCGGTGTGGGGTGGCGGTGTGGCGCGGGGTCGGGCCGGGTCGCGTCGCCGCTGCGGTGCGCCCGGGGCCGGCTGCCGGGCCCCGTGGCACGGCAGCGCGTGGTGCTCGCGCAGCGCGACGTGGCAGACGCGGCTGCGTCGTCTGGGCGCCGTGCGGGCCTGGCCTGGCTCGGGAGGCACCGGGTCATCCCTTAGGCCACCAGCCTTTTAAGACGTATCGGTGCTCACCCGTGCACTGGGTTCCGCCGCAGCACAGTTCCTCTGAAGTAACTTATGCCGTGGTTTTATTGTTTGGTGGACTTTAGTTTATATTGGTTAATTCACGAGTGCCGACTTTTGACCTTATTTGACATTATGCCACAAGCGATGTGGAGGAAACTGTCTATAGACAGATTTTTCCCACTTTTTTAAACAGATAATCACAAAAGTAGATGTTATTTAACGTAAGTTAATTAATTTCTCTAAATGTGTGCCTAATTAGTCTTTTAAACTATTAGAGAATCAGAACCTCTGTCTTTAAAAAGCAGAACAAAAATCTGTCACTTGTGAAACAGTACGTGGGATACAGCAGAAAGCTAAGCCTGAGGCTTTTTTGTTGTGTGTTTTTTTTTTTTTTTTTTTTTTTAAATTAATATGTATCCTAACAGCAGGACCAGCATTCTCCATAAGCTTTATGTTGTGGTCCCAAATCGAAGGTGATTAAGCAGTAGTAATGAAGTTATTGAAAGTAAAGGTGTGGGGATTTGGGTTCCCCTCCCAAGCAGTTGAGTACTTCACTGAAGAGTTTATTTTGAAAACTGTTTGCTGATTGAGGAGACCAGAAAACTTGAGTTTTGAAGATTTGTTAATTGGCTAGTTAAGCACTTGCAATACTTTCTCTTTCATATATTCATTGTTGGTTTCTTTCCTTTCTAGATGCTATACCAAGTACAGATCAGATTCGTGTAACGACATCTTTGAAAAGCCAAAGAGGGTCAGCGTGGACAAAAAACAAGTCAATATTTGAATATTGGGAAGTCAAAGTGACCTTTTGAGTTACAGGAAGAGGCTGCATTGGAGCTGATGGATTGGTATTAAAAATTTGAGCTAACAACAACAAAAAAAAAGTTGGTATGCTTTTAAAAAGTTATTATTGACTTACAGCTCTTACTTGCTTTCTGTAATAGGCAATCTGGTTTACAGAAGAGCAAGGCTTGGAAGGTCCTGTTTTCGGAGCAGCTGATAAATGGAATGGTGTTGGAATTTTCTTTGATTCCTTTGACAATGATGGAAAGGTTAGTTGGAAGTAAAGGTTAAATTAATTTCCTGCTTGTTTTGTACATATAACCTCGGGGGGGGGGGAGGGAATGGGGTCGGAGCAGGACTCCTTCCCCCTTTTCACTTTGAAGGGATAATTTAAAATAGTCAGGTTTGTCTTGCAGAATTTCTACTAGACTTTTTCACGCTCTTCTTTTTTCTTTTTTTTTTTTTTTTTTTTTTTTTTAGGCTTGAAACTTGAAGCATAACACATAAAAAATTGTTTTGTGTGTTCAGTTTGTACATACATAAAAGCTGAAATTCGGAATGTCCATGCACAATTTGAAATGTTGATATATCTGAAGATGTGTGCTTTGGAAGAGGCATATTGTACAAAAATATGACACTGTGGGAACACAAATTTCTATGTCTTCAGAGATGCTCCTTTTCCTGGAGCAGATCTGCTTTGAGTAGTTCAGCAGCAAAAATTCTGTAGCAGATGGGGGTGGCAGTTGCTGTTTTGAATTTCCAGTTTTCCAGTCCAGAATGATCCTGGGAAACTTTAACAATACATAGTAGGTCTGCTTTGCTTTTTTTTTTTTTTTTTTTTTGCACTACTTCAGCTTCCTTTTTAGATGTATTTTTGTAGGTGTACAAGCTTTTTTCCTACAGATGGCTTTTGATATACAGCAGACTTCTTCATATATCAAAGTTGGAAGGCTGAAGGTGACACTTGTTTCTGATCTTCAAGGACAAGATGTAGAATTAGAGTATTGTTCAAATAATTAAGAATTTTTTAATCTCTTTTTTTTTTTTTTTTTTTTCCTTCTGACTTCTGGCATACATATGGACACTGGCAAAGTTTAACTGGGTGAGGATGCCTTCTACCAAAAACTCATGTGGACAACACTGTTCACCAGAACTTTGATAGCACTGGGGCTCTTAATTGTGACAAGTTTAGTTGGTGTGGTGTGAAACCCTTTTTCAGAAAGTGATGATGTGTCACTTCCAGTCAAAATGAAAGTCCTCTGGTCTGACGTGTCTTAAATACTGGAGTTCGTAAGACTCGTTTTAATGACAACCTGTTAACTTTCTTCGGTGCCAGTATGGAGTAATTCTTGTTGCTGTTTCAGTGTGTTTGCTGGAAGATGTTTGGTGTTGTAACTGGTCCTCAGCTTAATATGCTAGCATCCAGAAGTAGACTTCATCTAGTACTGCTAACTCAAAGCACCCTGCTTATGAAGCTGATTAAAAACTCCAAAGCCTTTTTTTCTCTTCCTTCTAAGACTGTAGATTATACTAGAGTTGATTTTTTTTATTATTTTTCTGTAGAAGTAGTGACAAGAGCTTCTTCAAAAAATAAATACACTTTCATAGCTGTGAACACCTGAAATAGTATGAACCACACTAAATATCACAAGAGTTTATAGCACATCTTTCCTGTGACCTTTGGAGGCAAAAAAATTAGAAGTTATTCCCTGCTTTGGATTCTCTACTGTCTTTCAAGTTCTTGTATGTGCTTGCGTCTAGACACGATCCCCAGCAGAAACTGGTCTGCCTGTTGACCACTAGGACTGAATACTATACTATATGTACTAACACTATATGCAGATATGCTCTGAACTAATTCAGTATTACTGTTGTTAAACTGAAATAAATGGTAAGATGATTAGACTGAAGTATTCCAGTGGTACTGAACAGGTAATACTAATGATGAAATAATTAAGGTAACCAAACTCCATTGCTTGAGAAGTAGAAACACTGATATATTTCTGTATACCGGTGTTTTGTTCTGTGGTCGCGATCTATATGATAAAGGAAAAGAAACAGATAATTTGGTGGTTGTGGTTTTCTGTGAAGACAAAGGACCACCTGCCTCACTACTGTGAACTGGGAAGGACGTTATTTCTTGAAGTCTTGAGGCTTTTTTTCTTAAGAGCTAACAATCTGTCTAGCAGGACGGTATATTCCTTTATGTTGTGTTCTAACCCTGGTAGGCAGCTGAGCACCACACAGCCACTTGCTCACTCCCTCTCTCATGGGATGGGGGAGAAAATTGGAAGGGTAAAAGTGAGGAAAACTTGTGGGTTGAGATAAACATGGCTTAACAGGTAAAGTGGTGTGCTCAAGCAAAGTGAAACAAAGAATTCACTGTTTTCCATCATCAGGCAGGTGTTCAGCTATCTCCAGGAGAGCAGGACTCCATCATGCATAATGATGACTTGCAAAGACAAATGCCATAATTCTGTGTCCCTTGCTTCCTCCATTTTCCCCAGCTTTTATGGCTGAGCATGATGCCATATGCTCCAGGTTATCCCTTTGGCCAGTTTGGGTCAGCTGTCCTGGCTGTGGCCCCTCACAGCTTCTTATGCCCCCAAGCCTTCTTACTGGTGGGGAACTGTGAGAAGCAGAAAAGGCCTTGAGGGCTGTGTAAGCAGTAGCTGAAATGTGGCTGTGTTATCAAGACTGTTTACATCATAAAGCCAAAACATAGTCCCTTACAATCTACTAGGAAGAAATTTCACTCTATCCCAGCCAAAACCACTATGCTTGAGGAGACAATGAATTGAAACATTGAAGGGGGAAGGGAGGTTAACTGTTGAAATCTTGTGCTCTTTTAGAAACTGGAGTTTACTTCATAAACTTCTGGAAGCTACTGGGATAGCACTGCAAATCTGTTCTGCCTTATGTTAGCTTGTCCTCATCCTGTAGCAATTTAAATAACTGGGGATGTGTTCAACAGGCTTTGTTTAGTCTCTGACAGATAGTTCCTGAGGTTTTTGTCATGACTGTGGCAAGGTCAGCAGGTTGTCAACATAGTGTCTGTTTAGATGGTTTTCCCAGTGTTATGTTGCCAAAGTTGGATGTATAAGTCGCCTATTAGTTTCAAGATCTGTATCTTCACTACATATGAATTTCTACTGTCTGTGGCTTTTGTATTTCTCTATTTGTCAGATTACTGTAATTGTTAGCATATACAGGAACTTAATTTGTATGGTTTTTTTCACCCCTAACTATGCAAAGAATGTAGCAGTCACTTGCAAAGCACACAGTGTGACGCTGTGAATCAGTCATTTTGCTTATGTAATCCTGAAGTACAGAAAGAATAAAAACATCTGTGCTTTACTTGTAATGACTTTAAGTGTTTCATCACAGAAAGTCTATCAGTGATGTTATTTAAGTTTCACTTCAAATTAAACTATTGTATTTGTTTGCTATTTCTTTTTTAGAAAAACAATCCTGCAGTGATCATTGTAGGCAACAATAGAAAACTTCTGTATGACCATCAGAAGTAAGTTTATTTTCAGTGGTAATGATAAATGTTTGCTTTCGAGTGATGAAATTTTGCATGAAATTCTTTGAGGAACTTTATAAAGGTTTCTTTCATATGAAACTTTGTTGTTTCCTTTACATTTGAATTCTTTTGTTTGCTAAAACGCTGTTTTGGTAGTAACAGCACAGAAACTGGCAACTGATGGATATTTAAATGGCCTATGTCCTTTGGGGTGGGTGAACTCAGATAAATGGAGGTACAGACTTTTTACCTCTTCATTGCTTAAGGGTATTTTCCACACACAGCTAATAACTGACAGAAGTGACTAGCTGAAAGCTAATTGCCTGTTACTGAAATTATTTGGCTTAATTTTGATTTCTGTTTATTTATTGTCAGCAGCACACTTGCCATCTTTTTGGATTCTCTGAGAAGAGAGGTGTTTAGCTTAGTTGGTACAGCCTGGACTATAGCTTATTTCCATCTCAGTTCACAGGGATGGGAATACGGTTCTTAGAAGCAAACAGATTTCCCCATTACTGCATTCTATCTATAATTTGTCCTGTGTAGAGCATCTAGTGCTGTTGACCCCAGGCTTCAAAAAAGCTTAGTGCAGTTGTGGGACAGTTTTTGAAAAACTTGCATATTGAAAAACTGTCATGATGTTGCTTAGTGATACACTGATGCTTTTTTGTCTTATCTGATAAATCATAAGATATAGTTTTATGCAAGTTGTCTTCTTGCATAGTGATGGTTCCACGCAAGCATTGGCATCCTGTCAGAGGGACTTTCGTAACAAGCCCTATCCTGTTTGAGTAAAGATAACATACTACCAAAAAACATTAACTGTAAGTACTCTGAAATAACACAATTGCTCATGTCTCTCAGGTTAAGTGGGAGATTGTTACGAAAACCCAAAGACCCCGTGCGTTAATTCTAATGTTCTTAAAAATGTTGAGCTTGGTAGCAGAAGTTCGAAGGAGGTACAGTATGTTCAAATCCTAGATGAGTTCTTTTAGCTACCTTAGTGCATCTAGTTTCCTGAGCTGACTCAGCAGGTATTGCTGTTTTTTTCTGATGTTACTTAGGTGTTGTCTTACTGACATACTCATATCTGCTCACACCCTCCTGTTGCTGTTATTTGCCTGTAGAGGTGTCCCAAAACCAGCATCTGTTCCTCAGCTTCCAAGTGGTTGAGCAGCTCCTTGAACGGTATTTCTCAAGCTGATCTGAGAGCTGCAGAGGGCTTAGTAGCTGATTGTAAGAGGTTCTTGAAATGTGACTAAAATCTGAGGCTCACTCTTTGACAGTAGATTTAGATTTGCTACTTGAGGCTTCCCACCTTCCAGAAATAATAGGACTTTAAAGATTAAAGAAGATAGAAACCCATTGGTACAAGGAAGCATTCAAGAGTTCTTAAATACTGTTCACATGACTCTGAATTCCTTCTAGATAAGGAAAGAAAAACACTGATGTGGTGTTGGGTTGCGATGGCTATAAAGCATGTGATTCTTGGCTTCTGATTTCTTCTGAAAAGGTGCTATTGATAGGTATTAGCCATAAGTCACACAGCTGTCATTTTGTAGTAGAACCTTTTCTAAAAGTAAACATGAATGCACCTAAAAGAGGGTAGACCTTGCACTGTGTTGTAATGATAAAGGCCGTTTGTTACTCTTCAATGAAAATGAAATTTCAGACTCCAAGACTGCTCTCTTTTTGAATGTGCCTGGTCCCTTCTTATCTAGGAGCTCCTCTGGCCCAAACTGCTAACATTAGCAGTTCAGTAAATGCATCCATAGAGAAGGAGAGAATCTCCCTAAGCTTAGAGTCAGTCTAAGAACAATAAGGGATGAGTCTTCTAGATCATACCAAAAATCTGTGTTGCCCTTACTGGGATGCATACTTCTGATAGACTGGGCTTTAATAATCCCCAAGACAGGGATTTCTTGAAACAGAGTTGATGTTACTACGCCATGATCAGTTATAGAATAGATTAATTCTGTTTGGAAGGGACTTAGAACGGTCATCTAGCCCAACTGCCTGGCCCCTCCAGGGCTGACCAAAAGTTAAAGCACGTTGTCAAGGGCATTGTCCTGATGCCTCTTAAATGCTGACGGGCATGGGGCATCGACCACCTCTCCAGGAAGCCTGTTCCAGGGTTCAAGCACCCTCTTGGTAAAGAAATGCTTCCTCACATCCAGTCTGAACCTCCCCATGCGGAGCTTTGAGCCATTCCCAGGCGCCCTGTCCCTGGATCCCAGGGAGAAGAGCTCAGCACCTCCCTCTCCACGTCCCCCTCCTTGGGAAGCTGCAGAGAGCAACGAGGTTGCCCCTCAGCCTCCCTCTCTCCAAACTAGACAAGCCCAGAGTCCTCAGCCGCTCCTCACAGGACATGCCTTCCAGCCCTTCACCAGCTTTGTCCTTCTCTGGAGGCATCAGAGTGCCTGAACATCCTTCCTGAAATTGTGGGGCCCAGAACTGCGCACAGTGCTCAAGGTGAGGCCATACCGATGATAAATACAGCTACAGAATCACCCCTTTTGAGCCACTGGTTCTGCTGTGTTTGGTGCACCCTGAAATGCAGTTTGCCCTCATTGCTGGATCATATTGAGCCTGCCATCATCCAGCACCCCCAGGTCCCTTTCTGTAGGACTGCTCTCCACTCCGGCATTACTCTGTCCCAGGTGCAGGATCCAGTGTTTCTTCTTATTCAATTTCATGCCATTGATGATTGCCCAATGCTCCAGTCTATCTAGATCCCATCTGCAAGGCCTCTTGTCCCTTGAGTCAACAGCACCTCCCAGTTTAGTATTATCAGAAAACTTGCTAATGGTAATTCAACTCCTGCATCCAGATCACTGATAAAAATGCTGAACAGCACTGCCTCTAGAATTGAGCCCTGAGGAACGCAGCTGGTGACTAGTCACCAGCCAGATGTACCCCAGTTCAGGTCAAGCCTTTGAGCCCTGCCATCCAGCCAGTTCTTCACCCAGTGCACCATGAACCTGTGTATCTCACAGCTGGACAGCATGTCCAGAAGGATACTGTGAGGGATAGTATCAAAAGCCTTACTGAAATCCAAAAGAACTACATCCACCACTTTTCCTTCACCCACTGGGTGGATGGCCTTCCTGTAGGATATCAAAGTAGTTAAGCAGGACTTTCACTTCATGAGCCCGTGTTCACTGTGCCTGATGATTGCATTGTTCTTTAGATGCTTTTCAATAGCACTCAGTATGATCTTCTCCATAATTTTTCCAGGCACTGAGGTTAGTCTAACAAGTGTGTAGTTTCCTGGGTCTTCCCTCACGCCCTTCTTGTAAATTGGAATAATGTTTGCTAGCTTCCAGTCAGTGGGGACTTCCCCAGACTCCTAAGACCTTTGCTAGATGGTTGAGAAGGGTCCTGCTGTAACATCCACTAGCTCCTTCCACACTCTGTGATGAATACCATCTGGCCCTGTGCACTTAAGAACATTCAGCGGGTACATCTGGTCCCTTAGAATTTTAATGTCCACAAATGGAAAGTCACTGCTCTCGCAGCCATGGTCCTCTGACTTGGAGGACTGGGCAGCCCAAGGTCTATATTAGTACAGACTAAGGCAAAAAAAAAAAAAAAAAAAAAAAAGTTGAATGCTTCTGTCTCTTGTTCATCCCTATTTGTTAGGTGACTATCTTCAACAAGTGTTGGTCTAATGTTTTCCTTGAACCTCCTCTTACCATTAACGTACTTCAAAAAGCCTTTCTTGTTGTTTGACAGTTGTGTTGACCAGCCAGTTTCAACCCTTGTTGAGCTTTTGCCTTTTGTGTCTTCTCCCTGCATGTGCAAACCACGACTGTAATCTGCCTGTGAAGTATGAACTTGCTTCCAGAGATCATACAATTTCTTTTTCCTCTTGAGTTCCAAGAGGATTCTGTGTTCAGCCAAGCCCTGCTTGCTTGACTTCCGACACAATGGGATTGCCTGCTGCTGTACAAGCAAGGTTCTTAAAAGAAGAGGAAAAGAAAAAAAAAAGTGGCTCTTAAAAACTGACCAACAGTCATGGACCCCTAAGCCCTCAAAAGCAGTTTCTCTGCTAACTGCTTCCTGGGTAGCTTAAACTTTGTTCTCTTGAAATCCAGGTTAGCAACTCTGGTGATGTTTTTTTCTCATTGCAACAAAAATTTTAAAATCTACCGTTTAGTGATTGCTGTGGCTAAGACAGCCATCTACCATCACACCTCCCACAAGTCATCCTGTGTTCACAAATAACAAGTGTAGGAGGGTGCCTTTCCTAGTTGCCTCACTGAGTACATGTGACAAGAAATTATCTTAATCTTCAGGAATTTCCTAGACGTGCTTGTCACAGCACCATGGTATTCCCAGTTGATGTCTGGAAAGTTGAAATCTCCCATAAAGGATTGCTGATCCAGGGATTTCTCCTAATTGTCTATAGACTAACTCATCAGTGCTAACATCCTGGCTAGGTGATGAGTAGTGGATGCCCGCAATGACATCTGCTGTTCTCCATGTCTCTAATCCTCACCCAGAGGCTCTCAACCACATCATCTCTTAACTGTAAGGGCTGTACAGTCAAACCTGTCAGTTATGTACATGTGCAGCTTTTCCACCTCGCTTGCCCTGCCTGTGCATCCTGAACAGCCTGTGCCCTCCATCCCAGCGCTCCAGCTGTGGGACTCATTCCCCCAAGTCTTACTAATACCAGTGACATTGTAGCTCTGGGAACAGACCAGGACTTCCAGTTTGTCCCATTTGTCTCATACTGAGTGTGCTGGTGTATGAGCATTTCAGATGTGCTAAACCCTCAGTGTTCCCTGGTTTAGGAGCACATCTTAAACTGATGGCTTTTTTTTTTTTTTTTTTTTTTTTTTTTAATAAAATAGTTAACAGCATAAATGTTCCCATTGGCACCCTCAGGCAGTGCTGTGCCATCCCTTGGCTTACCTTCACCTCTCCTGATAGTATCCCTTTCCCCATGTGTTCCTTCCCATGCACTAATTTGCCTTGCTGCTTCTTTTAACTGAAATTAATACATTTTTATATGTCTCAATTCTGTGCAGTGTGTCCTCCTAGGTGCTGAACGTTGAATCAGGCCTTTTTTTCCTTTTTAAAGTAGAAAGTTTATGCATTTTCTTTGTATAATGTGTCTTTTCAGAAAAGACACAAGTTCCGGTTTCTAGTATCGGCTGCTGAGTTACCTGAGAAGTTGTAGTTATGAGCATTACTGTAATCTGACATAGCAAGTAACACAGATTTATGTAGTAAACATTGTAAGTGTTTATCCTTTTAGGTATTAATTAACAATGGGTTTACTCTGGATAAAGAAGACTATGAATTTTGTGCAGAAGTGCAAGATATAGTATTGCCGTCACAAGGATATTTTGGAATATCTGCAGCAACAGGGGGCCTTGCAGGTAGCAAATGCTAAAAATTGTGACAAATGATGTGGGGACTTGCAGGGCTGATGATAGAGGTGGGTTTTTTACTGCTAGTGTTAATCCGTTATACCAGTTTTTTACCACGATGATGTACTTAATCCTCTCCTATTCCCAAATTACTGATATGTTTAGGCCTTTTCCTGGCTGGAGCAGAAGGACTTTCAACGTGTCCTGACAAAGATATTGTGTAGTCTCATTCTCCACTACATAAACTTTTGGGAGGACTTTGGGAGGATGTTGTTGCCCAAAGATCCTTTGTAAGTGCAGGGTTGACTTGGGAATTTGTAATGTTTAGCAGTAGCAATTAACAGTGGGGTTTTTGTTCTGTTTGTTGAATACAGATGATCATGATGTCCTGTCTTTTCTGACCTTCCAGTTGACCGAGCCCAGGAAGGCAGTAGTAAGCATTTTTGTGCATAATACAGTGTTATTATATGTGTTTTGTATATAGCACCAGATAACAGTATTTTCTTGGAAGTCATATTTGGCATCCCTGTTTCAGGGATTTTTGCATGTAGTTGTGCTGTCGTCTGTTTTAGAAAAATGAGACTAATACTGTAATGTTTTGGTAATATTGTAATAGACATTTGCAAGACAAGAATTCTTGAAGCAACACTGAATCAACAAAAATCCTGGTATTTAATCAAAACATGCAGAGAAAACAAACTAAAAAATACACTTTGTTTGAAAGCAGACAAATAATGTTCTTGCTTTCAACTTTGCATACCTCTAGAACAGTTCTGTACTGCTAAACAGGATCTATCCTTGTAAAACTTAGTTTCTTTTTAATCGCAGAAAGTACGAATGTATCGGAGGGGAAAAAGCTGTGGGTCTCCATAGGAATGTCTGGTTTTTCACTTCAACTTAATATATTAATATGCTCCACTAATTGTGTTTCAAATCTGAAATCTGAACAGCCTTGCTGGAGAATAAGTTACATAGGAGTGGTGGAGAACCTGAAAAAATCTCTCCCTCACCCCTTGATAATGTTTTAAAGTCAACACCAGATGCAGAAATTCCTCAAAAAGATAAAGAGAAGTATCAAGAAGAGTTTGAACACTTTCAACAAGAACTGGATAAAAAGAAAGAAGAGTTTCAAAAGGAACATCCTGATGTGCAAGGGCAGCCAGGCAAGTTATTTGAGCAATTTTTCAGTTATCAAGAAAAATGTTTACTTTCTGGGATATTCAGAGCTAGGGCCTGATACTCTGATCTTACTAAGCTCCTGCTGATCGATCTTACTTTATTTAAGAATCTTTGGTCTTTTGTTTACAAAGTGTTTTCTGAAATACAAAGTCCCTTTTGTCATGCCTGGATTGAGAACAAAACAAACCAACAGAAACATGATGGGAACGATGAGAATCTGTAAATCTGTATGGAACAGTGGAAGAGAGAGAAGGTCATGCATCTCTGGCTGTAAAGCGATGATTAAGGAAGCACAGCCTCTTTGGTTATTTGAAAATTTATTTGAAAGGTCATCTTTTTGGTCCATTTCTGCACTTTCATAGCAAAATGGTTTTTTCCATCTTGTTTTATGGATGGTTATTAAAGGTGGGCTAGTGGATATGCTGAAATGTGCTTCCTTGGAAAATCTTAATGTTTGCCTAATACTGGATATGTAGTGAGTTCTGTCAATTTCAGGACCACAGCATTAGCTGGAATACAGTGTTTATTAATGTTGGCTAGTAATGAAATTTCAAGCTTGATATTCTTAAAAACTGTGGCTGTTATTTTTACATTTTAAGCTATTGATAAGAAATTTAATGTTGGCTGGGTAAGGCAGAATTGCCCTTTCACTTGCAGCTCTCAGCAAATACTGGTTTAAAGATATTTCACACTGGAACACTTTTTTACACTGTTTTCAAATGATATTTCATTTAGGAAGAAGATTGCAATAATGACTCTTGCCCACTTTTTTTGAGTGTTTAGCTAAAGTGATTTGACTTTGTTCCCCTATGGAACATGGTGGGGGTTTTGTTTGTTTGCTTGGGTAGGTTTATTTATATTTTAAAGCTAGGCAAAAAAGATCTACTGATCTGAAAATGTAATGGAAGCCAGTCTATTTCTTGCTTTTGTGGATTGAATTGGCTGTATTTGAATGCATACATATCAGGAATGTACTATGGGCATCTGGACCTGAAATTTCAGGTTGTCATATTTTTTTGCACAGTGGTAAGTTGTGACTGTTCCAAGGGTCCGCCATTTTATCTTCATCTGTGCTTTTGGAGTATTGTCCAGCCTTCCATTGAGAAGAAAGAACAATCTTTTTGCCACATAGTCTTTTGGCCTTTCTGGATGTTGAAGCTGTGGAGGAACTTGCTCAAAATGTGCAGTCACTTGTCTATTTCAAGCTACTTTTTACACCTTACTTTTTGTAAAAAGTAGTTGTTACGTAATATCTGCAAATCTCCTCTGAAGGGTAGTTGGTAATGCAGTGCTAGCTTATGCAAAAAATTATGTCTCCTAGTAATAACAGCGTCTTATTTCCATTATTCTGCACATTGCCGATGTATTAAAATAGGAACTCTGAGATGGAGTCTGGGTTTGAATGTGTGGTTATCTCTGTTCATTTGTTGTGATCCCATTTGGGTATCCTTTGCCATGGCAATGGTGATAGGTAAACATCAAATATATGAAATTATCAGAAAAAAAGTAATCCATGTGGAAACTTGAAGGGTGCAAGAAAAATTATACAGTGCAACTTAAGAGGAATGCATATATGTAAGAACTACCTGTACTTTTTCCTTAACAGTGGATGATCTTTTTGAAACTGTAAGTGATCGTGAGCTGAGGCAAATCTTTGAGGGGCAGAATTGAATTCATCTTGAAATCAAACAGCTTAATAGGCAATTGGACATGATTCTGGATGAGCAGAGGAGATAAGTCTCTGCAGTCACAGATGAGATTGCTAAAAGAGGAGCTGGTTTTCCAGGTCAACAAGGACAGGTAAATAATTAAAAAAAACAACAACAACCAAACAAAAAAAACAAACCCAAAAAACACCGTGACTGACAGCTCAGCCTAATTTCAACAGCATGATTGATTTGCTTTTTCTGAGATATGTTGATCTTTTTCTCACCCGCCCTTTACCCCCTCCAGGTTTCCCAGCAAGAGATTGAGACAGTTGTGAAAACTCAAGAAGAGGTCATTAGACAAGTAAATGAAATGAGGTAAATACTTCCTAAATATTAAAGCCGTGTTTTGAATTTTATGTTATTTTCCACCTTTTAAATCCTATTTATTATTTCAGTAGGAGAATACTGACAAACTTCTCTATGAAATTGAAATTTCTCTGTCAGTTCTGTAGTGATAAATTTCTGCATAAATTTAATTTCTATAATTAAATGAACTCAAATAATATAATTAAGTTCATGTCCCTAGGGTGGCGAAGCCCCCTAATTTGCCTTATTTTATTATTATTTATTTTTTATTATTATTTATTTTTTATTGTGAGATTCCAGTTGAACAAGTCAGTCCAGTCCCTCTAAAAAAAATTGATTTCTGCTAATGTGATAACCTGCTACCTCATGAAAAGTTGTTGCTCTGATTTTGAAGTATTGATAACACAATGAGCATAAATGCCTTCAACTTACAGCTAGTGAACCTGAAAAAAAAAAAAGTGTATTGGAGTATCTTGTTGATATACTCAATCTACTCCTGATATCCTGATTTTATTTTTTTATTATTATATAATATTATTAGTCTATAATATTATACTTGGACAATATTATATGAGATATATTTGAGGTTTTGCTTAATGTATACAACCTGTAAAGGCATGTAAGTAATTGTGAGTAGTAGTTCTGTACAAATGAAAATGTATGTGCATTTAATAAGAATTGTTGAGATTTATTGCTTATTCCTCTAATTACTTTTTTTTGGGGGGGGGGGGGTTTAAAGTAGTTCTTTCTTCCTTCAATATACACATATATTTTGTCTTTGAGTTTTTTCCCTTATTCTGTTGTGACTGCCTAAAGCTCATATATTGATTATTGCTCCATAGGTGTCTCTTAAGTGTTAGTGATTTGTGTATCACAAAAAGTATGTATAGTTTTATGTCGAGTCTCTCAGAATTCCAGTGTGTATAAGCATTGGAGAGGCCTCTTCTTATTTTTTTTTCTTTCTTTTTTTCTTTTTTCCTTTCCCTTGTAGATTAACCTTTTTCTATCAGTAGGAGTAGGGCTAGGCCTTGAGAGAGTGTTGCTTCTTGATGGCAGCTGAAACAAGGGCTAGATCTGGAAAATATTTAATGTCCTCTCTTGGCCTGAACTTTGAATAATAAAGGGATAAAAAATGCAGTTTCCACAGTCCTGCACCAGTGAAGGAGTAACTTAGCCCATCAATACAGTCAGGGGACTGATCAGCTGGAAAGCAGATTTGCAGAAAAGAACTTGAGAATCCTGGTGGACAAGAAGTTGGATGTTGGGCAGCAATGCATTTGTACAGGAAAGACAACCAGCAGCATCCTAGGCTGAGTATTGCCAGTGGGTCGAGGGGGATGATTCTTCCTCTCTACTCAGCACTGGTGATACCACATCCGGAGTCCTGTGGCCCAGTCCTGTGCCCCCCAGTACAGGAGGGACATGGACATACTGGAAGGAGTCAAGTGAAGGATCATGAAAATGATTGAAGGGTTGGAGCATTTGTTGTATAAGGAGAGGCTGAGGGAGCTGGGATTGTATAGCCTGGAGAAAAGGCTTGGGGGTATCTCATCAATGGGTATAAATATGTGACCTTGGACATGGTGAGGGTGATAGAAACAGGCAGACTCTTCTCACTGGTACCCAGTGACAGAATGAAAAGCAACAGGCACAAACTGAAATACAGAAAATTCTATGTAGACCTGAGAAACTTGTGAGAGTGATGGAACACTGGAATAGGTTGGTTACCCAGAGAGGTTTTGCAGTCTCCATCCCTGTGGATACTGGAAACCCAACTGTGACTAAAAATTCTGTGGTTTGTTAGGTGCTAAGACAGACTGTCATACAACACTTAAGGGGGGGGGGAAAGGACACATACTAAATTACTGTAACTTACACTTAGATTGTGTAGTAAACACACAAATGTGTTTTTCACGTCCCAGTGTATTGTGTAGACTGTTTTAGTAATCTTATCCCCATTTCTTGTAGGTTAGAGAAAAATTGAGTGTGTTGATTGGTTCTTTTGTCAGAGGAGTTTCTGCCAGTGAACTTCCTCAGGAAATCCTGTATCTGCAGGGACGCTTGCAAGTTCCCAAGTGATTAATAATGGTGCTTTTTAAGATGCAGTTTTTAAAATTGATGGAGAGGTATGCTGTACCTTTTCAAACTATGTTACCAAATGAAGTGAGAATCTTATCTTGAAGGTGCTATACTGCTAAAATGTATTTGAGAAAATTCCTGTGTTTGGTAGAGGTGCCTGTGTACTGCTTCTAAGACATTCTACAATTGCTTTCTTTAGCAGGAATGGCTTTAAGTTGGTGTAACTCTTCATTTATAGTCGTTAAAACATTCCTTACCATGGGCTTAAAAAAAAAGAGAAAAACAATTACTACAGTTGGTTTTTTCCTGGGCAGCTCCGAGTGATTTATCTAAGTAGGTCAAGTTTTTTGTAGAATGAAGATTAGAGTGCTTCCATTTTTGCACTTGTTCTTCCATGAAAGCTTTTATGTTAATATTCTTGACAAATCTTTATGCCTTGCAACCAAATTAGATTTTCTTGTTAGCATTGGCAGTCTGTCCTTTTAGTGACTTACTAGGTATGAGTTTGCGTAACATCATCTTAATACTTTTCTTAGATTAAAGAAATGTTTTATTTATAGATAAAAATAAACAGCCTGCTGTTGCATTGCTGGTCATCTTGGAGGAAAAGGACTTAGTAAGTAATTTTCTTTTCAAGATTTGTGGATTTCTTAATCATCTGATTATAGAAGAATCTTGCATGAAAATACAGTAGAAGCTATCAGCATGGTATTGTTCGTGCAAAAGTAAATGTAAATTAAATTTGATATAGACCATGTTTATTTAAGAAGTTATTTTGCTTTTAACAAACAGTGGATCAGTCTGGGGGAAGGTGGGTGTGCAGATTTCTGTTAATTGCATAGGGATGGTGGTATTAGGAGGGAGAGGAACAAAATGAGTGTCACACATGTTCTAGCACAGAAAATAGTGGGGCAAGATAAACAATATGATGGATGTGGACAGGCAGAATTGGTGTCAGCATTTATTAGGCAGTGGTCATGATGGTGGTTGCATGGGTCTTTTAAGAAAAAAATCTTCTGGTGAAAAACCTACTTCTAAAATAAGTTATTGTAACACTAATTCCAAGTACAGGTAAATATTAATAAATAATTATAAAACAACAATACAAAAAATAAAATAATTTCTGGATAATTTATATGCTAATTTAAGTAGGATACAGAGGAGGGGGGTTTTGCGTTTATTTTGTGTTCCAAACCAGAAATGTAGAATGAGAGGTGAGAGAGCTGCTTTGATTAGTTTTGTTTGAAGAGGCTTACAGAAGCAAACAGCTGGGTTTTGGTAACTTCTTTTGATAACTTTGCAATATTAAAACTGAGCTTATTGAGGTAAACATTGAGAGTTTTGCAGAAGTCCATGGGTAACTCCATCTGGCCTAGAGTGCAGTATATTATCCAGAATACCCAAACATGTAACAGTGGAAAGTGATTGATCTAATGTGTGCTTGGAAGTAGGTTTGACAGGAAAGGGTGAATTCTTTGATCTTTTTGTTACTGAAAGTGAAAAGAAAATATTTTTTTCATTATGTGGGAAGTGTGCAGAATCCTGTTAGTCTAGTATATTAAGTTGATTTGTGTGATTAAAGTGATATTTTTAAGAAAAAATGGTAGTCTTTAGTGTGAAGTATATTGTTAATCCAGCATTTAGTAGGGGCCATAATTACTAAAAAGCCTTATTTTTAAAGTGGTGTATCTCCAACTTGATAAAATTGTGTAGATGAATTTAGTGTGTGGCTTTGACTTAGTTATGCAACTGCTTCAAGTGATTTAAACAAGCTGCCTAGTTCTTATAATGGAGCAAAAGTTGCTGTAATACTAATACAGCATACCTACGCTTTCAATTTTTACTTCTGGAGAGTTACCATTCTATGATAAATTGCTGACCACTGTACAGAGAGTTAGGACTGCACCTTGAAGGCATTGAAGTAAGCTCTCTGAACAAAATATAAAGTTTTAAGTAAATTAAAAAGAAATCCAAATACATTTTGATTTAGTCTGTTAATAATGGAGAGTTTAACATTCATATGATAAATATTTTAGCTGTAGAATTTTGCATCTTTGCAACTGAAAAGAAACATCACTGTAGGGGAAAATTATATAAACATTGGTTAGAGATTAAGGGTGGTTTTTTTCTCTCATTGACTAGCTTACCTCAAACAAAATTAGTTATGGAGCCTCAACTTTTTATGGATTTAATTTGATTTGTTGTAGAAGCAAAATTAATTCACATGAAGACAATATTAAGTATTATGACAGTGCATATCAGAAATGAGTTTCTCATATAAATGATAATCATGAAACAAGGGTGTATCTAAATCTTTTCTTATCCCTAAAGCCTCTTCTTTATTTTTATTTCTTACATGACTGATTTTATTTATTTATTTTTCAAACAGCTTTTGGTTTTCTTCAAAGATTGCATTAAACTCTGCTTATCCTAAAGCCTTGGCAAGAGCCTCAGATAAAACTACTTGTCTTAGACTTCATCAGTCAGGCAAAGCAGATGTCTAGCAATAGAATATTTGCCAGATCTTGTTTTCAGCATGACTTTGGGAGGTGGTGCACTGTACAAATGGAAACTGTGTGCAGAATTAATTATTTTTTAAAAATAATAGCTTAAGGAATTATTTCTTGAAGGTGTTCTTGGAAGCTAGAAAAAATGTCTTCTACTTTTTGGGGCAACTATGCATTTCAAACTAATTTTAAAGGACTAAAAGGTGTCCAAAATAATTGCTGTTTGTAGAAAAGCTGTTCTGTGCTGAAAGATGTTTTGTGGTTTGTTTCAGAAATTCCGTGGCTGATACTCTGAAGTTGATCAGTGGAGCTCAACATCCTGGCTCAGCTGCAGGAGTCTATGAAACAACTCAGCACTTCAATGACATCAAAGAACACCTTCATGTAGTGAAGAGGGACATTGAGCATTTAGTACAACAAAATATGGTAATTTATGTGCTGGTAGTGTAAAGTGTGACTGTAATGCTTCCTTATTTGGCTGTTAGTGAAAAGCTAAGATGAGCCAGCATGCAATTTACAGAGCAATTAATCCTTCATTAAGCTGCTTTGCTAAAACTGCACTGCCTTGACCTACCTGCATGATCTGTGTCTTAATGAGAAGTTTTGCACAAAGAGCATGACTTTTAGTCTAATTTCCTGTGGAAACAAGGTCAAGCAATTAGGTTTTCTGCATGCTGTTTTTTGTGTTTGGCCCCCTACTTTGACAGCTCTGTGCAGAGGAGATTCTATGTTGCTTTTGCACAGAAGGGAGAGCTTTAATCAGGGGAAACTTGCAGATTCTGCTTAAGATCTCAAAGTGTGACAGGTGACTGCATTCATGTTCAGGTGCACCTTAGTCTAGCCTAAGTAGCGATTAAGCTGAATTAGCTTGTGGTCCCATAGAAGGTTCTTGATTTCTGGGTTAATTTACTAATGATTTGTTCTTTCCCCTGTAACCTCAAATTAACATTGGTCAGTTTATCTGAGAAATAAAGGTGAAAAGGGGAAAATGAGACCAGGAGTAGGTTTGATTTTTTTTTTTTTTTCAGAGTAGTGTAATTTCTGTCTTGTTTTCTGCTTGTGTTCCAATTTTTCAATCATGTTGCAAAGGCCTTTTGTTTCATTTCTTACATTTAAGTCTTTTGATGGCATGCATGTCTTGTTTGCTCTTTTCTCAAATACTGTTTTTCCTGGTTTTTAGCCATCTAGTGAGAAATCAAGGTGTCCAGACTTGCCACCTTTTCCATTGTGCTTATCTACAGTGTACTTCCTCGTATTTGTAGCAGTGCAAACAGTGTTATTCATTGGTTATATCATGTATAGGTGAGTATGTTTTTGTTTAAAGACAACAGGGCAAATGTTTTTTAAAACTTCTGACTGGAAATGCAATTATGATGATATGATTACATTAATCTTCTTTAAAACATTTAGATTGGAAGAGATCGTGGGAGGTCGCTAGTTCAACCCTCTCCTAGAAGCTGGGTCGGCACTGAATTCAGACTGGGTCACTTAGTGTTTAGACTGGTCAGGTCTTAAAAACCTCCCAAGAATGGAAATTTTACCAGTTATGGACCCCATCAGAAATGTTAAATTACCATAGTGAAGTTTTTATTCTCCCCCCACCCCCATGGTTTATCTAGAGTGAACCTGTCTGGTTTCAATTTGACTGTTGTCTCCATAAAGAAACGGTCCTTGTCTCCTCAGTAGCATCTTGTGGGTATTAGAAAACTGCTGTTAGACCACTTGAAGCTGTCTTCTGTCCAGGATGAACAAGCTCACCCGGTTCCCTCCCTTTTCTTCTCTTTGAGGCATGTTCTTCAGCTCTGGACCAGCATCTTTGTGGTCCTCTGCTGGACTTACTGAAGTTTATTAATAATTCTAACAAAATCTGATGTGATTTGATTTTTTTTTTTTTTGCTATGTGTATCTGCAAGCTATTTATCCTCTCTTACAGATTCTTTAATGAACTTTTTTTGCGATACATATCCCTTCATCCCTCTCCTACATATGATACTGATAGTGTATGGACTTTTTTTCTTCCTAAACTAAAACTAATTGGGATGTTTGCTCTCTTCCTCCTTCTTGCAATGGTTGTAGTATTAAAATTAAATTTGTGCTGATGGAAAGGAAACCCTATTGAGAGTAAAGACTTACTTGATCATCTTCCCTCCTGATTCTTACACACACTATCAGGATAAGGAGTAGGGACCAAAATAGCTGCATTGCCCTTCAAGGAGAAAATGTGGTTTGCTATGTCTATGGAAGGATAATTGGTATCAGTATAAGGCCGGTGCTGCTGATTGCACCAACTTCTATTGTGTGTCTGCTTCTCTATGGGGTGGAGAGAGTGCATTTCTTATGTATGTCATGTTATGCCATCAACTGGAAAGATGGCTTCTAAGACAAGTGAGGAACTGGTCCTCCAGTTTTTTTGATGCCCTTGCCGCGTTAGTGTCTGTGTGCTCGATTCATTATATATATATCCATAAAGAGAATAAGTATATTCCATGCCAGAAGGAAAAGGCAATCCCATGTCAAGTAAATTCTTTCACTGCTTGATTGCATGTTTCTTTTTTTTTTAGGCTGAGAAGCTGTAGAAAATTAAATATCAGTTTGTATTTTTTTTTCACATTTTTTGGCTTCTTTCCAGAATGATTTGTTTACTTCTGTGTCTGATGCAAAATTGGAACTATAGTGATGCTGCCAATGTCTTTGTAAATAGAAAAAGTTATGTCCTGTTTTTGTGATGTGACTTATATTTGATTTCTCTAAGTGTATGTTGACAAAGGATGGAATCTTTTTAATTCCCAAATAAAGGAAATATTTATTTAAATCAGCTAGTTTTATAGTATAAGTACTTAAGGAACTTTCTTCTGCTTTTTCTTTCAGAAGTCAACAGGAAGCAGCAGCCAAAAAATTCTTTTGATGACCTGTTCCTTTTGTGTGTACATAACAGCAGTATGTATGCACAGAAAATTATATGCTTTTGTAAATGAGGGAAATTTTAGTGTTTGATATACTTCAGTATTGTAAATTATTGAATTTTGTTAGTTTAAATGAGAACTCATTTTGTTTGTTCATTCAAAGTTAAAAACAGACTGGGGAGCAGTAGAGCAAACACGAGATAGGATCCATAGTCTTCCCCTATCTAAGTCTGTGTTTTCAGCTAACTTTCTCATAAATACTGGGAGGCAGATGCCATATTCCTCTTTTATTAAGATTTCAGGGGAAGGAATTGAAACACCCAGATTTGGTGGTAATTAATCATGAGAATTGCAGGTGATGATCTATGCAGAAAGCTTGCCTCTAAGTGTTGTGACATACCAGTTTAAAAAAAAAAAACAAACCAAGCAAACAAACACCACACCACCCCCAAAAAAAGCAAACCACCACCTTTAAAAAGAACCAAACCAAAAAGAAAAACATCAACAAAACCCCCTCCCTCAGTAACTGGTTGGTTTGGGGTTTTTTGGGGATGGGGGTCAGAACCTGTTACAAACATTTCATTTGTTTACCTTGGATTTAGTAAGAATTGGTTAATCCTAACTCTTCGTTAAATATAAATACTTTTAAATGTGTGGACACAAAGACAGGCCTTTAACAGTCTGACTGCTGATACCTGACATAGAAAACAAACTAGACAGAACCAGCAAACAAAGGCTTATCTCCTTATTTTGGGTTTTGGTTTTGGGCAGTGAGAGAAAACATGATAAAATAGTTTCTTTAAGTATACTGTGGGACTGATTTCTTCTAGTTTCAAGTCTGCCTGTAATTTTCTGTGGACATCTGTGGAACTTTCTGAGCAAAGATATCATTGCTTTGTACCTCTTCAAATCTGATTTTATTAATGATATATTTAGTGTATTGATATGTCTTTACTTTTATAAAGCTGTCTTGTCTTTCATGTGTCAAATACAGATGCTCTGATTTAAATCTTGACATGGCAAGTATTTGAAACTACAGGTATTGATTGTTAACCCACTTCTTCACAAGCTGTTGCTTCAGACGTGTTTGTTAATCTGAAAGCTACTGTAGAACCAGTATTGTGTGTCAATTCCTGCTTTAATATCAAAAGCATAAGACTGAACATGTGCTTTTGATATTGTTTATCAGGTGAACATTTGCTTCAGGAAAGAAACAAAGCAGAGAGCCCAAATTAGGAATGTGAAATTAATTCATTTTGCCTTGTTTACACATCTGTGGTAACTTTGTCCTTGAATGGGGTGTGTGTGTGTAGAGTTAGAATAGGGGGGGGTTGATTTGTTTGGTTGGCTTTTTTAATTTCATGAAATACACAAATGCATCAAGATATTTCACTTCTAATTATTGTTTGTCTGAATCTGCAAAAATTATCTGGAATCTAGCATACTACTACTGTATTCCTACAGTCTACTCCCTTGGAGTGCAACACATACTGCCAAATTCCCTGTAATGAAGAACACTTCAGTATTGTACCTGTCAGTTTGGAGAAATGATAAATCTATGCAATGTATTTTGTTACTTAAAACACCATCTCCAAAAAGTGGATGTCTGTGCTATGCCAATAAAATTATACTACCTGCACCACCTATTTACAGGTGTACAGTATGTAGTATACTGTAATTGGTATAGATTCATTTCTAAATTGGAGAAGATTTTGCTGTACTAATTGGAGAAACTACTGCCTCAAGCTAATCTTGCTGGATAAATAGAGTAAAGGGGGGGACCCACAAACTTTTCAGATAAGCCAGAATAACAGGAGTAGGAATCTATCCATTCAGTTCTTTCAACACCAGCAAATATTTACAGGTGCCTTGAGTCTAAGCTATTACAACTCTGACTCTTCTATACTAAACTTAGTATATTTTCTTAAATTGTTCTGAAAATGTACAATGTTGTTCCTTTCAATTGCAAGCCTTCCTGTGTCAGTGCAACACCTAAACAGAACTCTCACAGCTGGTTTTGTGAGACTCTTTATACAGAAAAGCTAACAATTGTATTTTGGTAAGTCGGTGCATATATCTGACGTAATGAGGAACAGCTCTAATGTGTCAGCTGGAGGAAGCCTGTGTTTTTTGTTACTGTGAATTTATCCAACCATAACTTTGTTTTAAAGCTGTAGCAGCCTGTATTTTTGTATGTTTTGTTAGAAGGCTGGGGATGGTGTCTAGGGGAAAACTTGAACCTGCAATTGTATCCTCAGTGTGAGGCTCAGCTTGTGTGTTATGCTGCTAATAGATCTGACATACCTCCCACGTGCAACTAGGAAACTTTTGTATTAGGGAGCAGGAGGTCTAAAGTGTAATATCCCTAAAGTGATAACTGCTTCATGCTTCATTTCACAGTCATCTCTCCTTGGAACTTTCATATTGCTTCGTCACTCACTGGATCAAAGGAAAGCTCCCAATTGCCCAGCTCAAATTTTGTCCTGTCTGTTTTGGAAGTGATAGCAACAAATTTGGACTTTAAGAATGTGTCAGTCAGTGTAGCCTCCTGTTATGGCTGGCTACTAGAAGTTTCAACACTGACAGTGTGTTTGATTCTTATGAAGTAAGACTTCAGGACTAGGAGGAGAAGACGCATTGGAATCCAGTTTGATAATACAGGGGAGAACAAGTCTAATAATTGTATTTGAAGTATGGATGATAAGTAGCAAATATTTGGCAGTGACAAGAGAATTTCATTGTACTCATCAGGGTGTATTAAACACATGGTCATACCTGAATCTTTCAGAAGTAAAACTCACATTATGGTTTGTAAATTACCTAACTTCCTGTTTCAAGAAAATCTGACATTTATCAATGCATCAATTACTGTAATACCAGACTGTCTACTGTTGTTGGTGGTGTTTTTTTTAAATTCAAACAGCTGACATGTTCATGTTTGTTTCTGACTAATGTAAATTGACACTTGGAGTTCAGAGATAACCTTATCTGAATAAAGATGCATATTTTTAGTAAGTTGGTTTTTTTTCTTTTAATTTGGTACATGTCCATGAAATCCAAGCAAGTGTATTTGAAGCATTCTTTACCCTGTGGTGTTCAGAAAGTTTGAACGCTTTGAGATCTGGGTTCAATCCTACCTGATACTGGAGAGCTGATGGCATTCAGAGGCTGAGGCTGCACCTGTATTGAAGAGACATGACTGCTGATGGTTACAAAGGTATGCTGAATCCAGCCTGGGTTCATTCTGTGTGAAGGGATTGTATCCTTTGCATTGCAGTCTAATGCAAGAGTGAATCTAACCCAAAAGATTTGCTGCAAAGCTTGTGTTGCATATTGGACTTGCCTTCAGTATTAGACACTTGGGTCAAAATGTAAAGTAGTACATCTCCTTCTGTGTCTTAACAGCAAATTGAGTTGCTTGCTGGCTCCTTTGAGTATACAGAGTACCTCATTTTTGTGAATTGAAGATTGCTTATATTGCGTAAGTTTGTTCTTCAGATTCCCCAAACTGCTGTCACCTGGGTGCTCTGCTCCTGTTTGTTGGAATACAGTGTGCCTACCCAAAACAAGTCAGTCTGTCTCCTTGTGGTTGTTTTGTTTTGTGTGTTCTATCCAGTAAACTCTGTGTGTCTGTGGTAACCTCCCACAGGAAGATTACGAATTCCCTCATTAATCATTTTCCCCCAGCCAGGAGCAGTTTCTCTAATAGGTGGAGGAGAGGAGTCTTTAATTGAATCTGTTCAAGCTGAGAAAGCCCTAAAATACTTGCTTCTCTCTTTCTGTGCAAGTGATCTAATGTTCTGACTTAGATAAAAGGTGACATCCTCTTCTAGAGGGGTGAAACAGTGTGGGAGAGTCTTGGTCCTCTCAAAGAACACTTAGATACTTCTGAATCAGTGTGGTTGGAGTTGTCTGCTGTGACTTGTGTTTTGGGAACACAGTCTGTAGAGAAGGCTGGGAGCTGGATGCTTGCTTGCCTGCCTGTAACATTTTTGTGCTGGCCTCCCTGTGAGGCTTTTAGGTTTTGCTCTTTGTGATTTGCCTGTTACGAGAGTCTGAATTCTGTTCTGGTGTTGGAGATACCTGCATTCTTCAGGTATGGAACGCATAATCTTTTCATAGTACCCACACCCATCAGATAAAACAGAAACTGAGCCTTTAATTTTTATTTCACTTAAGCTAGAGGGAAAGGAGGCTGATGTAAAGCAAAGGAAGTGGCAACATGAGTATTTGTTCAGCAGCTGTCTGTATGTTGTCATTAAGCCTGTGATCAGCAAAAAGCAGTAAGTGGTTACTGACTTCAAGGCAATAGGTAAAGCACCTGCCAGGAATGGGAATTATTCTGGAGGTACTGGTCCCTGTTGATACCCAAGGCTTAAAACTTGATGCTTTAGGTAATCTGTAAGCAATTAGTTCCTTATCAGTGTTTATTCATTATTTCTGTACACAGATTTGTGTTAAATATCTAAACCCACAACGAAATGAGCAATTCACTAGCAAGCTATGTGATGTCTTCTGAAGTTCAGTCACTAGGCTTTTTTGTGTGTTTCTCATCAGTTTCCAGTGCCAATAGGGCCAGTAATTTTTCAAGCACTTTTTGTTGTCTTGAATTTCAAATCTAACATTGAAAAGCCTTTTGCTGTTAGGAATGTTCATAAGACCTCTCAAGACCTGGTAGGCAAGATCTCTCAGGCTCTCAGCAATCCCTTCTCAAGCCAGTTTTCAGCTTTCTTGCCTTCCCAGTCAATTCTGTGAAAGCATCTCTTCTAGGCAGAAGGTGGTGGTAACACTTCTGTAGGGATCAAAGTCTCTACAGCCAAGACTTGTGCCCAAAGTTAGCAAAGCTTCTCTTCAGTAAAGACAGACAGCACAAAGTTTACAGATATGCTCCCTGTACTCTTAGAGAAGACTGAAACATAATACTGGAAAAATCAGTGCTGCATGCTGTATTTGTGAAGTGCCCAGTGGTGCTCCCTGTTCCAGTCAGGAGAATTTTACATAAAGATGAGCCAGCTGCTGCAAGTGGACTCTAGGCATTTGGCACTGAGTAGTGATGTTGCAGGACAGCATTCTAGCATTTCATCAAGTAGCTCTCAAAACACAGAGGAAATACTAACCATCAAAAGTTAGATTTATCTGCTCTTAAACTTGTGTCATAGCATGCTTTTCTGTGATGTGTCCTGTACTGTTACTGAACTAATCTGTGCTTTAGGATCAGCATGTAAACGGTGGCAATATGTTAGTTTAACCTGTTCAATGGCTTTTGCAAGCTGCTGAAAACCTCTTTGTGATCTGTACATGGTTCATGCAGTGTTTCTTGGCCCCTTTTGTGCCACATACTTGTGTTAAGATACAGCTTGGCTGTGGAGCTGAAGCAAATTGAGAAGATAATCTTCCAGCTGCTGCTGTCTGTGTTGCCAGTTTCTGTTGTTAGCTTTGTGCTGTAAACAGTAGGTGCAAAGGTGAGCAAGACCAAAACTTTTATGCAGTGTTGTGATGCCCTCTTTCTCTAGCCACCATCTGTTTCTAGAGATGCCTGAACTGACCAAGTGCCTTCTTCCCCTCACTTTGGATCTTCTGTCTCACACTCTTGAGATCCACTGTGCTCTGAGCAGTGTGGGGCAAGTCACTTACATGAGTCAGGCTGTAGTTCAGGAGCTAGGGACATTTATTTTTTTTTCCCAGGGGCCTGCTCTCAGAGCAGTATTTAAAACACCAATAATTTTCTAGAATTTAACCCTTTATTTTCATTTCTTCCTTTTAAAGTTGGCTGTGTAACAGAGGTGCTCTTCTGTGCTCTTCTGGCCTTGTTCTGGGTCGTGGGGTTGCCACTACTGCTCAGCTGTCAGTGCTTCATCCAAAGACTGACCCTCCTCCTGAAAGAGATGTTAGGTTAGGCCTGTTTGCAGGACTTTCAAATACCAGCAAAGTGAGCAAGGTTTTGGTTTTAGCAGAAGGCAAAAAGGGTTGCAGGTCAGAACCATCCCTGCTTGTCCATATTGTCTTCAGGTTGGGAAAATAACAGAGAGGTACCATTGGGCAGGGTCGGACAGCACTTACCAGGTGATAGAGTTACACAAGGATAAGGGAAATAGTAATGGCAATGCCATGCTCTGCTGGAGCTGGCGTGCCTGCACACCTACAGCTGTCCTGCAGTGGGCCCACAGCACTAGCTAGCTAGATGTCAGCTCTTGAACAAACACAGCCTTCAAAATGCAGCAGGACTGCCTGTGGGATGCCTCAGCGAGGCAGCAAACTGAACCAGGGAAGTCTTTGGGTGTAACAGAGTAACTTTGCCAGGTCCATTTTGAAGTAACTCTGAAGCAGGAGCAGTGATATCTTGTGTATAAACTTAATGCTGGGGTTTTGGGGTTTACATTTTCTAGATCACAAACTTCACCTGATTTTATGCATTCAACTTCAGACTTAATACATGCTCAAGTTTAGCATTCTCTGCTTAAATTTGGATTAGCTATCTAATGCCTGTATTCTCAGTTTTGTTAGCCATTTGGACAAGCGCAGTACAGTTTTGGTAATCAAGGTCAGAGATGGTCAAAGGTAAGAAGCTGATTCTTCCCACAAATTCTTGCAATTTATGCAGAGTTCTGAAAGTGCACAGTGATGGTAAAAATAAATTTTGATTTAAGGAAAACGCTTTCTAGGTATCTGTAGTGTATCAAAGTAGTTTTGTTTTGATTTGGAATTTGTGCTGCTGAGCGATACTCTGTTTCAAAAATAGTTTCTTGTATAATCACTAATAATCCAGGATTACAGAAAGTCCTGGTTTTTTTGGTTTTTTTGTTTGTTTCTTTTTTAATAGTAACAGGTCTGCTTTAATTAGAAAGGCTCTAATACAGATTAAGGCATTAGGCAAAGGGGAATCCTCAGTGAAATTATGAGTGCTGGGAGAAGCATTTAGATAATCAAAATTACAGAACGTTTCATTAAGGTATGCACAGCCAGTCATAGTAGGATAAATGCTCACAACCCAAATTCATGAACTTTTGAGATGTAGCAGATTTTCTTTCCCAAAATAGTCTATGATCTAGGTGGCAGATCCTGCAAATCTTCACCTGAATAGACCCAGTGAGGTTAATGATGTGAATAAAAGTTTGAAGGATAAGGACCTACACAAGCAACCCACACACAATGGATACCAAGGCTGCATTATAGCATACAGAATCAGTCAGATTCATTTCTCTACTAACAAGATTAAAAGCACTAGGTGTTCTCTGCAGCACCAAAGTGGTGATCTAGATGGGAAGAGTTTAAACAAACCCTAAGGAATGCAAAATAGCAAGTTGTGATTTGCTTTTTTTGTGATTACTTTCTTGAAAAAAATAGTAATGCTAGCAGTAATGACCCATTCATCTGTGAGGCAAACCAACCACATGAAAAGTGGATGAAGAAAAATAATTCAATGTACTTTCTGTCCAATGCAATAAAATGTTAATGGATAAAAAGGATTGGGTTTTTTGCTTAATGAAGAATTCCAGTTTTCAAATCTCATTTAATTGTGTAACTCTAAAAGGGTTTTCTGCTCAGTAGCCTCAATTTTACAATTTTATTGTGGCCATTTAGTCAACCAGGTTTTTAATTCAGGTCCGTTGTGTTCCAGGGAATGTTTTCACCTCTTTGGAAGTGAGAGTTTCAAGACTGAAGAAGTCAAAATGCCTTTGTATACTATAATTGATATTTTGTGTATGTGTACAATTAGCTTAAGGTATTAATATAAAAAGTAGGTAGTTGCATCTAATGATTTTTTTTGGAGTAATCTGAACCATCTGCCTCTAGATATTAAGGACTTCACTCTCTAATCCAGATTATGGCTGACAAACTGATTTTGGCATTCACATTTCACTAGCATTGTGCCCTTGAAGAGCTGATGTAGCTGTAGAAACTCTCTTGCTTACAATTGTTGGTTTTGAAAACATTTTTGGTTTGGTTTGACTTCCTTGTAGTTGTTTGCTTATAGCTCCTTTTTTCTTAAGAAGATGGCCTTTTTAATGAAAAGTATGTTGAGCAACCAGGTAAAGAATTTGGGACTTGGAGGTGGAGGGGAAGAAAGCAAAGAAGAAAGCACTCCTTCTGATCCAGCAGCAGCCGCAGGAATGACCAGAGAGGAGTATGAGGAATATCAAAAGCAAATGGTTGAGGAGAAGTGAGTACCTGTTCCCTTATTATCAGTATGGGGCTGATTCTTGGTAACTTTGTGCAGAAAAAAACATCCCAAGAAAAAGCCAAACATCCAGCTCTCCCCTTTTTTCTAAAGCAGACCAATCTTTGCTAGAGAGGCTTTCCAAAATAAAAGTTCACCAACTGGAAATGTTAAATATTATCCTCCCCCTCCAACCCATCCTACAACTCTCTCTTACTTTCCTGCGATCTCCACACCTTGACATGCTGAACTCATTCCTAGTTGATGTTACTTTATCTGTCAGTTTTTTCCATAAGTATAAAGCTGTTTGTAATGCAAGGGTTAATTCTAAAATGTATTATGATTTGTTCTCCTAGAACTCCATGTGGAGTACACTTTCAATACATAATCTTTTCTTTGTGCACGTTTATTATGGCAAAAATGAAAAAGTAATGAGTGCTATGTTAAATGGATGTTTTTCATCTAGAGAAAAGTTTTAAGATGGTTATATTTTGTAGTTGCATTTTCAGTTACTTTTTCTAAAATCTATTAAATAAAGCAGAACTTTTCAACTGATTAAATCTCACTTTTATTTTGTCTGTAATTTTGATCTTTACCACTTGCTGTGTTTAAATATCAAAACAGAAGCAAAATAAAGGACTTAACATGTAGGAGTTCAAATCATGCATAATTATAAATAAAACAATTGACTTCTAAATCTCAAATGCATCTGTTCCTCTAATGGTCAATTACATAATGGTTGTATAAATCCTTCGTGTAAGATGATTATAGGTGAAAGGTTAATCACTGATGGAATTTGAGGTATCCAGGTCTGTATTTAGCAGCAGCCATTTATATCATAAAACCTTGAACAGGTATCATTTCATTTGGAATAAAATACAGAATGTTTTGCTCTGCAGTTTGTCAAGGGATATTTAAAAGATAAATAACCACCTGCCAGCAGGAGGATGCTTTATTGAGACTGAGAAGCAAAACGGGATTCCTGAGAATTGGGAAAATACTTGGAAAAATAATTATTTTTACAATGTTTTCCAGTGTGGCATGAGTTCATTACATGCTGAAATGTACTGAGGAATGGATGCAGGAATGCTCAGGAAAGTACCGTTTGGAACAATAACAGGAGTATCTGATGTACTTTCAGAGAGCAAAAATTAGCTCAGGACAGTGCACGCTGTGGTGCACTGATGTAAATGTGTGTCAGAAACCTCTGTCACGGACAGAATGTCTGTTTTCAGGGCACTGGATTTTACCCAGTTTTCAGCTGTACAAGAGTGGAGATCAGAGAAGTGCCTCGGTGGAGTCACACTTGGGCAGGGTTTGGCCTTTGTACAACCATTCAGGCCTTGGGTTCTCCTCAGGTTTGGGTGGGGTTTTTTTGGTGATAAAACACACAAAAATGCACAGATCAGTTTCTCAGGAAAATGTGTAATACGCAGGAACAAACAAGTGACCTGCACTGGCAGTCTTCAGCACACTTGCATAGAATTTGCTTCCAGCATTGCAAGAGTTTAAGCAAGAGGGGACCACCAGTTTGTGCTGTATATCACAGGCTCTTGACTGTCGTGTAACTACTCCCACATCTGTTCCCTGTTCCCACAAAGCTTCATGTTCCAGGGAATAATTAGATCCTCCAGAACAAAAAGGTGTTAAGATTAGGCCAGACACTAGGGCCCAGGCAATGGTGGGAGATGGGCTGAGTGAGTTTTGCCATGTCTTCCCATGGTGCCAGGACAACTGAAAAGCTCAAATTCACCTGAGCAGAAAATCTCCTCCCGACCCTCAGCCCCGCAGGACACCTAAAGGGATGTGTAGTCATGCTGTGCGTGCTGCCCTGTGGAAGCATATCCCAGTACTGACTATGGCTGCTAATTGCTTGTCTGGAGAAGGAGTGAGCAACAGAAGAGGAAGGTGGAGAAAGAGAGGGAAAATATTCCAGAAAGGCTAAAAAAATCTCTTTCCAAGCTTCCCATCAATGGCTGGCTGAAAGAAGTTTAAGATGGCTTCCAGTTAATGTGAATATGAGAGAGAGAGAGAGAAACCCAGAAACTCATTTGTGATTTGTGGAAGCAAAGAAAAAAATAACATTTCATCTTGCATGTAGCTTTTATGTGACAAAATGCCTGTACCAGAAGAAAATCAATTTTGCTGTAGAATTTCCATGACAATGCTTCTGGGGGAAAAAAACTGAAGGGCAGGGGGGTGGGTGTTGGGGAAGGTGAATGTTACCACATGTTACCAAAAATCTTTGAGGAGACACATTTTGCAAATAAATATATAATTAATCTAACCAAAAAGTGTGCTGAAGAGTTCTTAAATCTAATGAAAGCATTTTGTAAAATCACAAACAAAAGAAGTACTTTTCCATGCAGGGAAGCTGTGGAATTCATTGCCATAGGATTTTCTGAAGGAATAAATGGATGCAGAAAAGACCAGGAAAATTCATAGGTGACAGAGGCTGTCCAGGGCTGTGAAGGACAGTGATGTAGAGCCAATTTCCAGCTCTAGTACCCTACACTACTGATTTTTGGAAGGTGGGCAGTTTTGATACAGGGTGCTTAATGATCTTGATTTTCTTCTGTAAGTGTCCACAATTGTCTACTGTTGGCGATTGGACTCTAGAGTAGGTAAATTTTTGGTCTGACCCAGGAAGACCGTTCTGCCATTGTGTGTGTTGTTATACTATGAGAATGTCACATTCCTAGAACAGGAGCATTGGCAGGCAGCCCCATCACTATACGTGCTCTGATGGAATAAGCAAAGCATGAAGTGTAACTTTGTTCTGCTTATTAGAATTGTTCATTGTTATAATGAGCAACCACAGCTAGTACAGGCACAAAGTCCAGACAGGTAGAATTGGCTTATCCTTAGTTCTTCACAGGACTCAAGGGAACTGTTCTGAGAACAGCTTAGGGTACATGAAGCCTGGCCCCTTAGCATCACTTCATTGATACTGTTCCTTTTTGTGCCTTTGGACAAGTTACAGCACTCTGGGAACAATACCTGCATGTAGCTTTTTGCAGCCAAGCAACTGGTTCCATGTAAAAGGCTGTATTTTATTAGCATCTTGAAGAAATGTTTTTTCTGATTTCCAGGATGGAAAGAGATGCAGCATTTGCACAGAAAAAAGCAGAGCGAGCCTGTCTGAGGGTTCATCTGAGAGAAAAGTACAGACTCCCTAAGGTAAGCCTGTAGTTCACCATGTCATCTGGTGCAGTGGCCAATTTTAAGACAAACTGACTTCCAGTGCAGAGTTCTGAAAATGGCAAATCACCTTCATTAGTGGGAGCTCCACTGCAGCTCAGTACAGAAATGGAGGAGGCAGGAGCTATGGTTTCCCGTAGTGACTGCTTCTTTTAGACCCTTTTTTCTCTGCTCAGTAGATGAATCTAGTGGAAAGATTCTTATAATCCCTCTCTATACTGTCAGATCTGAAACAGATGACTAGGCAAGTTGAGTCATCTGATCAGATCAGGTTTCACAGTTAGTATACGTTCTTAACTTAGCAACATGCAACAGTTTAAAAAAAACTATAAGCAAATATGCAAAGTCCCTGAAAACTCCTCTACAAGCTGTATGTTTGAGTTTTGCTAAACTTCTGAAGGCTCATTTTTACTATCTTCTTCCAAGAAGCGCAAGCAAACTGTCCATTTTTTTTCTTTAGTGCTCCTGACACTAGTTGTCAAATGTTCCCAGGAAAACTAAAATATAAACAGAAACTTCAAGCAACAGAGAAATATGGAGGTTTGTTAAAAGCAGGCAGCAGCTGCAATAGTTGCTGGATCATGACAGAAAGCGTAGTTAGAATTTAGGTTGATAGTATTTTCCTGACATAAAAACACATGGATACAAACAAGGATAGCTCTCTTCTGTATTTAAGTGTTTTCCTGGTTTAGAAGGAAGACTTGCTCCTCTGTTTATTTTCTGATCATCTTCCACTTTTTCAGGGATTTAACTGCAGAACTCAAAGGTTTATCAAAGTACAGGATTTAGCACTAAGCTTGTAATAAACATCCACAGATCTTGCCTTCTTAAAAAAAAAAAAAAAAAATTAAAAAAAATTAGAAACGTGAATATTCTGGAGACAATTTCCTGTCACAAGAATGTGATGGTTCTGTAATGAAGAAAGCTGGTATCTCTTGTAGGACTGTGGGCTGAAATTGAGGTGAGCTAAGGGAGTGAAAGCCAGAGAAGGATTCTGCAAAAGAATCAAGGAAGATAAGTCCACAGCAGAAAACGTTAAGTGAATACTTGGCACTCATTTTAACTGCAGGATCACTATGAAGGTCCCTAGATAGGTTTCCCTATGACAGTCTCTTTTATGGGGGTGAATCAGGGGAATTTTCTCAGCTCAGTGTTGTCAGAGGAGGTTATTGAATGGTGAAGGGCACACCAGAGCCAGTGGGTATTTACCCAAGAATTCTAAAAGATTTCAAATTACGAATTGCCAAACTTACCAAGGCATGTAGTCTGTTGTTTAACCTCAGAAGATGGGAAATGTGAATACATTTTCAAAAAAAGGCTCCAAGAGATACACAGGGAACAACAAATCAGTAGTTGACTTCTGTAAGGGAAATGAAGGAAAACTACTAAAGATAGCTAGCAGATATATGGGCAAGAATGATATGTTGGGGAAAAGAGAAATAAGACTTTTGTACCAGACAGGCCAGCCTTTCGAACCTGTTAGCATGCTTTGAAGGGATGACTGATCATAAGGGTGAAAACAATTAGTTCTAGTTTTCAAAAACCAACCAACCAAACAAAAATGTTGGACAATTTCCTTCCCCAAAGACTTGTTAAAAGAAAACAAACTGTTGTAGGGTGTGAATGAAAGTCCATTAAATATTGAATATTATTTTCCATTCATTCTGAAGAAGTGACTGAAGACTTGTTTGTGCAAATTAGTACCAGGGCCTTTACCACTGTGCATTTAAAGGCTCCCTGAAATTAGAGACTCTGCTCTGGGCCACGGAATTGAAAGGCTTTGTGTCTGTCTGTGACTTTCCAGCACTTGGTTGTGGTATGTGGGTGCAGACCACTTGTGCTTTCCAGTTTTGTCCAGAGTGGGTTGCACTGTTAGATGCAGCCCAGAGAAAGTAACTCAGGGTTCTGTGCTTGGAAAAGTTGTCATTTTGTAAGCTTCTTCCATGGGCAGGAGAGAGGTAATATGGGACAGAGTAGTCTCTGTAGGGGTTTGGATCATGCATCTGCTCTAAACTACTACTACTACCACCACCACCACCACCTACTGTAAAGATGTTAGCATTTTTTAAGATCTTGTTTATGTTCCACAAGGAAGTATTTGGTGGTTCTTAGCAATTTGGTAGCTTGTTTATATCACTAGCACTCACCTGCCAGCTCTGAGTCATTACCACTTGTTTTCCGATCGGTACCTTCCAGTGCTTTTCTGATTAATTAAAATGGAGGAAAGTAAAGAATCCATCTTGTGTAAATTTAGCTACTAAAAAATGTAGTACTTAACCCAAGCAAGTCATTTAGGGACACTGTCATCAATGGAAAGAGACCAGCACTTCTAGCCTCATCTATCCGAACTTTCACATAAGCATTTAAGGCAGAGTTGGGTCACCTTCCAGTGGCTCATGCCTCTTGCAGAGGGAGGCCAGGTTGCTACCTTAGACCAGACAGCTGAAATCAGGTGACATGTATTCCACTCCCAAGACACTGGTTCTTCCAATGCTGTAGCTAGAATTAGCAGAACAACCTGATCTTTGATTCTGTGCTCACAAACTTGAACTTGAATCTGAACTCAGTCTTAGGCAGTTACACATAGTTCCCAGAGACCTATATAGGTCCAGAGACTGTGTAATATGGTTCAAATCCTTCTGAGAGCAGGATCTGTTTCTTGGACTTACTGGATTATTCTATTATGTATGTGCATAATATTTATTGACTTCATGTTCTGGTCTCTCATGTTTCTTTGGTTTAGCCTAATATGCTATGTTACTCTGCACTGTTAGCATCATGATGCAGGATCTCCAGTTGCTGTTGCTGACTTGGTAGATTTACTGGGAAGGGGGGAAAGCTTAAGAGCTGTTGCCTTCCACTCTGACACACAGAAATAGAACGTGTGTTCCCATAGCTTATGATACCAATGAGAGCCTTCCCTCTGCTAAAACCTGGGTTGCATCCATCCCTGAACTTGAGCCTCTATACAGGTAGTGAAAAAAGCTTATTTCTGGAAAGTCTTTGGACTTTGGACAGGTTTACATAGGGACTTTATTCACAGATCGTTAAAAGATCACGTGAGTGCTCTCCAAATCTTAGAATGGCGGTGGTTTATATGCTATTAAACTGCACTTAGCCTGGTCACTCCTTCATTGCTTATAAAAGATTTCTAATGAGATTTGTTTTCCCAGCTTCATTTAAGATACCCTTCACATACAGTTATGTCAAATATGACTTCAGTGACTTGCTGCAAATCTAAAATTTGAGCAAATGCCCTGGCAATAATAGCTCTTTTCTGGAGTCCTCTGGTTGCTTTTCCCTCTGCAGACAGTGTTATGACCATCTGATCTGTGCTCTCTCTGTGTTTCTCATTCCATCTCCTGCAGTCAGCAGAGCTTGGGGCTTGCTGGTTCATTGGTCACATGCAGATATGGACTTCTTCATGTTTTGGTGGCCCATTTTGTATCACCAGCTTCCAAATAGAATGAACCGAGATATGTTTAACTGAAGCCCCAGGCTCCTGCTCTGCGGCACAGAACCACAAAGGTATTCAGGTGCTGGGCTCCAAGGGATTTCAAGGAAATTAAGAGCCTCCATGCCCCTGCGAGTGCCGGCCCAGGCAGACAGAAGCCTGATTACTGTATCAGTGTGATTAAAACATTCACAAATTCTTTTAGAGAAAAGTTACTGTACAAAGACGCAGGAGTCAAGGCAGTATATGGCTCACGTTTTCAGAACTATCCCTGCCCCTTTTTAGTCTATATTAATTAAGCAGCAGTAATGAAATTAACTATCGATAGGGAGTTCAACACATTCAAAATACATGCAGCTAACAAATTACTAATGCCTCAGGGTACTTCATTCATACGGCTCAGGGTTCTGTCACAGAGATGAGGGAACAACAGGAGCCAGGAATCGGCCCGAGGCCTGCGGGCACCTACCTGGTTAGGGCCCAGCCCGGGGAGAAGCCGAGGGAAAGGCCCTCCCAGCCGCTGCCAAGCCTCCGGGGTTCAGCTCCGAGAAAGCACGAGCACTGCGCGGGGCTGAGGGCACCCGCCCGGGCTGTCCCGCTCCGGGCGCTGTGGACCGGGGGGCGCAAGGCCGCCGGTCCGGGTAGGCCCGGGGCCCGCCGCCCCCCCGCCCTGCTCAGCCGGCGCCCGCCGCCGCTGGGCGGCCGAGGCCCTCCTGCTGCCCGCGCTGCGCGGGCCCCGCCGCCGGAAGGCAGCTGCGCTGCGGAGCCGGCCTGCGGCCCGGAGCCCGCGGCGGGGCAGCCGGCGCTGAGGGAGAGCTTTGCAGACGTTGCTTTTTCTTGTACTAGTTGGCAAGGTTCAGAAGCAGCCGCCTTTTCTCTTGGATTTCTTTGGGAAGTTATTCAGAATATGTTTAATGAGAAGTTTATAACAAGTCCATTAAAAAAACCCCCACTGCTTCATAAAAAGGTGTGCTTTTCTGGAAACAAAAATTTCCAGTAGTGACTGTAAAGACAGAAAAGGAATTATGATTTTAAAATTGTTGGATGTTATCAAAATTCTGATGTGGTAAAATGTCACACAGATGTTTTTGCACAGAAACAGGGTTTTGTGTGTAATGTTTCTACCACACCTGGCTAGCAATACTAGCCTCCCTCACGCAAATGATTTGTGCTTGCCTTTCTGAACTGAGTGGGAAGGGTTTAACCTGGCCGAAAGTATTAAAGACACCAGAGATACTTTGCATCCTTTCTTGTCCTTGATCTGAAGGAATTTGAGAAAAGGAGTGGGAATGTCAGCCAAGGGTTCTTAGCAGTCTGGTTTCTGTGGCTTGGTGTTTGCTGTCCAAACGTACCTCACTGAAGTCTGCCTGCATTTCAGTGGAACTTAGGTCAATGGCATTCAGTTCAAAAGTATTTCCTTCACAGTGAGGTGACCTACCCCATCTTCTTGTACCTAATTTGCATTTTAGATGAACCGAAATATATTATGTTGGTTGAGGTGGAGTTTTGAGACTGAGATGAACAGCCCAATGCAACTCTGGAATCGAAGCAGAAAGCCTGGGATGACTTAAGGCCAATGAAAGTTTCACTATGAAAAATGCTTCTGTGATGTTCATTACAAGAGAGCCCTGAGGGCCATTCAAGCAGTGTGTTGGCACCACTCAAATTCATCAAGCCTTGTTCTGAAAATTACATGTATCGGGTTTCCTGTCCTAGCCCTCTGGACTCTTGCCCACAGATACCAGATTCAAGAGCCTGCCAGTCAGCTGGGCTTTCCCAGCAGATTATTTAAACCCACCACATATTCCCACTGTCTCCAAGGACTGATCTTTTACTTTATAGCCACCTCTCCATATATCATCTCCACTGCCTTCTCCCACAGTGCTGAACTTTTTCAGATGGCTCCACCAGTTGCCACTTTTCCTTCTCCTCAGAGTAAATTACTACCTTAACAGAGGGCTCAGTCAATCACTTTCATCTACCTCCAGATCTGCAAGGACACAAGTCTGTGAGCAGTGGGCCTAATGGTTAAGCTTTTCCCCCCTCCTGTCAGCGGCTTCTGGTGGTGCTTTTGGTCAGTGGTTAGTACAATCCCACCATCCTGACAGAGGAGCCAGATGCGAAGGGTTCCTTGTGGAGGACACATTCCAAGAAAGTCTACCGTTTGCCAGTGAGAGGAGTTTTGTACAGTTTCCTCAGTGCTCTGTGGATCTCGTGCTAAATCTGCACTCCTAAATGAGTCAGTGCTGGGGCATGCTTTCTGGTGCTGGAGTGCCATTACCCCATTGCTAAGCTACCGGACAGTCCCTAACACAGTTTTGGTCTGAGCCAGCTAGCCCTTTAGGGTCCATCACCTGGCATGACTTGGGAGCAAAGGCAAATGTGACTGAGGAATTTAAAAGCCTGTCTTAGAACCTGCAAGTAATAGGATTGAATGTTTATGCATTTTCTGTGCCAAGCACAACTAAACACTACAACATTTGCAACAGTCGCTGAAGTGTTTAAAGACTTGCCCACTGAAACATCAGAAATGCTGGAAGGAGAGGACCCAGCAGTAAAGCAACTACAAATTTACAAGGTCGTCTAGGATCATAAAGTGATTATATGATGGAAACACGAATTGTAAATCATGCATTTTTTTCTGCAGCGTTAGTTTGATGCCGTTTCTAGCCCTGAGCCGTCATAGGCCCTCTAGTGTCATGTTCATAAAATTGCACCGCTCTTAAAACAGTTACTCGCTTGAACCCTAAAGACAAATTACAGTTTGGCTTAAAAGTGAATCGACCTTGTGACTTAGATACAATTATATCATCTGTGTTTTCCCAGTCGGGCAGGACTCACCTCATTCATAATCGGGGATGAAAAATGTATTTTTCTCTAATTTTGAAAACATGGGTTTCGCAACCAAAACCTTGCTAACTGACTTTCCAAGAAAAGGAAGTGCTGTCTTAAAAATCTATGGCACAATGTTTTGAGACAGGTACTGGGGCAGAAAAAAGCAAGGGAAAAAATGATGTGAAGAAAGCTCAGTTAAGCTGCCTCTCTATTTGCCCTGCCAATGTGTCGGTGTTGAACAAAGCTTTTGTAAGCAAATTTGAAGTGAATACAGTTCTATTTAACAACTCATTTCAGATCAACAGACTCTCTATAAGGACGTTTGACTTTTAAAATCATCTGAAGGTACAGTTCGTCATCTTCAGGAGTGAAGGTATATTGCTGCACCTATAGCTTCTCATTCAAATGACCCCTTTACATGGAAGTGTTATTAGCCCCTCAGTCTTTCGCAGATGGTTATCGAGGTCACACGCTTGCCTGTACCTGAACCTTGATCCCTTTTTCACTCCTAGAGGTGTTGCTATTCCAGCTGCAGGCCTCTCTATAGAAACACAGGTCTGCACTGAGCAGCTGAACATCTCCAGGCGTTACCAGACCTGCGTACCTCCTGCCAACCACACAGGTCATCTGCAAGGCAACCTGCTGGCCTGGGAGGAATCAACGATGCTGAGCTCTTTTGGCTCAACAGTGCAGTCTCCTGTGAACCAGACAGGCTGTGTGTGCTGCCTGCTTACAGCACAAGGCCCACGCAACCAACAGGGCCTGGTGTAAGCACGGGATCTGCTCCACCTGTGTAAGGCTGATATTTGTTACCACAGCAGATGCATTAGGGGATTGTTGGCACTCTCTCATACCTATAGCCTGGCATCAAAAAGGCTAGAGAAATGCACCACATCTTCAGATTCCCTCCAGACAGA
This sequence comes from Falco naumanni, assembly GCF_017639655.2. Taxonomy (NCBI): domain Eukaryota; kingdom Metazoa; phylum Chordata; class Aves; order Falconiformes; family Falconidae; genus Falco; species Falco naumanni. The sequence continues at coordinate 5,984,713 of NC_054079.1, read as the reverse complement.
ATATCCACCTGGAAGAGAAAGGGATAGGCCTGGAGAAACATATATATACGTTAATGCATGACTGGTGTCATATATAGGGGCAGAAGGAGCAAGGGCAGATTATCCGCTATGCTCTTCTGTGTTCATCAGCTGCAATATACTGTTTGTTCTGGGCCATAAGTGCTCAGCATAGTGACAAGAAAGAGGAAAACATATCCTGAGGGTGAGTTTAATTACAGAAAGATTAATAATGCAAAAAAAAAAGTACAAGATTTTAAGTGTTTGATTGGATTGTAAGCCTAAATCTCTAAACACCAGCATTTTAATTAGCAGCTGAGTAGTAAAATATCATTAGGCTTTGTTTTCCTTTTGGAGGCATATGCCAAGCCAGCTACTGAACACTTCCCCATGGCCTTACCATGTTCTGAGAGGCCCCAGCTTTAAATCCCAAGAAGGGCTAATTTCAAAGGCTTCAGGATGCTTATGAGCCTGGCTCTCAACTAAAAGTCAGTGGAGCTGGGTGTCTTGCTGTGATTTTGAAAGTCTCCCTTCTGCAGTGTTTATTTCACTTCTGAGGTGGTGTTCGGGTCTCCACAGCTACCTTTGGCTGACCCCCCATGAACATGCTGCCACCTCATAGCACCCAGGGGCAGGCAATGGTGATCTGCCCCATCTCCAGCAGTATCTTGGCTTTGGTACACATTAGGTGCTCTTTGGGGCCAAATTTCAGTAATAAGAGTAGAAGGCTTGCCTCCAAGGTAGGGCAGGAGCTCTAAGCTGGCAAAGAAGATATTAAATATGTACTTAGCTTTGCTGATTTGTGGCAGTTGCAAGTAAATTTTGCAGGATATGCTTTTCTGCACTTGTGTCTACCTATTTAGCATTTCTTGGTTGAAGGTCTGCTTTCTTTTCGTCAGCCCTTACGAAAACATATATCAGGAAGAAAATGAAATTATTACATGCACACTATATGTCCCTGAAAAAAATTCAACTCCATGATGCAACATCATGGCAGAAAAATGCTCTCAGACCTGTGATAATGCATTAATTATTTTGAAAAATGAAAGTCATTTCAGGTAGCCTATAGTATGGGACAGAAACCCTGAAAATCACCAGTATCAATCACTAGCACATATTGTAAATAAAAGCATGACATTCAGGACCAAGCAGGGCCCCGTTTTCAGTGCAAAATCTAAAGCTCCATGCTATCTGGGCCAGATTTATAAGAGAAAGCAGTCCCTTAATGAACCTAATCCTATTAACAGAATTGTCAACTTAGGTTTGTCACCAGAAAGATGTTTTTAGCCATGAGACATTTGATCTGTGGGCAACTTTTTAATCTTTGGAGTACTCAATGCATTACCTCCATACAAAACATTTTTTTTTAATGAGATACACAGACAAATAAATATATTGATAAAAATAAAACCCACACCAAACTCTTATTCACTTACTGCCTTTTTCCTGAACTGGGATCCAGTAACCAATTAACTTCTGCAAGGTTTAAACAAAGAGGCTTGAGGTGCTAGTGCCTGTGATGCAGGAGAGGCACATCTGATCAGAGGCACATCCAGCCTGTCCAAAGACCTTGTCTGCAGCACAGCGACCTCTCCTCATGGGCCCCACCGCACCCTTCACATTGCTGGTCTGCACATATATCCACCATGTCACCTCAAATGCCACTGCTCTCTGTCAGAGTGTTGTCACACGAATGCCGTTCTTCCGTCCACGTGCTGGGGGTTGTGTTGTGCTATGTGAATATATGATGCATGAAAAGCACCTCAGGAAGGGACTATGTCATCTGCCCCAAGCAGGTGGATCCCCTCCCCTCATCAAAGCACTTCTGTGGGCACTGCTCTACAAGATTCTCTGTTACTGAACAGCAGGATGTTTTTTTGTTCACTGATATTTAGAGGGAAAGAGTATTCAGATGCAATCAGGTGTCTTTTCAACAAGTGCTGCTAAAGACATTGAAAAGGAAAGCTTCTCACCATGAAAGGGACATGCAGTCATGTAATCTCAAACAGCTCTTGCTCTGTTGTGCTCTGATGGGAATATTGTTAAGACTTGATTTAATGAATAGCGCTGTTCCAGAATTAAGGGATTTTTTACTTGTATGCAGCCATTACATAAGCTCTAGCTGTGCCCCAGGGGACGCACCAGCCAGGCAGAAAGAGAAACTTGTTTCAGGAGAAGCTCTTCAGTGCATACAGGCTTTAGACAAGTATCTGAAAACAAGTATTCGCTAAGCTTGAAGAATTCTTTTGCTGATCTGAATGTTTTCTTAATGGGCCAGAGTGAAACAGCTGTGGATCTGCTGTGGGAAAAACGGAGCCACAGTGTGGTTGTCAGAGCAGTGGGATCAGGATTTTGCTCCCCGAGAAGGTTGAGGCCAGGGAGCCAGGGGACCCCAACACAAGCAGTGCCCCTGCCCACTGGCATGGTCCCACAGGCTCCGAATGCAGCGGGAAGAGCTGGGGCTGGCAGCAGGGTCCAGCAAGTGCCCAGTGGCTGTCCAGGAAAGAAGGCATGGTCTGTCCTGGAGAAGCAGTCAAGAGGCCAGGCTCAGCAGGGGGCCACTGTGGCATGGGCACAGCTGTGACATAGCTTAGGGCAGGGCTGGGGGCCAGGCATGAGCTGAAGTGGGGTTTCTAGGCCCCAGGGGTAAGGGGGTTCTCAATGACATCAGCTTGGGCAACAACACGCTGGCACCCACAAGGGCCCGACAGCTGGGATGTTGAACAGCCTCCCCCACCCCCCACCCCCGCACTCCAGACTGTGATCCCTGTGTGGGGATGGTGCAAGGGGGTGCTTATGGGGGAGGACAAGGCTGGTGGTTCCAAGCCATGGCTCCTTGTACCTATTTGCAAGGTACCTGCAGCCCTGCTGCATTGCTTATCAAAAAGCCCACTTGCAGGACAAGGCAAGATGAACTCTGGTTTTGTATGTAATTGGTGCAGTCCAGACCTGATGAATCACAGGACCAGGTCTGCCTGCCTAAGGATCTCTGCACATAGGCAGAGCTAAACTTTATGACAGGGTAAGTTAGGCCTAGGAAAAGCAGTATACCACACAGTGATGCTGGAAAAGTGTGGCTCCCCTGTGGATTATTCTGTATGTGAGCTTTGATCTCTTTTTTTTTTACAATCAGACTTCGTATAAACAGGTGTTTAGACTGTCTGTTTTCTGTTACACCTCTGTACCATGTATGTATAAAGAACTCTGTGTTGCACCTGTAACAAAATGGACCTGAGCCTGACTACGTCAGATGCAAAACCAGGATCACCAGGCACTAAGGCTCTATTGCCTGTGCTGTTGAGTTGTCAGACTAGTGTCTGACCCAGTTCTGGCCTGGGCACTCTCCCAAGCAGTTCCCAGGGCCAGTTTGGGAGTTAGGACCAGCATTCCCGATAGGCAGTTAGATGGGACCACCCTGTCTGGTAGGGCAAGAGAGTTCAGTAGCATCACAGTGGGTTGTTCCAGGCCAGCTGGCCTTGGGGCAAGAGACCACTGCCAGGCATATTTAATTTACTAGAATAGACGTTGCTTCTGTGTTCTCGAAGATCCTAAAAGGATGTATGAGCACTTGCAGAGACCTGGAGACTATGGAGATTAAAGTCATCAGGAGAGAGGCCATCCAGTCCAGTGCTTGCTTGCCAGGGTCCAGAGGGGCTTTCTGTATGGGTTTGTAGAGCCCATGGCCCCAGCTGTCCTGTCCATGAGGTCTGCCTGTTTTAAGTGCTCTCTGTGGTCCAAGCTGAGCGTATTCTGATGCAGGGTAGTGTATCTGGCCAGGTGACAGTCCCTACGCGTGTGCATGCTGGGATAGCAGGGATCTGCACACCCTGCTCATGCTCAGACTGCACGCTGCTGTTTGACAACAGACATGGTGCATTTCCAGCACCACATTTCTGATCCCAACTTTCAGAAGTGAGTGCTTGGAGCTGCAGGCTCACTGTGTAGTTGGACACTTGCAGCATTAGCCTGACTTTAACAGCATCCTGTGGGAAAAATCTTCGGGTCTATCCTTGTGAGAAAACAAGCTTTAACTCAATTCCACCAGACTTTTTTTAAAAAAAACAACCAAACAAAACAACAGGTAAAATCAGAAACTTAATCCTACATCTCCATTTCAAACCAAAGTAATGGAATCAGATATGTCAAATTTTGGAAGAAGGAGAAGAGGCCATACATTTCTTATGTGTTGCTTTGCTTGTTGTTGAGCGACCCTACCCTGCAGAAGCTCATACTAGGTCTGTTCAAGGACAGCGTAAATGCCAAGTGACTAGAGGCAGGTGACTTTGGCAGAATTGTACTGCTTTAGACTACATCTGAATACATTCTTCTTTGGTCAGAGAATAAACACTCTGAATCCCCAGGCTGTGTTGTGCATCACATCTCAGACTTCAGTAGGACAGTGGGCTTTGGTGCAAGAAGGTGCCAAACAATTGTTCACGTATCATCCTCTACTGCTACTTGGGAGAATTTCAAAAGGGTTAGCTCCTCTGACATCCAGCACTCGCTAATTGAAAGTTTAACACATTTTTTTCCTGCAACACAACCAATAAAGAACACTTCTGCCAATTGGGATATTGTTTCTAGCTCCCACAGATCTGGTAGCAGCAACTCTTACCCAAACAGGTCAAGAAATGTCCTCACCCATTTTAGCCACATGGTAGTAACAATCATGATACACTCTCCATATTTTCGTAAGAGGTATGGGGAGGAATCAGGTTCAAGGGAAGTACAGTTATTGCAAACATCATTTTCCAAATATATGTAACAGTAAATAGTGGCTATGCTGTCAGGCATCCCAGTCTGCCTGTCCTTGCTAAGGCCTGAGACAACGCAGACATTGCTCATATCTGTCCTTCCATTCATTGTTGCATTCATTCATTCATGCAAACCCAAGACCGCTCTCACTCTCAAAAACACCTCCTGCTGACAGCGTTGCTGCTTATTCATATCAGGCCCTTGCTGCTGTCATGCTTCATTTTGGAGATGTAACAAGGCATTAATGCTTATCTTTGATGTGTGAACTGTGTCAAAATACCCTGTTCTTCTGAGCTCTGGATCTATCACAATCCACCGTAAAATGTGAACAAAATCACCATTGTTTGAAACATCGACACAGCCCCAGCGTTTCAGTAGGCAGGCAGGAAGCAAGTGTGTGCAGCGCTTACGGCATCTCAGCCCTTTTAATTGCTTAACCAGATCCTTCTCCTGTCTCCTTTTGCTCTCTCAGACTCACACCCAACCTTCTATCCTCTCTTTTGTTGTCCAAGTCCTCTCATTACCCCACTTACCAACACTGCTCTGATTATGTGTCAGGCAGCCCCTGCTCTTCGTCACAATTCCGAGATGCCAACCAAAGACTTAGATATAGTTTAGACATGGTTCGGGGAAGATGGGGACCTTCTTTCCAGCAATTCTTTACTAAGTTTAATGCATCTTTCTTCAAGAAGGTGTCAGTTTAGTGCTGATACCTAAAAATGCCCACCACAAATGAACAGGGGAATGGTAGCCACATAGTTTTTCTAAAGCTATGGCTTCACCAACCAAATCGCACAACAGCTGATAGCCTAGGCAGTATATTGCAGCAGGTCTTTGGTGGATACAAGTAACTTGTGGTGGATTTCCTGCAGCATCAGCATGTTACCACAATTAACACATGTGGCAGAAGTTTCTAAAATGCCAAATGACACTGAGGACTACAGTTTTGACACTACTGAAACCCTTCAAAGAAATAATTGGCATTTTCTGAAAAATTCTAGCACTTGTATGGGGGCTGACTGAGTGCCTGAATTCCTAAGTGGCATCTAAAAACTCTGAAAAACCCATGCATATGTTTCAGTTCTCCCTAAAACAAACAAACAAACCAACCAACAAACAAACAAACAAAAGAAAGACTCATCATAGATCCTGGGATAGCAGACACACTCTCATGTACTGTTTCTATTTTCTGCTTCTTGTATCAGAGTGAACTGGATGAGAATCAAATACAGATGGCTGGAGACGATGTGGGTTTGCCAGAAGACCTTCAAAAGATGGTGGCAGAAGATCAGGTGGAGGAAGAGGACAAGGACTCTATCCTGGGACAGCTGCAGAACATCCAGAATATGGACATGGATGCAATCAAAGAAAAGGCACAAGCCACCTTGACCGAAATAAAACAGGCAGCTGAGCAGAAATGTTCTGTGATGTAGAAGAGACACCACTATCCAAGGGCTGTAAATTCAGTCTTGTCTCACATGGGCTGCAGAATGCAGGCAGGCAGAGGAATGCACTTAGCTCTATAGCATTAAATGTAAATATAGAAAAGTGAGAAAGAGAAACTTAAACCCCAAGGGGGGGGGAAATTGTGCCTTTTCCCATGTTTTCAGAGCCATCAAGATGCTATTAAATGTGTATTTTTTAGCAAAATTGTGCTTCTTATACATAACATATAGGTAACCACTCATTTAATAACCCTTTCAGAAATAAACACATATATTTCTAATTAAAAAATGTCTGTTTCAAAAATTATGAAACAAACCCAGTACTCAAATGTTGATGTTTTCTGCAAAAACTTAAAAACCAAGGCTTTGACCATCTCTGTACTAAGTATAGCAAGAAGCAAAAAATGAAGCGTATGACTCTACAGCTTGGGACAAAAATGTCAGCATATACAGAACTAGTGGGGACTCATAGGGAACCAAGGCTGGGTAGCTATCAGCAATACCTGGTCAGTCCACAATGCAGACTTCTCCAGGCTGCTCTAATTTCACAGCCTCGTGGTCTTCAAATGCAGGTCAAACATCAAGTGGCAGCAGTGGCCCTCTGCCTGGCTGCTATGTGTGCCAAATGCTGGGGCCTGCGGTACCAGCAAATAACTTGTATAGGCTAAAACGAGCTAGGAGTTATCTCTGTACAAGGCTAAACAGAAATCTGGGCCACCTGAAGGATTATGCCAGGGTAGGTCACCTAAACACTGAGAAAAAGCATGGCTTTCACTAGTGCTAAATCTGAGTCTGTGGGACAGGCAGGATCTGATTCAACGGTTTTAGATTCAGGACCAAGCAAGATTTTCTTTGCTGCTGTGCAGTTTTTTTCTGGGGAGAATCCAAGCAGGTGCTGGCACGACTGCCTCCAGCTCCCCCAGAAGCAGAGCTGATGCCGGTTAGCAACTGGTGGCTAGTGGAGGGACGGCTCCGTGCTGCAGCCTGCGGCGCTGTCGGGGCTGCCAGCTGGGCCCGTGCAGCCTGGGCAGGCCACGGGGGATGGCAGAGGTTATGGCCCCCAGCCCCATGGAACAGGGGCTGGTGGTTAAGGCACGTGGGAGCACCAACCTGTCTCTGCACTTGCATAGCCCTGGCAGTTATCATGCATGATAACCCACACAAAAGTTGTACGGCCCTTGCACATGGACAGTGTATGCAATGCTGCTCCCGAGGGGCTTGGATATTGTATAAAATGAAGGACTCTGTAAGCTGTCCAAGAGCTAGCCTGTGAATGAAATTTGCGAATGAATATATGTAACACCTACAGGTTTATAAGTCTTTCTTTCTCTCTCTCCCCTCCCCTCTGTCTCCACCCAATCAAGTAAAAACATTCATTTAAAATTAATAAATGCACAAAGTATGGTTTGTCTCCTTTCTTTCTCTCTTTCCCTTCCTTTCTCCCTCTGTCTTTTCACTTTTGTCTCTCCCTCTCTTCTTTTCTGCCTTTTACCTTCCCTCCCCTCTTTTCTCTCTCTCTTCTTTCCTTAATCCTGGCCTCCCATACTGGTCTGTGAAGTGCTAAAGATAAAATCGCAACACACTCCAGCTGTGATGGCTGCTCTGTACTGAGCCTGCTTTGCTGGGGTTGGCCCACGCCCTCCAGCCCCACAGAGCAGTGGTGGCTGCCAAGCCCCAGCAAGTTGCAGTGCTTTGAGAGATGCTGGGCAGTCCGGACAACTGGCTCTCCGCAAGGTCCATGGCCCTGGGCCTCCAGTTAAGCTCAGGACTACACCTCCAGCCCCTGCCCAAACCATGCTGTAGCTGGTGTCTGCAGGAGCGGTCTGCAAACTAGGACCATGCGTGGCAATCAGTTAGCTGAGGGGAATGTGCTCGAGCTTGTAGGTCACGAACCCTGGGAGGAAGAGGAGTGTGAATAGACACAACAATTAACATGATGAGACGTGTTTACAGAGCACAGGGGAGTGGGAGACTGATGGCGCCAAGGAAAGGTAACACCTTGCTGTTAATTGCTGGTAGTTAACCACCAATCAGGGATTGCCTAGTATGCAAGGCTTAGCTTCAAGAACCAATTAGTTTAAAACGCGCAGCTTCTGAAAGTGTATAAAACCTCGTGCTTCTGTACAATAAATTGACATTTGCTTGCATCAAGCTGCGTCCCGTCTCTTCATTCGCCGCAGGTGTCTGTCACCAGCTTGGCCACAGCCACATCTGTGCCTGGCTGCAGCACAGACCCTGCAAACAGGCTTGCCAGCTGGACCCAGGACCTGCCTGGTGATCACTGGGCCAGATCCTGACTTCCCAGCTTGGCCTTGGACCTGCCTCCCTGCCACAGCCCTGCTTGGCCTCCCGGAGCTGCCGGTGTGCCCAGCCACCTGCCTTGGTCCTCCCTCGCACCTCTCTGGGGCAGCATGGGGCTGAGCCCTGCCCCACTGCCTGGGTACTGTGGCAACCTCACTGCCCCTGGCAGCGATGTGGGTGCTACCGGCTCAGGGACAGGCCGAGGTGGCAGCTGTTGTTCCTGTCCTCTGTGGGACCACTCTGCGTAGGGGGTTCTTGGATGTAAGAGATCATCTCCTTCAGCAATCACTATTCAAATATAAGTGGCATAGACTCGTTTGAAAAATTATCAAATATTTTCCCTGTTGTAGTCCCAAGAAAATAGGCCTTTGCTTCTCGCTTACTTCTTTCTTGCTTAAGAATCATACAAGTTGTCAAGTTTACCTTCCTCATTTTTCCCAGAGGATGCCCTGCTCCACTCAGAAAAGGATGCCAGCTGCTCTCCTGTTGTAATAGGTCATTTCTTTAGAGAAGACCTATCTTCAGCACATTCATCAAGCATCAGAGCTAGCAAATACTAATGCTGACTCAAACACTGCCTAAAACCAAGACTTCTGATCCTATTTCTGTCTCTTGGGATCCTTCTCTCACATCACCAGAGAATTTAATTATCTGTGTGGAAGGACAAGTGGGCTCTTTTAGGAGGTTTTTATATAAAGTAGTTAAAATAGTTGCCAGCTCAGCTCAAGCGGTCTTTGACTTGTGGGGATCAATCAGTTTCCCTCTGTATTTGTATAAATATTTGTAGGTGCCTCTGTACTGTTCTGTTACTTACAGACTGCATTGTCTTACCTATAAAACACAAAAGTAAACAAGCCTCAGACTTTTGACCTTTGAATTAAATTGTACCTGGGACATCCTGAAAATCTTATTGAAAGCATCTGGTGGTTTAAAGGAGCTAATTAATTTCATCAGCACATATAGGATCAGCATTTTCATGGTTTAAAGGGTCAGAGAAGAAAGTACAGTCAGAGTCACCAAACAAGCGATTAATGAGATTCCAAAAACATGTCAGAGCTGGCAGAGGTGAGCGGGGCCGGGAGGTGGCTGCAAGCTGGCGCAGGACAGGGGCCCTCCCCATCTACAGCGTGGGATGCTCCCCAGCCCTGGCACTGGCCACAGCCATGCTGGTCTGCTGCTGGGAGGGGAACAGGCTGCCCTAGGCACCATTTTTAGAGCCAGAGACTTAAAAGCTCTCGGTCTGGAGTGGCAGAGCTGGGCTACTTTGCAGGAGGAGCTGGTTTCTGCCCTGAGCTTGCACACATTCGAGTTTCCCTGGCGTGCTGCGGCTAGGGCTTGCATCCACCTTGTGGCTATCATCAGGCTGTGCACAGGAGTGATGGGGCAAAGTGGGTCCTGGCCCCGCGTTGGGGGGGGGGGGGGGCGGGGGGGGGGGGCAGAACCGTTGCCCCAAACGCCCCTGAGAGCCCCCTGCACAGGGTGCTGTGATGGCCAGGGCACAGCCGCCCTCAGCAGGAGCCTGATTCTCACTGCACTGGAGGTGGCTGCCCTGCTCCCTGCCAGCACCAGCAAGGTGCAGCCCCGCAGCCCTGCCTGTCCCTGTCCTCAGACTGCAGCTGCAGGCCTGGGGAAGCATGCTGGTAGGAGGTGGTGGAGCCACATGTCACCAGGCATGCAGCTCTCTAGATGCTTAGCGCGGGGGACAGACCATGGGGAAGTCTGGAGCAGAGCGGGCCAGGCTGGCAGGCAGTGCACTGACTCTGGTCCAACTCTTAAGAGAGAGGAGAGAAAGTGTTTCTCCAGTGTCTTGCACTAAACAGCCTTCCACCTAAGGCCACTGAAATCTTAAGGGGCAGACACTTGCATGCATGTGCATGTGTGCTGGGCTCTGTGCGTGGGGATGCACTTGTGTGCAGGTGTGCACAAATGCACATGTACATATATGCACATGTGTGCACGTATGTGTATGTGCCTGTATATGTGTGTGTGTGCCTCTGTGTGCATGTGTGTGCATGCTGCACAGAAGAGGAGCAGATTAAGGCGTTAGGTCACATGGGAGCTACTGCTGCACAGACCCTACCTGGGATTTGGGTTCTTACAGTTAATAGGATCGCTGGAGCTCAAGGCCATCATCCCATCAAGATAAATGTCTCTAGTGCCCACTTTTAAGCAATCCGAATTCAATTAAGCTAATTGGAAAACAAGTAAAGAAGGATTGCATTAATATAGCCTTATAGCATGAATCTCCACTCCCTCCCTCAGGGGGAATGGCTGAGCGTGGTGAGCCTAACTGTCAGAGCCCACACGCCAGGCCTGTGCCGCCCTGCTCCCAGAGCACCCACAGCTGGTCCCACACTCACAGCACCAAGCGCCCAGGCAGCATGCTCCACGGCGGCTCAGGCACTGCACTGCACCAGGGGCTGCTCAGTGCTTTCTCTGTGATTCCTGCATGCCACAGAGCACCCTGCAAGTGATGGAGAAAACACAACCACTCTCCTAGGGGTGGATAAAGAAAAATCTCACCAGAAAAAATGCAGGAGGTGACTGTCAAGGTACAGCAGCAGCTTCCTCATACATGAAGCTTTCAGAGTTCTTAAACTGCATGCTTAAGAACTTCTTGGGAGAAAAAAAAGCAAAGCCAGTTTTTCCTGGTTTTGACAACATCTGTTGGATGATACAGAGCATGCAAACTGCAGCATGGTACAGGTTCCTGCTGAGTGAGTACTCCCCCTTCCCCTTGACGCACTCCCCACCCCCCGACCCCACCCCCCGACCCCTTCGCTTTGCCGTCTGACCTTGAAAGTCCTGTTTATCTTTCTGTGAGGCACTTCCTGCTGCACATCACTGCTCTGGAGAGCAATGTCCCACCTGCAGAGTGACTTCAGCTTCAAATGTCTGCTCTGCAAGGCAGTAATTATTTCAGCTTGACATAAAGAAAAGACAGGAGGAAAGGAAGCAAGAATCTGTGGCATTTTATGCTGCTGATTTCATTGTGTAAAGCCACATCCCATACGTATGTCTCAACAGCACCAACAGGATCAAAACTATTCCCATGTAGTCTTCACTGGGCATGCACAGGAAGGAGGTTATAGCACACAGCTGTGCTTTAGAGATTGTCAATCTTGAGAATTTTTGCTACCTTCCAAACGTAAGTTCAGCAGTGATTGTTCTAATAATACATTGCAAAAAAAACTAAAAAAGGTGCTGGAAGAGGGGCTAGCTTTTGGAAAGGCAGGTAAGAAATCCCACTTTTTTCATCCCATACTGAATATTGATTCTGATTGCCCCTGCAAATTTCCAAAGGTAACTGGTCTTTGCAAAGCTGTGATATACCACAGTATCAATTTTTGAGACTTCATACTAGTATGACACACATCCCAGGGTCTCTGTGGCAGCGAGGGATTTAGCCAACAGCCAATACGTTAGACTCAAAGGGAAATGTTCAGACAGTTACCTTTCTTTGCCATCCTAAACCCTCTGTGTTAGTCTCTCAATTATCAGAGGAACCGTTAAGCCTTCCTCCCCCCCCCCCCCAAAGCAGCGCGATGCCTCATGTGTGTGTCAGGGCATCACAGTCTGTGCCTGAAACATGGGAAGAGAGAAAAAGAGACATCTGGAGCCAGAAGAGTCAGAGCTGCTCTCTGTTCCACGACAGGATTGTAGGCTTTTTTCAGATTTTTGCAGATTGTGACCAAGGAAGTCGCTTCCTCTTTGTACAACTCTATTCCCCTGCAAGAAGGATGCTATAGTGGTAGATGCAGTTCTGTACAGCAAATACAACTGTAATAATCTACTGCCGAAGAAAGAGGGTTCTTCTCTGTTCGGGAGGAAGGTGTGCCTCATGTACTTTGTGGGTTAATTACCTGGCTTTGGGGCTGGAAGTTTTTTTGCCGTACATTTGCATTGTGATTATAACAGCAAAAAATCTGAGTCTTGTCCCTGCATTTGAAAATTTTGACAGGTGCCCTAAAAGCAGCATCTGTGCCAGGACCCAATGTCCTTTACAGCACTACTGCCAGACCAGAGGCTGGCTAAAGGGTTGTTGCTCCTGTGTCTCACCTTGCTATCATTTTTTTGGCCACAACAAGCAGAAACAATTCCCAAGTTTGCCCAGGGCTTCTGGAGGGACAGGCATGTTTTGTGCTGGTTGTGAGTGCTGTAAAACCCCAGCTCCAAATTAGAAGAAATTAGGGACATTGCACAGTTCATTCATCTTCACTAATAGAGTTCTTGGGAAATACACATGTAGATTAAAGGAACACAATGGCCCCTGGCTGACTGCTTTGAGTACCCTCCAATGCCCCTACAATGGTATTGACTTGCTTTTCATATTGTGCACAAAAGCCACACTAAACTCTTCTTGTCTCTCCTGTCGGCCTCTTCCCCCTTTGCCAATGGATGGCTGAGTTCTTTAGGCCCCAACCCGCTCCCCTGCCTCCTGTCCGCTTCCCTGTCTCCTGTCCAAAAGCAGTCAGTGAAAGCAAACCTCACCTGGAGCTAGGAAAAACTGAGCGCTTCTACAGGGGATTAACTTTGGGACATCAGGCCATAAACTTTATAAAGGTGCAGGCACTGGCAGGGGCAAGCACTGCCAATCTTTGTTTTGAAGCAATTCAAATCTACACAAAATATCTCCTGTTGGGGTGGGGGTGGGTAGCAAAAATGAAGATTTGTTGAGGGTGAGGTTGTACCTTTTATTAGAGTAGCTAATATATCTGGAAGAAGCAGCAGCAGTGCTGTTTTTCATTCACATACAGACTCCACAGGCTTGACACGGAAGCATCTTCAAAGCTTAGTGCAGGCTGAAAACCACTCTGGATGTTACTGTGCTCACCACGGCAGCTGGGACAAAGGATGGCTGGTGCCTCAGAGGAACTGGCAAGTGCTAGCATAAAAAGGGACAAAGTGACGGAAAGAGAAAAGCTGGAAAAATACTGATGCAGGGAAGGAGTAAGTTGGAGGCAGAGGACACAATGCCGTTGCCTGGCCAGTACTGCGTCCAGCCCGTGCCCTCCACCAAGCCAAGCCCCAGCAAGGTGGGGGCTGCCTGCCCTCCCACAGCATCCCGCAGCTTCCCCCGGGGCCTGGCCCTGCCTCTGGCCGCCCAGCCCCGCTCGCCCCGTGGAGGATCGTGTTCCGGGGCCAGCGCTTCTCCCGGGACCTGTCCTATAGCAACACCTTGGGCAATTTCCTCAGAAACCAGCGCCTTCCCCGGACTTGCGAGGGCCGAGTGGCTGAGCCCCTCCCGCAGAGCTCTGCAGAGCCCGGCCGCCCCCCGGCCCGCAGGTCCGGCCCCGAGGGCAGCCAGCCGCAGAGCACCTGGCCCGGCCGGGGACCACGGCCCCGGCGCTGTTACCCCCGCTGCTCTTCACCCTCCACACGTGACACCGCGCGGCGCCGCGGCACCCTCCTGGCTGTCACCTCTGGAAAGATCACCTGTGACACCCGGCACCTGAAGAACGCCAGGGCCGGCCTATGGCTGGGGCTGCCGAGGGAAGGCGGTTCGGGGAGGCGCGGAGAGCCTGCAGCACGGCCCCGGGCACTGCCCCGGACACCCGCTGGCTTGCCGACCAGCCCCCCCCCCCCCCTCCGCGGAGCCCCCGCTCCCGGGCCCGTCCGGCGCGGCCCCGGCCCGCGGCCCCCGCCGGCCCGACCCGCTCCCCCGCACCCCGCGGCCGCCGGCCCCACGGCGGTTTCCGACGGCGCTCGGCCTGGCCCTGGCCCCGGGGCTCCAATTGCGGGACTCGGCGGGGCGCCCGGCCTGGGCCAGCCCCCGGCAGCAGCGGGGGCCGGCCCACCCCGCCTCGAGGGCCCCGGATGGCATCGCCCGGCGCCGTCTGGGGCCGGGGCCGGCGGGGCGGGGCGGCCGGCGCGGGGCGGGGGGGGCGGTGGCGGGCGCTGCCGGCGGGGCCCTGGGGATGCCCAACCTCCCCCGCCGTGCCGGAGCGGCGCGGGGGCCTCGCCTTCCCCGTCGCCCACCGCCCCCCGGCACTCCTCCCCCGCCCCAAGGAGGCCAGCCCGCCGGGCGGTGCCGTGCCAGAGCTGCCCGCGCCGCCCCGGGGCCGGACGAGGACCGCAACGCCGCGCCGGGGCCGGCCGCCCCATGCACCCGCCCGGCTCCCCGCTCGCCATGGCCGAGGGCGCCTTCTCGCTGTCCGCGCAGGCGGCGCGGAGCCCCGGGGGGAACCCGTCGAGGCTGCACAGCATCGAGGCCATCCTGGGGTTCACCAAGGAGGACGGCCTGCTGGGCCCCTTCCCCCCCGACGGCAGCGCCGGCAGCGCCAAGGAGGCGGACAGGCGGGGTCCCCGGCACTGCCTCCCCAAGATGCCCGTCGAGCCGCCGCCGGTCGAGCCCCAGGGCCGCACCGAGCGCTTCCAAGGTGAGCGCGGCGGGCGAGATGCGCCGGGGGGTGGGCGGGCGCCTCTCCTCCGCTCCCTCGGCGGGCCCGGCGGGGAGATCGCGATCCCCGTGACCCGCCCTTCTTTCCCTCGCAGAGCCGTACTGCCCCGGCAGTGCCAGCCCCGAGCTACCCGCCGGCAGCAGCGGCGAGGGGAAGCCGTCGGACGAGGAGCAGCCCAAGAAGAAGCACCGACGGAACCGCACCACCTTCACCACGTACCAGCTCCACGAGCTGGAGCGCGCCTTCGAGAAGTCCCACTACCCCGACGTGTACAGCCGCGAGGAGCTCGCCATGAAGGTCAACCTCCCCGAGGTCCGCGTTCAGGTAACGCCCGCCCCCGCCCCGCCGGCATCGGGAACCCCCGCACAGCCCGGCACGGCGCGGCACGGCAGGGAAGGGCTGGGCAGGGCTCGGCGCGGCGCGGCGTTTCCGGCGCCGGGAGCTCCCGGCCCGGCGTGGACCCGCAGCCCCGGCGGTCGGAGCGGCGCCGGCCCGCGGGCCCGGTACCCGGCCCGGCACCAGCGCCGCCGGCCGCTTCTGGAGATGGCGCTGTCTTTCGCGGCGGCCGGCGGGAGAGGGGGAGCCCGGGCTCGTTTTCCGTTCGGCGGCCGCGGGGTCGGGCCTCCGCCCGGCCCGCCGCTGCCCTTTGCCTGGCGCGGCCCGGCCTGGGCAGCCGAAGCCGCGGTGCAGCGGGGCAGCAGCTAGCGGTAGGCCAGCGGGTGGCTTGTGGGCAGCCGAGCCGGCTCTGCGGCGGGGCTGTCGCCGGGCTGCTTTCCCGCAACGCTGCTCCCTGCCGAGCGCAGGGCCGCCGGGCCGTGGGGGAGCGCGGCAGGACCTCCTGCTGCCCTAGCTCGGCACGGTGGCGCATGCAGCATCTTTGCATTTCCCTCACTCCGTTGCGTGCTGCTGCACCCTGGGGAGAGCCTCTGCCTCGGCAGGGACAGCCCTGTGGCCTGGCTGATGTGGCTGTGCTTGCAGGTGTGGTTTCAGAACAGACGGGCCAAGTGGAGGCGGCAGGAGAAGCTGGAGGTGACCTCCATGAAGCTGCAGGACTCGCCTATTCTCTCCTTCAACCGCTCCCCCCAGGCAACACCCATGGGTCCTCTCAGCAGCAACCTGCCCCTTGAGACGTGGCTCAGCCCGCCTGTGGCCAGCAGCACGGCCCTGCAGACCCTGCCCGGCTTTGTGGCCTCACCACAGAGCCTGCCCGGCAGCTACACACCACCGCCCTTCCTGAACTCTCCGGCCGTGACCCATGCGCTGCAGCCTCTGGGGGCAATGGGGCCACCGCCACCTTACCAGTGCGGGGCCACCTTTGTGGACAAGTTCCCCTTGGACGAGGCAGACCCGCGCAACACCAGCATTGCGGCCTTACGGCTGAAGGCCAAGGAGCACATCCAGTCCATCAGCAAACCCTGGCAGACAATCTGAACTCCCTCTTCAGCACCTGGGACAAGCCCACGGGGAAAACCGGTCCTGGGACAGCCAAGGGATGCCCCTGACCTGTTCTGGCTCCTCCAGACAGCCAGGCAAGGGAGGGTTGTCCTTTGCACCAGCCTTTCCCCCACACCTTGACTTGCTTTGTATTTTGTGGTCCTTTTACTTCCCTTTTCCAAGTGCCCTGCAGAGTTAGGGGCCTGATCATAGCTTAGGAGAAAAAAAAAAAGTCTCTTTTGCTCTCCCTCCTTGGCTGGACGCTTTAGTTGCAATAAAAGCTGCAGTAGGGTGAAGAGCTGTGTAAGTAAGGTGGCTGGGAACCGAGGCCTGCGTTACCAAGGGACGGTTTTCTGCTTTTGCACCATTAAATGGCATGACCTGCATGAGGGCTGCACATTGTGTTTCTGCACCTGAACAGGCTGCTTGGGCCAGACCCTCTGCTGCCTGTGACGCATGGAGGGGTGGGACAGGCCAGGCGGTGGGCCCTCCTCCCTCCTGCTGTGGCAGCAGGACCCTGCCCCACTGGCTGTGAGCGCTGGGGCCTGCAGACCCATGGTGGGGAGCGCACCCGGCTCTGGCTGCCTGCTCGACAAGGAGGGGCCAGGGCTCTGGTAGCCCACGGGCTGGGCACAACACTCCCACAGCTGCCCTACTGGGGCAGCCCTGCATTTTGGTGGGCTTTGTCCACCCCTACCCCAGCAGGCCGGGGTTGGCGCCAGTCCCCTGGCCCTTGCTGCCTCTTCAGGGAAGGGGACTGATGGGTGCTGCCAGGCCCCATGCCCCCACAGCCCAGCCGCCCGCAGGGGAAGACAGGCAGTAGCTGACTGGGTGCTGGCTGCCTGGCTGGGTGGCTGGAGCTGCCAGTGGGAATCTGCCAGGTGCGTCCTGCCCAGTGCAGCCCCCGAGGTTGGCACAGCGCAGGGCCATGCTCATTCTCCCACCCACCCAGCACCCACTGCCAAGCTGCCAAAACTAAAACTGCAGCATCTTTATTTTCCATTATCTCTGTTACTGCCTGTAATGGGGCTGAGAAGCTGTAACGAAACACCCCTTCTCCTCCACTGCGCATGGGGTGCTCTACACACTCTGGAGGTTGTGGCAATTAACGTTTCTCATTAGGGAAGAGAGAAGGATGCACAAGTGCCCTCATTGTGTCCTGGGATGATTCAATGCAGACTGGGAGACCTCTCCTTTCACCATTTCCCACTCGTTGTGGCCAGACAAAGGCTGGCGTCTAATTATATTTTCACAATCTGTGCGTATCTTTTAAGAGTCCTGTCAAAAACAAGTATGTCAGCTTTGTTCAGCTTCACTTCAGAGAGCTTTTTAACCTTAGACAGCAGTTTCTAAACATCCCTTCACAGCCTTCTCCACAGCAGCCCCCATCTATTGTCTGGAGAGCTGCTTTTACAGATGATAATGGGAATCCCTCTATTTTGCAATGCCTTTTCCTCTCTCCCTGGCCTCCCTGTGGATCCAACCCACCTCTCCAGACCGGAGCGCATGCTGCACCAGGGCCCCAGGCCTTCCTTCCCTGAGCTGTGTTGGTCCCAGGGGTGCCAGGGAGGCCCAGTGAGTGGTCCCCGCCAAATTCCAAGGCAATGTGGCCCTACGTGGGCAGGACCTTCCTGCTGGGCTCTGGACCTGTCAGTGTTTGTGTATCCGTGGTGGTGCCCAGCCTCCCCAGCCCACAGCTTGGTGCTGCCTCGTCAAAGAAAGTACCATGCTGTCAAGAAAAGAAAGCGCTGTTGCTGTCGGGACCAAGGAGATATTTTGCTAACTTCTGGTAAGGAGACCTGAGTCAGCTGCTGGGGTGAGGGGAGGAGAGCAGAAGCAGTACCCACTTCAGTTTTCAGGCCTTACTCCAGTGGTCCTTTCACAGGTGAGCTTTGTTTGCATTACCAAGGATGCAGAGTTTGCCAGGCAGTGGCCACAACGGAAGGATGTTTCTTGGTGTGCTTGAGAAGTGCCTGCACACCCTGGACTGCATCAGTAGTGCACGCACACTAACAAACGATGGCACAGGCTGTGCACACTCTTCCTCCCTGGGGGCAGGAACAACTCCACTTATCTTTGTTGGCTGCAGTCCAGCTGTGGCTCTGGTGCTGAAAACCCTCCCGTCTGTGAGTACATCTGACTGTTGCCCAACAGCTTTTACCTGTCCTTACTGCTCGTGATTAACAGGCAATTCCCCAAGATTCCAGTGATGCTTTTCCACATTTTGACACTACTGCCCTCTCTGTTGCCTCCAGTTCTTCTGTATCCTGCAAAGCCATTGGAAAGACGACACTCCCCCGGGGTTCTGATCAGCGCTGTAACTAGCACTGATGCCTGGTTACTTGAGATCAAAGTTAGTTAGTTAAAAACTAACAGTAGATAGAAATACAGTGACAGGACAGCAGAAACAGCAGCTGAAGAAACCTTTTCACTTCTATTAAGCACCTGATCCAACACCTGCAAGCAAAAAAGAAAGGTTATGCCAGGCTATGGTGTTTGTTGTGTTTGTCCTTTTACTGACACATTAAAGCGGGTCTTTTGTTATATGTGAACATGTGTGCCCTGTAATGAATGAACTGTGTGCAGTCATG
Organism: Falco naumanni; assembly: GCF_017639655.2. Classification (NCBI taxonomy): domain Eukaryota; kingdom Metazoa; phylum Chordata; class Aves; order Falconiformes; family Falconidae; genus Falco; species Falco naumanni. Next base: position 5,965,789 of record NC_054079.1, on the reverse strand, counting down.
TCCTTCAAGGAAAGCTATGAGTTTATTGCTAAAAATAAGTATTTTAAGCAGCTAAACATAAGTGAAAAATATTTACCTGTCTGTGCCCAAACAAATAAAGGGACAGAGGCATATGCGAACTTGAATCTTTCCTGTACCCTGTCTAGTTTCCTGTGTTCCTACACTTTCTTTCAAATTGTCCCATTCCATTTTAAAAGCCCATTTGTTCATTTTGTTGTAAATATCTTCTCCTTCTTAATTGGGTGCCGAGTCTAATAATCCTGCCTCCGCTTGTTAAGTGTACAATAGCAGTCAGAGTTAATGACCCATTAGTGATTAATTCCTTAAACAGCATCTAATTGCTCACTGTAAAACCTTTTCTTAAAACTGGATTAAATCATCTAGATCCTTAACCACTTCTTTACTCTAGCTTTGCTAAGGCTATTAGCCTGGCCTCTTCTGAGTGATCTATTTCTTCTTTTGCTTAAACTGTATTAGCAAGATAGCGGGTTTAGTGCCTATATTTGACTACTTTGCAACATCTGAACTTCTAAGGAAGAAGAATACTGATAAAAGACTACCAGTGAAAATACTATGAAATTTACTCCTTTGCAATGAGACAGTTGCAGACAGTGAATGTTCTTTCGCAAACCACAGCACACCACCTTTTTGAGGGAGAGGTGGACTCATAGGACAGGGTCTGTCAGCGGTCGTAGCTACTCATGGAAGTGTGTAGGCTTTGGCGGGTGAAGCTGTAAATACTTCTTAAGAGTTTTCCCAAAAAAACCTTGGTTTTCACTCAGTGTCCTGGATATGAGGCAGTTGGCAAGGGCTGCCCTGAGAGACTCCTGGGAGGGATTGCTCCATGGCAAGGAATCCTTGCTAGCCTTCCATGGCACAGATCCCTGCTTCTGGGAGTACTGCACCTCCCTTCTCAGCGTGGGGCAAATAACTACTGAGGGGGCATGAACCTCACTGGGAACAGGAGGCAAAACAAGATGTGTCTGCTACTGGTCAGACTGGACTCTCACATTGCCAAAGGGGCCTTGGGGAGGGCAGCTGATGTCAGAAGCCAAGGAGCTCCTTCCTCTTTCCTTTCCTTCCCCATTTGTGTCTCACTGGGTTGAACTTACTTTTCTTCCTTCCCACCCCTGGTCAGAATCTTGTCAGTATTCAAGAAAACTAGCAAAGATACCTGACCTACATAAGACAAGGAGAGTTTTGACGTGAAGTTTAGCTCAGTTGCTTTCCAGTGGAGCGAGACCGGTGCTCTGTCCAGGCCTGGTCCTCAATCCCTGCTGGATGGGGTCAGGAGAAGCTGTCATCCCATCAGAGCAGCAGGCTGGCCATCATGTTTGCTCCTCAGCCACCTTGGGTCACAGCCCCTGTGAGAGGGAAACACACAGAGCTTAGTCACAATTTAAATATCTGTTATTAGCTGTTGGGGTTGAGGGCAATACTGTCCCCCTCCTCTGTTGAGGACATGCCAGTGTCTGCAGGTGAGATGGAGAGTTGGAGGATCTTCTTTCTGTCTGCCTCAGCTGCACCTGACAGGGGTTTCAAGTAAGAACGTTTAGTGACTTACTGTTGAAAAATCTCACTTACCTGTTCAAAGCTCCTGGCTGCACCTTTTATCAGTTCAATCTGTTGGGACATATGATGAAGTCCAACTCCAACAGGCATTAATTCAAGGGGCTTCCCTTCAGCTACAGTGTTTTTGGGCTGGACACTCAGGTTCTTTCTTCTATGCAGTCAAGCATCTTCCTGTGTCACCAATGCCACGGGTTATAAACCTTGGGACTTCTTTATCAACTTCCTTCAGCAGTTTGTCAATCACAGAGTACCCATTTAAAAAATCCTACCACAGGAGAAAATGTTGGAATGAAACAAACAAAAAGAGAGCAGAGCAAAAAGCTAGTTTGACCAGGACACGGGTGGCTCTGATAACAATTACCAGTTTTTCTTGTAGAATAAGTATTCTCTCTCCTCTCTGTGAGCATCTCTGTGTTCTGCCAATGCATGATGTGAAAACTGGCTGACATTTGGCAGTCATCCCTCTGTCATATGACATTTCTGCCCCACTAAGAACTGTGAAATCAGCTCTGAAATGTTTGGTTTTGTGTAGAAATGCAGTTAAAGTCAGCTAGGCAAAACATTCAAAAGAGTTTAAATGGAGGCAGCAGAAATTTGGGTGGAGGCAAGAAGAGGTAAGAACTGAAGCTTTGGCTGCTGATGCAGGAGGGAGTGTTGGAGTAAATAAAGAGGATAGGTGGTGTTCCAGCTGCTGACCAGTGCAGGTAGGTCAGATCTCTCTCCTTTGATTCCATCTCAGTGAAGAGGCAGGGGCAGGGAGTATAAGGCGGGCCTCTGGGTGAATCCAGAATGTCAGCGAGGGGGATGCTAGTTTTAAGGAATGCTTTTAAACCAAGGGCTCCTCAGGAAGACTGGCTCACCAGCAGCTTGTTATTGCTCAAAGGCCTCGCTGACTGCAGCATGACTCAAAACCAGGACAGCTTGTATGGCAGGAAAACCTGCTATTGTTCGTGGCTTCACAGTTTATCATGAACTGGTCATGAACACGCTGCTTCCTCATCCCTTCCCCACGACATCCTAAAAAATACCCTTCCAGTTTATTTTATGCTGCATCTGTGGGATAGAGGAGTCCCATTTTACATGCAGAGAAACCGAGGCACAGAGAAACATGATTCAACCAAGCTCAGACAGGGATGGCACGACTGAGTTACCTCATAACTCTAGTGCCATTTGAGGGCTCTTTGAGTATCGTAAGCCTGCCTGGCACTTATGGCACCAGCTCTGCAAGAGACCCCCCTGTTCTTTCAGTTCCATAGCTGGAGGCCAAGGGTGCTAACAACAGCAGGTGCCTGTGCTTAGCATCCCACCTGGAGCCTGTACAAAGATCTCTTAAGTCTTCAGACAGTGCTTTGGCTTCTGTGCCAGGCTTCTTCTCTTTAATTTCTTGGGTGTACAACACACACACATATTCACTCCAGTGACCTTGGCCACATGAAGACTAAAGCCAGGTTCCCAAGCACCTTCTTGTGGTGCCCCTCTTATTTTGCTCGACTCCTTCCTCCACTCTGCCTTTATCCCTGCCAAGGCTGGGCAGGGGAAGGTTGGTTGGAACGTGTGACCAAAGCTTTCCAGGGATGGCCTAGCATCCCCAAGGGTACCTGGCACTAGCTAAGCTGCAGCCCGCTTTGTGTAATGTGCGTAGTCGCTAGGGACCCGAGGGCTTGCCCTCCACTGCCCCAGAGCAGGCTGCCTCCTGCTCCTCCTGCTCTGCTAGGGATTCCTCCTACCTCCTGTCTTTCTGAGCAGCTTTCCCTCTGGGTGTCTGGGCAAAGGGTGTAGGCACCACTGTCCCAATCCGGCCCCGCATGGAGCCAAAATCAAACTGCTTGGCGGCAGAAGCCAGGCTGCAGAGAAGCCTTCTCACAGGTCCTGCCTGCCAGGAGGGACGGCAGCCTCGGAGGTGGGGGGAGGACAGACTGGCACCCCACATCAGGAAACCTCCCCATGCTTACGTGCGCCCCTGGCAAGACTTTGCATCGCCTTTGGGCAAGTGGCAACGGGGACAGAGGGAGAAAGGCAGCATTTTTAAGTTCCCTTGAAACGGGGAAGCATTTTTAAGTTCTAAAAGGCCCGGGACAGCACCCGAACACGCTGGGTGCTCCCTCTGGCCGGCACAGGCCGGGATGTCCGCCGAGACGACCGAGTGCTGCCCCAGGAACCGGGGTGTCAGCGCTGAGGCGCGCAGGCAGCCCCGCGGCCTCGGCACCGTCGCGCCCGCCGCCGTTCCGAGGCCCGCGGGGCTGCGCGGCGCGCGCCGGGGCGGGGAAGTGGCCGCCCTCCCGTCGCCGCTCCGGGAGCGCGCCGGCACGGCACCCGCTGCGAGGGGGGCCGCAGGAACACGCGTCACGCACCGGGGCCGCACCGGGCAGCGGCCGCTCGCCAGGCGCTGCCGCCTCGGCCGCGCAAAGACACGAGCGATGGAGTTTGGAACCGTGCCCGCGGCGGCCCCTGGAAAGCAGCCGGACGCCCCGCTCCCCCGCGGCTGGGGTCACCGGCACCGCGCGGGACGCGCCGGGAACCGCAACAAACGGGCGCAGCGTCGGGGCGGCTCCGACACCGGAGGCACCGAGATGGTACCGATCTGCCCGGGAAGGCCGCGGAGCCCCGCCCCGCCCCGGCCCCGCCCGGCTTGCCCCGCGCGCCCATCCGTGTGGCTAGGGCGCCGCCTGCTGGAGGCGGTGGGAGCTCCGCTGCCGGTCGGGGTCTCCGGCCGCCCGCCTGCGCCAGCGCAGTCGCTCCGAGCGAAGCCAGGCAGCTGGCGGTTCCGTCCCCGTGCCCTTCCCTCGACGGCGAGGTCGAGGGTCCTGGAGGCGCCCCGCTCAGCGCTGGCTCCTGCAGGCGGCCCGGGAGCGGCTGCCCGGGGCCGTGCCCGAACGCCATTTGAGCAGCTCCGAGGCCGGAAGCTGCACCGCGCCCCCGGCAGCCTGTGCCCGTGCCTGTGCCCGGCCACCTTCACGGCGAGAACGGGTCCCCTGAAGTTCCAGGATGCCCGCTGCCTCCGGCCCCCTCACCGGGTATGGCGGGGAAGGGCACGGCCCTCTGTACGCCCCTCGGGTATCCCGTGCACACCGGCAGGGCCCCCGAGTCTGCTCCCCTCCGGCCCGCTCGGCCGCAGCCGCTCCTGGTTGAGGGGCTCCAGCCCCGTGACCGCCCCTCTGGCCCTGTGCTGGGCCCTCTCCAGCTCGTCCAGGTCCCTCTTGTACTGGGGCACCGGACGCTGTGCCGCAGGGGCGGCCTCAGCAGCGTCGGGCAGCGTCACCCTCACCCAGGCTTGCTGCATTCGGACGGCGGTTCCCCGCCGCCCTCACGCTGCGCTGCGGTGCTAGCCCTGGGGGAGAGGCCCCCCCTCCTCGCCGGGGCCTCCGACGGCGCGGCCGGCCGGGGAGGGACAGGGAGCAGGGGCACCGCTCGGCCGCAGCCCCAAACGGTGTCACGCCCGGAGGCAGCATCATCCTCCGGTCTCACGCGGCCACGCATTGCCACTGAGCCGGGGGCGGCGTGCGGGGCAACGCCGAGCCCCCGCAGCCCCAGGGCCGCCCCTCCCGGCGGGCACGGCCCCGCCCCGGGCGGGCCGCCAGCTCCCCCCGCCGCCAGCAACGCCGGGAGGAGCGGAGCTTCGGTGGAAAAAAAAGGAATCACTCTGTTCTTCCTTCGTTACTAGCTGTAGCACAGCCGATTTCTATTATATTCACTCGAATAAAAGTATAAACTCGGTCTTTTTATTAGTACTATTTATTGCGATTGTTGAAGCGTCATGTAGTTTTGAACTAAGAGATGAACTGATTAGATAGGCAAGTCGTGTAATTGATTGGAAGACCCTTCCGTGACAATTTTTTATATATATATATTAAAGCCATTCAAGTGAGAAAATGCAACCTTGAAAATGAAGTAGAGTTTAGCCACTGCTGAAACATACAAGAATACATGTATTTAGGTATTTTACACAAAGGAAATCTTGTCTACAGAAAAGAGACCTTGTTGATTATCTGATACAATCAAGTGCTTGTGAAATGCAGTCTCTTAGGGAAAGTATTCCGTTTCTTCATGATTTAGAGACCACCTTTCAGCTTGGAGTGCTCTCTTTCATATTCCCAACTTTAAGCAGATGGTCCATCATCTAATAAAAAGATAAAAACGTTATTTATAGACCAGCGCTGAAAAAAGTCATTCACTAAGATAATAAGCCTAATATATATCTGCTCTGTGTATTCACATAACAAGCATATTCCTAATAATCTTTTCAAAACAGACCTCATCTGTCTTTGTTAGCATAATACCCAACTGCCCAAGGAGGAGGAAAGCCATTCTCCCAAATCGTTCTGTCTGCCTTCTCATTTATATAGTGTCTCACCAGTGTTGAAAAGCTAAGTCACAGAAACAATTTAAAGCTTCCCCTCACACACACACACTTTACACTTAGGCCAACTTGCAGAAAATACTTCCCTTCTGATTTTTAACTACTTTAACTGTAATTTATTTACAGAATAGAGAGCAGGCAAGGTCTTCCATTGCCTGGTACTAACTGAAAACAGAAGAAAACAACTCAGTGCACAACCCTAAGTCCAGTTCCTGGGACAATTACGTACAGCGCAGCATGAGCATTAGTGGGGAGCAATGCACAGAATTAATTTGAGCCAATAAGCAAGACCCTGAAATGAGTTACCCAAAGTATGCATCTGTATTTACTTCTGCAGCCTTCAGCTTTGGGGATTTCTGATCTTAAACTTAAAATTCAAGTTTGAAAGAGTCCACAAAACAAAGTTCTCATAGTATGTTTCTTCCCAACACAGCCTGCCTTCACTTACATTCAGTATATGGGAACATAGAGTTGCACGCACACAGCCACAGACTCCATGGTTAGCATCTCTGCAAGTGCACACTCAGCCTATGAGAATTAATTATAGCCCCCTCGATGGTGACATGGTCTTGGGACAGCTATTCCATCCACTGTCAGTAGGGTTCATGCTTTACCTTTTGTTGGTCACATTTCAATACCTCAGTCCAATGGGCCATTTCGCAAGGAACAGTAACCCACCATAAATATGGTGTCCAGTTCCTCCTTGGATCAGTTTCTATTTCAAACTCCAGCACAGTATGTCTGGAAAAGTATCTAATGTCGAGTACAAACTTCTCATATGCATTGCACCATGGCTGTAAGCTTACTCTACCTGGCCATCCTCCACCAGGGCAGATAGCTACACTCACCATTCCTGGACACGGACACCTTCCTTAGCTGTGGTGCAGCAGCACCTTAAACAAGGGTGTTGTCTAACCAAGGTTTGTGCAACATGGAACCCCTCACATCCAGAAAAATCTACGGAATCAAAATCCAAGGTGGAGACAAAGTAACTGCTGAATGTTGGAAATCAGAGGTTCTAAAACAAAATTAGGTTCTGCAAGTTGTCCTGTATCTTCGCCACATGAAAGATGTGATTATTTTTTACTAATCATTGGAGAAATCTGTATATTTAAGGCAATAATCTCATTATGTCACATATATGTTCAATGTCAGACCACAAAAATGTGGATATTAATTTAGGGTAAAAGTACACACATGTGGATGTGATTCACCTTACAAGAGGCAACTTTCGGCCTTTTAAAGTATGATTTAGTAAATCATTAGATAAAGTAGATACCAGATACTTTTAGAAGCCAAAATATTTCCCTATTTACATAGCATAACAGAATTTATCAAATTTGATTACAAAGATGCACAATGCAGAGCTGAAGATGAGATAAATAGTTTCCTTTTTAGATAGTATTAATCACCATCATAAAGCCATGGCCAGAAAGAAATCTATGGACAACATTCATACCAGTGGTGTAAGATACTTAAAATGTACCTGTTAAATTAAGCCATGATTTAACTTGTATTCAAGTCAAAACCTGAAGTATTCACTGACATCCCTGCACCAGTTCAGGAAGGAGACTGGGCTGAAGTTAGCCCAGGAATATTAATTACAACACATTACAGTAGAATACAGTAAGGAAAAAAGAAATATCTTTCCAGTAATGTTTTTAGGAGGTGTGTGCATGAATCTGTTTATTCTGTTTCAATGTCACCCAAAAGAATTCTGCAGCTATGTCAGCAGTGTGCATATATATATACACAGAATAATAATGGTATTACTGTACCTGACAAAGGAGTTTCCTAGCAAATTCTGCTATTTCCATTATGTCATTTAGACCCTGGTGACTTTCAGTAAAGCCTTACTGATACCCTCCCAAGTGCATTTTACAGGATTTTCCAGAAGAACAGGGGTGAATCTGTTCCAAAGTCTTGTTATCTTGTGAAATAGTGCTAGTAAGTACATCGACTTGAGGGATGGAGAGGTGGCTCCTAGGCATGTGTTACAGCTTATTAGTAGCCACAGCCTGATTCTGCAAGACCACAAATGACCCCAGCAGTGACCAGCACCATCGGCTGGGGGAAGAGACTTGCACGAAGCAAAGCCAAAACTGGGAACACAAAAAACTCTCCCACCCAGCCGCTCTATCCACTGACTTGCAGTGCCTCGCGAGCCAGACAAGGTAACAGCCAGAATGGCCACAGAGCCAATACGATGTAGCTTTATATACAGAAGGCTTTGCCTTCTTCCTGCCCTCTGTAGTCACTCCTGTGTTCCACGCTAGCTTGGTTTTGCTGGGTTAGTACAGAACTTGGTGCCGCCAGTCACCTGAGCATGAAGTGCTAAAAAAAAAAAAAAAAAAAAAAAAAAAAGAAGAATGGAAGGACCAAGGAACTTGAAGGGAATACAGACACTAAAATCTGCTCAATGCTTGCTGATTTCTGACCAGTAGCAAATCAATTCATAAAAAAATACAATCTGTGAGTGACAATCTGTAATCAAAAGTAGAGTCTTACTGTACTGAATGGCTAGTGCCAGAGATGCATTTCTGCTGCTTTCTGGACAACCCACAAGTTAGAAGCAGCTGATATGTTACTGTAAAACAAAATGTGGATATATGGTGGGTTTTTATGGGTTTTATCTTACTTACATCTTTCCAACTGATATTGTCATCTGTCTCCCAGGTGTTCCTGGCATACCAGGGAAGTCCTCCTTTCAAAAAGTGAGCACTTCTATTTTCATTCCCTTCCAGCAGCCACAGCAAATATTTTGAGATTTCTTCCCACTGCAGATAGTCTTCCAGCTGCTTGATATTTTCAGGTAATGCCGAAAACGGTGTCTTGCTTTCTTCTTCATAAACATAAGGAAAATCTCCAGCACTCTTTTTCCCCCATTATATGTCCTGTAACAACAATGTCAGTGGCACAAAATTAACCAAAAGACCTATCGATATGGTTGTTCAAACATCAGCTGGAAGTTGTTATTGACTGGTAGTATGGAGGGAAGGGAAGGGCAACTGGGACAAGTTGTTGTCGCAGTGTCACACACAATTAATTTCCTCTGCCTCTTATGCCACGTTGTCAGAGAAGACGCTGCTGAGAATGGGCAGGGATAACCCAGTATTTTGCCTGGAGCTGAGAGGAGGCACCTGGCAAGATTTGCTGGAATGAGATGTGGAAGGAGAAGCTGTAGGACTTGGATTTCTCCTGCCTCAGCACGGGAACTGTAGCGTAAGCCCGCGCTCCAGTGCCCTTCTAGGAGCTAAGCGGAACATGCTTCTGGTAACCAGCGCATTGCTGTCATCGGAGGGAGATCGCAGGTGGCCTCGGGCGGCGAAGGAGGCTGCTGCGGGCAGGGGAGCGGCAGCGCCTGCGAACGCTCCCCCAGGCCGGGCGCCCCGGGATGCCGCCGAGTGCTGGCTGCGCCCCTGGGTGCCGGCGGGTCCCGGCCCGCTGCCCTTGGGCCCGGGTCTGGCCCCGCGCACCTCTGCGGAAAGGCGGCGGCGGGAGACGCAGCGGTCGCAGGGGCGCAGCGGCGAGGGCGGCGCGGTGACGTCCTGGTCGGCCTCTGCGGCAGTGCTGTCCGCTCCCGGCACTCGGCTCTCCGCGGCGGCCGACCCGCCCTCGCACAGGGGCTGCCGGCCCGGGGCAGCGCGCTGCGCCCCGGTACCGCAGCCGCGCTAGCTCCGCGCTGCCGGGCGGGACGGACTTACCCACAGCCCAGTGGCTGCCGCGGGGGTAGATCTTGGGGAGCGCGGGGGAGCCGCCGGGCTACAGGGGAGCCGCGCCGCCCTGCGCCGCCAGCAGCGCCAGCGCCCATCGGGCTGCCGCCCCTCCACCGCAGGCTGCTGCCGGCTCTGGCTCCGTCTGGGCGAAGCGCTGCCGCCGCCCCCCATTTATACGGACCCGGGACCGGGAGCGAACGGAGCTTCTGCGCCTGACGCCTCCTCACGGGTCTGCGGCCGCCCCCAGCTTCCCGTACCTCCGGCGGGGGTGGGGCCGTTGCCGGCAACCCCGCCCCTCCCCGGCCGCCTCCCCGCCCCGGCGGGCTACCGGCAGGGGGAGCCGAGGGTGTGCCTGCCCCGGGGCTCAGCCCCCCCGCTCCGCCGCGCCGGGCCGGGCTGAGCCAGGTTCACCGCCGCCGGCGAGCCCCGGGCCGCCATCCGCTGGGCAGGCTCACCCGGGGCCGCGCTGCTCCCGGCCGGCCGGTGTGGGGCCCCCTTCGCGCCGCCCGGCCCCGCCCGACGTGCTGCCCCGGGGGGCGTGCGTGGGCCGGCGGCCGGGCCTGCCGGTTCCCGCAGCGGCCGCTTCCAGCCTGGGCAGGGGCCGGCCGACACTCCCTCGGGGCCGTTCCCGCCATTACACTGGGAAACCAGAGGCTCCGCTCCGCACCCGGGCCACCCCTCGCCTCCCGCCGCCGCAGGTGGTCCCGGTGCCCGGGGAGGGCCACGAGGGGCCCCGGAGCGCCCGGGCCGGGTGCTGCCGGCGGTGCCCAGCCCGCCCGGGGCCGTCCCCCGGGCCCCTTTCCGAGGCGACGGCGGGCGCCCCTGGGAGCCGGGGCCAGGGCCGGGGCCGGGAGGTTCCCGCCGCCGCCCGGTCACGCTGCTGCCGCTGGAGCTGTTTGAAGAAGTTTCGTCTAAAGTGAGGCGATCTCCCTGCGGGACGCAAGGGGCGGCTGGCTGCTCGGGCTGCAGGGACCAAACAGGTTGAAACGTTTTTACGAGAGCTTATGGGGTCGGGTGGAAGCTCCAGCGTTTTTTCGGTGGGAGGAATGGCTGTAAAAAGACCAAACTCAAAGGACAACATCACTTGAAGCTCTTCGAAATAGATCTTGTGCAGAGAGTTTATGTTAATTTCTGACATCACACAAATTCACTGTCACAGGCGTCAGTAATGCGACTCTCGGATGTACAGGACTTTCTCCTTCCCTCGCACAGAGACCCCGTAACCTCCCCAGCACCCGAAGGTGCCTGGAACCAGCCCGGTCTGTGACAGCGGATGACAGGGTGTCTGCCCTGAAGAGACGTGTGAGGAAGGGGCGGATGCGTCACCGAATGAGATGTACGACTGCAAAGGCCTGGAAGCAGCGGAACACTTGAACATGTTCTCAGCTTCAGGCAGATAAGTAGCATCACCGAAGTCAAAGTGGATGAGTGGCAGAGGGATATCAAGCCCCGGTGTGCTGTGTGCTGTGTGTCCTGGAGGAGAACGACAGAGGCAGGGCTGGAGTCGTGTGGAATCAGTACAGTATAGACTGATGATTTTGCTGTCTAGAGATCTGTGTCAGGAGGTAGGACACGCAGTTAACAGAGCTGACTGTAAGGAACTTGCCAGATCCTTCAGCTAACCCTGCATGACATGGAACCAAACTATACCCGGTGGAAACTACCGTGGATGTGAATTAACATAATTACTAGGCAAAGTGTCTAGTACAATGTCTTTTGTAGTCAGTTGTGTATCCTACTGTATGAGCTACGTTGTTCCCTTGTTTAGTCTTAGTTTATTGTATCTTCTTTTACTGATTAATGTGATTCATTCTTTTATTTTGGTTATTAATTATGCATTCTTGTTTAATTTGCAATAGTTTTCCCATGCCTCAACAATGAGTTTCACTGTGCAGCCTGCAGTACAGCTACAGCCAATGTGTGCTCTGTGCTGAGTGCAGCTGATCAAATACCATATTGCCATCCGTGAGAAAGCCATATCATTGCAATTCAGGACAGGAAATTGAAAATTCAGGAAATTGCATTTTCTGGCAAAAAACCCCAACCCAACATACAAAGCGAAATATTTGGCTTTCCTAAGCTGCAGCAGCTGTACTGGAAGCACTCTGACTGTCCTGGCCTCCCCAGGCTGTTGTGCTGGACCTGACTCACCTTGGCGCTGGGGCCTCAGCCCTGGGCTGCAGCCACCAGCCCTGCTGTGGCCCCTGGGACCGTGGTGCCCAGCACAGTATGCCCTCTGCACAGCGTGGTTCCTGGTACCCCTTGTTTCAGCCCTGGTCAGTCGCTCCATAAGCCACCAACATGGTTCCCTCAGACCCCACTCAACCAGCCTGCTGAGCCAAGGGGAAGCCTGATGGCTCAGGTCTCCCCAGAACTACCACGTTTGCACAAATTAACTTAGGAAGTTGGTTGTTTCCTGGTACTAGGTTCAGCACAGTACTTTTGTTGCTTTCAGCTGTTGCCAGTGGTTTTGCCTTTGTTGCTTTACGTAGGGCTCAGTGAGGATTAACAACATAAAGTCAAATTCTGGTCAGTAAGTCGTATATAGCTGCATGTAACACCTGTGCTGTTAGTAAGCTTTGGCTAGTGGCGCCAAACCATGAATTCTTACTCAGTTCCTCATTGCCTGTTAGTCCTAAGGCTCTTTTACCACAAATGCAATGCAAACAAATAAACCCTTCTCATGTTTTGTGTATATACTATGTTTTTCTACACTTCATGTGTTAAAGGCTATGCCTTCACACTAAGTCTCATTTTACACTGTCTTGAGCTGCTTTAATTTGAGATTGTTCCTTATACACTCCCATTTTTTACCTTGTATTATGGACTTAATGAAAGTTTAAGTCAGTTTGCCCTTTTGATGCTTAAAGTTACAGTGAAAAATACTGATTTAGAGAGTTGATCAAATCTGGGTTTAATTTTTTTTTATAATTAAGATTAGGTTTTTGAGTGGAGGATTTTTTTGCCAGGAAAATCACATTTTCAGGGTTCTGTCATAAGACAAACACAATAATCTGTTTAACTTCTCCAAACAATAAAACTGGGTTATTTGAAGCAAACCACCAACAAAAACTCAGTCCGGGGATTTTCTGTTTTTCTAGAAAAGAAAAACAATAATTTTCCCCAAATTAAAGCAACCCTACAGGCCTATTTGTTTCTTTTAGTTTTACCTTTGCTCTCAGATTGACAGCCATCATGAGAGCCTTCTCTCTTCATTGAGTATTTCCCATGGAAGTTTAGTCTTACCATTTTCAAAAGAAACAGACCCTAGTAAGATCTTTAATCCCATAATTTGCACGTGAGTCTTGAGTCATGTGTACACAGAACTGACACCCGCAATAATGGACCTGAAATACTGAGCCCTCAGCAGGCTCCAAAACGTGTCTGTAGGGAGTGTTAGAGGTGAGCTTGTATTTTTCCAGAGCAGCCTAGGCTGTGCGACTTAACACTTTCCCCAAAATATGTTGCTGTATTTTGCTGTAATGTGTGCTGGACCCATCACACACTCTGCTTCACTTATCTGTGAGATACAGCTGGGGCTTTCTTCTGCCTGGTGAAACACTTGTGTGGCTTTTAGGATCAAAATGTCTCTCAGGACATTCTTAGGACCTTCCTCATCCTCTGTCAGAATGACTGGAAATCAGTTGTGCAATCAAAATTAATGTGTCCAGGGGGCTGCGCTGAACTGACCCACTCTTCCACATCCCATGGTGGCAGAGTGTGCGCAGCAGGCTGAAGGAAAGGTGGTGCTGGAGTGGTTGTACCCAAACCGCAATGCAGAGCCTTGAGGCTGGATGTGCCGAGGCAGGGAGAGGCAGGGGCATTGGCCCAGCCTGCCACCAGGACGCTGCCACAGTCATCACTAGCTATCGCACCCCCCAATGTTTGCAGAGGGGGACCGTGCCTGCAGTGTGCACTTGGTCCTGTGCATGGTGCTGAGTGCCATCAGCTGCATTGCTGAGAGAAGAGTGCCTTAATTGTGGTGGAGTATGTGCTTGAGCAATGCTTCTCACTCATGGCCTTACGGAAATCAGGTAGCTATGTTAATTATATGAACTAACTGAATCTCTTCAACAAATACCCTTGTGGCTTGGGACTTCCCCTGCTCCCCCTTTAGGCCCTTGGTGGCTTTTGCTGAGCAGGACAAAACGTGTAATTTGCTTTTTTAATGGGCAGTAGTACAGCCACACTCCTTGGCCTGTGGTGAGGGTGATGGGACCAGGTCTTTGCCCACAGCTCCCTCGGTGAAACCCCTGGGGCCATCTGGTACCGTTCCCGACCTCACTGCCTGCCCACAGGTGTCCCCTGCTTGCTGTGGCCAATGGACCTTGGGAGCAGGTTGAGCTGTGAAGGAAAAAGCCGCTCCTTGACATATTTATTATGCCATGATCACTGGTAATTGGAGGGCTTGATGACTTCATAGGCAGGATTATCATCCGCACAGCATGGCTCATGTCCCCTCCAGCTCCAGGGATTTGCTTGGCCCAGGCTGGCAGTCGCTCTTGTATTGCGTGCCTTTCCCTAAGTGCTAGCACATTTGGGCCAACAGGGCAGGAACTTGTGCATTATGTACCCTGGCATCTCTCTTGTGGGATCACAGCTAGAGCATGGGCTGCAAACAGTTCAGTAAAGGGAAAACTGACTGGAACACAAATGTGGCACTGAAGCAGCACAACCTTATCCCTAATAAATAAAACCAAGACATCTACTTAAAACTAAGCCAAACCACTGCAAAGGTGCTGAAACATTCCAGTATGTAAATGCAGAAAGTATCAAGAGCAGTAAATCTAACACAGTGGTAGCTGACAGCCCCACCGACACAGCAATGAGAAACCAGGGAAAACTGCAACAAACCTCCAGCCAGAACAGAGTGGAGATGTGCCACCTGCAATGCCGGGTGCACAGGACCCCAGCTCAGCCTCACTCGCAGTGCAGCCACAAGTGTGGCATGCACCAGGCAGGGCAGAGGGCATGAGAAGCAGCATCCCATACCCCGTCCCTTCCCTGGGAACAAAGAGCAAACAAAGCAGGCAGATTGATGCGTGGTCTTGTGCGCCTCCGTCAGCAGTGCTCTCTTGGGCGAGGAGGCTCATGCAGGAAAACTTCTGCTAAGGCAGCAGCTGGGTTGCGCTGCATGGAGGGGTCCCAGCCGCCGCTGGGGAGCTGGTGGTACTAAGGTGGATGCAGGCACAGCAGAGGCTGTCAAGGCTCCCAGGACTCAGACCACACACAGGCTGATGAACGCCTGGTCTGTGCTCAGGACATTATCTGGGTGCTGGGCAGGCAGGTGTGAACAGGCAGGGATAGGCACAAAGACCTATCCTGTCTCTTTGGCCTCATCACCTCTTCCTCAGCCCTGCTGTGGATCCAGCCCACTCTTTGAATACATTTGTGCATTATTAGCATTTCTTTATTTACCTGTTCATAAAGATAAAAAAGGTAATATGGATTTATTCTAGTTCTTAGTTTTATTAACCTTTTCAGAAAAATAATAATTTGATAATGTACAGAAATAACATACTGGACTCCCCCCCCAACAGAAAAGAATTCAAGGGCAATAAATGCAAGTTATCAACTGTGACTGACTCACTCATTCAAGACAGTCTTTCTTTCTTAAAGATGAAATCCAGTAACAAATTTGGTTTTGAACATCAAGAAACAGTTCTCTTCATTTTAAAATACCTTTCTAATTTTCATATATCCCATGGCAAAGTGAACTGTTGTTGCACTGCAACAATAAGGAAAACATTAATGTTTTTTTCAATGCAATTACCATAATAACACTTTTTAATTTGCTTCCTTTACGTTTTAGACAGCTATGATTGTTCTATCATTGAGGCAGATTTTATGGAAATAAAAAGGGATAAAAGAAAAACGGTGTGCCTTTCATCATTTTCTTTGTAATGTAGTGACCCTGACATTAGAGACAGCTATAATATATGTACAGAACAATGGTTTAAGCGTTATCAGCAATGTAATAACAAGGCACCATCACTGAGGAAAACTTTGTAAATGTTGAAGATGCTGAACAGACTGATCTGCAGCACTCCAAACCTGTAGTCAGGGCAGGCGTTCTGCAAATAACCTGAAAATTGACTCTCTGCAGTAACAGTTCCCTGAAGAACTGAAGACATTTTTCAGAAAAAGAGCTCCACAACTTTACAGAGGCTGAACAATATGAAAAAATAAACATTTAATAAGGCACAGTTTAAGATATTTAATACTGTTTGCACTGCATTTTAGGAAGTCCTAGACCTAAACAGTTAAAGCTTAACTTAACCAATTGCTTATTGCACATTTAGTGTATGTCAGCATGCTGCATTAGGCAGCACATTTTTTTTGTTTTGTAATTTTTGTGGTAGAAGGGTCCAATATTTTGAGAATTTAAATGGGAAGCATTTATGTCTCTGAATTCTCAGGAACTGTTGCTGGCTGGACAGAGGCAGTCCCAGATGAACCTTCCTGGAGAATACAAAATGCTTCAAGCGACACTGCTGCGACTGTGGTCCCGGGGAGCACAGAGTGGTGGGGGTGCGAACTCCAGGCAGGGAGCAGCAGGGCTGGGAGAGGTCATCTTCAGAGAGCCATGGATTCATGGAACAATTTGGGTTAGAAGGGACCTTCAAAGGTCATCCAGTGCAACTCCCTGCAGTGGGCCAGGACACCTTCCACTAGACCAGGTTGCTCCAAGCCCCATACAACCCGGCCTTGGGCACAGCAAGTGATGGGGCATCCACAGCCACTGTCCCTTGGAAGCTGGGAGGTGCCAAGGCCAGCCCTGAGCCCCTGGGACACGGTCAGGTGCCCAACACAGCCCTGGCTGTGCTGTGATTGCTGGAGCACTGAGCTGGCTGGGAAGGACAGCCAAGGCTTCAGGCATCCCTGGGGCAGAGATGCACAGTGATCCTTCCCAGAGAACAAAAACTCCAGGCAGCTGCCTCTCCTCCTTGCTTGCACTCCAGCACGCAGCAGAAATGCAGCCCCCATGTCCCACAGGCTTTCAGAGGGCTGGTGCACCAGCACCCTGCTCCCCAGGCCTTCCTGCAGTCAGATGTTTCACATCTACCTTTCATTCTAGTTCTAGCAAACGTGGTCATTGCCACTTGGCACTGATGTCCTAATGTCATTGCAACAGAAGCGAAGCTTTGTCCACAGCTGCTTTATTTGTAAAACTCAAATGCAGACAAGAGGTTCATATTTCAAACAGCTTCAAAATTCAGGTGATGGTCACGTCCATGTCAGATTTCCATATACCAACATATGGACACAGACTACATATAATGTGTGTATATATATGTAATTATATATATCTAGTATATATAGTTTTTGCTGATAGCATGTTCACACAGAAATGCTGGAGAAGCAGAGTTGATTCTATATACAAAAGCAGTACACTGGAGCATACATGATGACAGAAGAGATGGAATACACTTATTTAAGCCAAGCTGTGTAGCAGAGAAAGATACTGAATTTTTGCAAAGTAGGCGGCTTACATTTTGTTTGCTTTTGGCCCCCCCCAAGATGTCCATGCATGCAGAGCAAAATGTCGTTTTCATCACTGTTGCTCACCATCTTGATTAAACAGAGAAATTACTTGCTAAACAAGGCTTCAGCTGGAGTTCTCTCTCCAGTTACTCCATGTTCCCATTTTACCCCTACCAACACAGGCAGCAGTGCAGCCTGGATGGCTGGCAGCCAGGACTCTGATGCCTCCAGCACTGCCCTCCCAGAAGGGCTGTGAGGGGCTGCCCCTCACAGCCCCAGCCTTCGCGACCCCGTCGTCGAACACTGAAGTGATGAGAAGTGGAGGAGACCAAACACAGCCCAACCTCGCGCTTGGCCATTTCTCACAAGCACAACACTGTTCATGGCCACGGGGACCAGTCATCACCCCAAGGGTCTGTGCTGGTGCCCACCCCTCTTTCATGGCGCCAGCCTAGGGGATCCCACGATGCCCACAGCCCCCAGCCACACACACTGCAGCCTGCACAGCTCTGGGTGCAGGTTTTAGCCAAGCTGTGAAAATGCAGCTACCTAGAAAGAAAAAACAAACAGCTTCAAACCAAAGTTTGAGTTTCTCCTGCTCCCTACTCCTCAGTTAAAAACATAGTACTTGTGCCTGTAGCTTCTTGATCTTCCTCAAAAAAACTCACAAACAAACCCAAAAAAACCCACAGAAAGAATCATTCATTACTAGTATGGAGGCATTTTGCTTTAAAATGCTCTTTTCTTTTCTCCAGTATCACAAATGCACTGTATTTCACACCAATAGTCAAGCTAGCCCTCCTTCCCAGAGGGTATTGATATTAAAGCAGCATGTGAGCTGAGGTGAACCAGTTACCACAGCTTCAAGGATCAACAGAGCACTCTGCCTCCAGTTAATAAGTCAGTAGATCCACCAATTATATCTTGATCTGTCCTGACTTCAAAGGGAATCTGCAGATTAGAAGCAGAGTGGGCAACTGAAGAAAGAAGTTGTATCTGTAGAAAAGGGGAAGTACCTTGATGCATCAAATACATAGGCCCTTAACCCACTTCTTCATATTAGTCAGCCCCATCTATAAGCTGCCAAAACACCTGCACAAACAGTCTGTCCCTTAGTCTGAAGAGTGTATGTAAAATTCTGCTTGAAGCACAAAGAGCAGCAAAATACATACATTTAATTTGGGGCTGGTCTGTGCCCTTGCTGTAAGTTACTCTAGAGGTGACAAACAGATGAACAGGATTAGAATAGAATAGCAAAGTTCAGCTGGAAGGGACCTACAACGGTCATCTAGCCCAACTGCCTGGCCCCTCCAGGGCTGACCAAAAGTTAAAGCACGTTGTCAAGGGCATTGTCCTGATGCCTCTTAAATGCTGACGGGCATGGGGCATCGACCACCTCTCCAGGAAGCCTGTTCCAGGGTTCAAGCACCCTCTTGGTAAAGAAATGCTTCCTCACATCCAGTCTGAACCTCCCCATGCGGAGCTTTGAGCCATTCCCAGGCGCCCTGTCCCTGGATCCCAGGGAGAAGAGCTCAGCACCTCCCTCTCCACGTCCCCCTCCTTGGGAAGCTGCAGAGAGCAACGAGGTTGCCCCTCAGCCTCCCTCTCTCCAAACTAGACAAGCCCAGAGTCCTCAGCCGCTCCTCACAGGACATGCCTTCCAGCCCTTCACCAGCTTTGTCCTTCTCTGGAGGCATCAGAGTGCCTGAACATCCTTCTTAGATTTTAAACATGAAAAATCTAACAGCTCACTGTTCCCAAAGGCTAAATCCGTTCCTCCTCCTTTGCCTCTATCATGCTCCTTTTTTTTTTTTTTTTTTTCTCCATGTGCTTTGCTGAGCCTGCTCAACTCATAAACCCAGCAGAGAACTACCAAGTTCTTTCTAGGTTTAGAAGTTGCATTGGCCCCACTGAACAAGAAAGCTTACACAAAACCAGATATATGACCATGTTGTCTGCAGCAGGAGAATCATCTGATCTCAGCAACCAGAGCTTATTGGTAAGTTCAGCTGCAATATGTAAAGAAACCTTCAAACTTGTTCTCAGCAAGACTAGCAGGAAAAGCTGGTAACATTAAACTATAAAATAGATCAAAGAGCAAACTGCATTCTCTCTGCTGCAAATGCTATTAATATTTAGCAGACATTAAATCATTCAAGCATCACAGAATGCAGTTTACTCACAGTAGAAAGAAAACATCCTCCTGAGATGCATTTCACCATAGAAACTCATTTATCATTGCTTATCAGCTTAAGAACTAAAAGATTCTGTACTGTTATCTAACAGAAGGAAAGGGTTTATACCAGAAATCTAGGTTCTGGGCAAAACTTTTGGCGCTCCTTCCCCTCTGACTTCTACTCTACAGAAATGAATAAGCAGCACTATCTAATATCATCAGAAATGGAAATAGTTTGTTAAAAGTAGCTCAGACAATTACAGGAATGAAAGTCAAGAACAGAATCAAGAGCAACCCAATCCAGTTGGTCAGGAGTAATCTCTAAGCATTCACAGATGCCCAACCAAACCGGCATGAACAAAGTAGCCACCAGTCAACAAACTTGCATATTTCTTCAGAGAAATTACATATTTCTTCAAGTGATCAACAGAAATACTGTGAGAATTGTTTTTAGAAATGACCCTGAGATTCCTAAATTTGGAAAAAAAATAAAATCTTTTATCCCACATAAAAGAATAGTTGTACCATGTTTTAGTGGTTTCACCATGTTTTTTAGCCTGTTTTAGTGTTCAACCACCTACACAGTAAACATTTTTAATGTTCAGATGAATTTGCCTCTTGCCTTGTCACCAGGCACCACTGAGAAGTCTAGCTCCATCTTCTTTATACCCTTCCCATGCAAGCAAGAACTTTTCATATTTATATGAGATTTATCGTTACAGCATCTGGTCCTACTAGCTGAGAAAAAAGAAAAGCTACTGTTTCTCACAAAAGAGAAAGTAGATTGCCCGTATGATTGAACAGGTTATTGTATGTGCTGACCAAAGTGGCTTTGGTGGATGCAGTCAGCAGATCTCCAGGCATCCAGCTAAAGCCAGGAAGATGAACTGGGCCCGCACTGTCATCCAGCATTTCACTAAAAGTGCAGATATGGCAACACTGACAACCACATGTCACGCCACTGTGCAAGTCAATCCTGCAGGTTAAGATTTATCAAAAGGAATTCAAACAAGACACAGGATATCATACCCAAGAAATACAGCTTCTTTTTCTGAGCATGAACCCACATATTTAGATGTTATCCTTGCATCTCTTTTACTAATCCATGTTTCCTCAGCACAAGAATAAATTCCCCCAATAATGTGTCAAATTTGTCATTTGGGTTATGTCCAAAACCCCACTCTCAAAGTTAGAGCTGACTGTGATTGCATTGGGTTAGGTGGATAGAAATTATTCTAATTTCAGCAATATGGGAGGGGTAGGGTGGGGTAGAGAGGTGGTATATAAAAAAAATTTCTTACTACACATACACTGTCTCCAAAAATTAAGTTTTTTTTCCTGAAGAGTGATAGTAACACTTCCAGGGAGACTGCATTAAAGATACCTAAATTATTCTGACATGCCATTTATTATACTTACTTCTACACAATTTGACACAAAATAACTAATTTTTATAATGCAGTTTGTCATGAAGACTGCTTAGTAGGATACAAAAGAAGTAACATTACTTGGAAAAATTCAGCAGTTGTCTGCCTTTCAGCACTGGTTGTTACAACAGAACAGGTGCCATTATTGTATAATAGTATATTTTTGTAGAGGTGAGGGATTAAAGAAACAACAAAACTCCACAGGAAAAAAGCATCATGCTGTTCCTTATCAAAGCTACAAAAACCCAAAGCAAGTGAAGAAAACAAGTTCTGCTTTGTTGAAGGTATAACACTGACATTTGAATCCAAGAAGCGAAAAATCCAGAATTTCATGTAAAACAGTTCTCAAGTAAATTTTCAAGTGAAAAAATCAATTTTATGTTTAACACCATTCAGATGTCATATGATAGAACAATACATTCTCAAAACCAGAATATGAGTTATGTCTCACCCTTATTGGTAATATTATTTAAGTATACTGCTGTGCTATTCATTCAGTAATTTACAAGTGTTGATAAAGCCCCATAAAATCTTTTTGATAGGTTTGTTTTATAGCTAGAAACACAAAGGCAGAACAGTTAACAACCTCAGATCTAGAAACATGAACAGTCCCTAAAAATCAGGCCTCAAAAAATCAGGCCGTCAGGGTTCTTTGTCCCCTAGACCACAAAGGTGCAAGTTTCAAATCTAAGTGCTGAGGCCTGAGCAACAGGCCTCGAGCCAAAGCTGACCTCTAGATGAACTCACCAGCCGAATGTTATATATATAAATATTTTACAAATATATATATATATCATTAGCAAAATGCACATAATCATTATTGAACTATGTATGATCCTTAGCAAAAGATGTAGCTTAGATAAAATATAATCAGTAGTGAAGAGACAGTGCAACTTTCCTTGCTTAGAGGCAGGTGGCCGAGGCCGTGGATCCAGCTGTTTGGTCCTGTTTGGAACCGGGTGGTCAAAATGCAGTAGATAAAGGAAACTCCCTCAGGTCCTCCCTGAGCCCTGGCCAGGCTTTGGTGGGATCTGAGAGGTGAGTGAAACCAGATGTTTCCACATTTGCCATTAGGTGAGCTTGTTTATTCCATAATACAAAAGCTGGACCCTCTTGCAGCAACTTTGGAAACCTCAGCTATGAGGGGATGCCCTGCCATAGCACTTCCCCATTGCCGGGAGAGGCTCTCCAAATCCTCGCCACAAGAGGGGCTCCCCAGCACCTGCACATCTGGAGGATGGTAATGTATTAGGGCAACTGGAATCTCAATCTTTCTTAATCACCATAGCTAACCTGGAGTAGTAATGATTAGGTACATCACCTTACTTATCTGGTCTACTGCTTGAATCAGGGTATCATAGGCTAATTGTATGGTATGTGCATATTGCCTTATTTTCTGTATTTGAAACAAACAGTAAATCAAGCTTATTTTCTGTATTGGTGTCTGTGTGCTATCCATTGACCCTGTCAATTGGCAAAACACAAATTCATGAAAAAAGCCCCAAGTTCCATTTCTTCGTTCTTAAATCAGAATGGAAGACCCTTTCTTGCCTATTTTTGTCAGCCATATCTAAACAACTTTTAGATGGAAGTCTGACTAAACTCTTAAAACTCACTACCTGTTCCAATCCATATGCTGTGTCCTTAGAAGTACTGACAAAACCAGTTCATAAGGTCATGAAAAGAGAGGGTGCTGACAGAAATTAAAAATGATCAAGAAAAACAATATAAACAAACAGGAGAGAGGGAGTGGGTTCAGACGCAGTACCACTTAAGAAAAACAATCCAGCATATCAAGGAGTGCCATAAGCTGCTTTAGCATGTGACAGTCAGCATCTTCCACGCAAGCAAAAGGCTAACTGAAAGCAGCATGGATCCAAGATAGAACAGAAAATATGACACTTCACAATTAAGCAACAGCCAAAAGCTTTAGTCATTAGTTGTGCAGTTTATTTAGACAGACAAAAGCTTGTTCAGTTTTATAACTGTGTACAGAAATGAAAACATCTGAAAAATATATGGGGGAGGAAAACGTAATATATAACTTTGTACTTTGCTCTTGGAAAAATTAATTTTTTTATTTTTTTTTTTTAGGATTCACGTTTCAGCAGTACATATGCTCCCATTACTGCCAGAAGAGCATACTGCAAAAGAAAATAAAGACTGATTATAATTTCCCTTCACAGCAGCTCTCAAATTACAAATTGTTCAAAGTATGCCCTCTCCGACATTACACCTTCTAGATGAGTACACAATTATAGAGTTGTGTTCCTATAGAATTACAGGAATATTTTAACTTGATCATATTAATCATAAATAGGCATCACAAACTATATACTTATGAAATTCCTATAAATTAAATGTTTTCCAATTATTACAAATGCTAAGTTCTACTGGATAACAGACCAGCTAAAATAAGCAAGAAAACACAAATCACTTTATGTTAGCTAACAAACCACAGAAACAAATTTATTAACATGTATTCTCATTTGCAAGACACTTACTATCTTTACTTGCTATTTTATAGTTTTAAAGTCAAGCATTTAAAATGTCTGTATACATACCTTAAATTTTGGATAGTCATTCATTATTATAGTTACCATACCAACATAAGGCAAAAATCTAAAATTGAAAAAATAGATTAATGTAAAATTAACCCTCAAATATTACATGGAAATGTTTCAATGTTACTCAGTCTTAAATATTTTAACGTAAACCAATCACTTATGCCTGTCACTAATGTATATCTGAATGGAATTATTTTTTTCTTCCTCAGATAAAAATCTAATCAACGTACTTGAGAAAATCTTAATAGAGATTTCATTTCAAGTGGGGAAAGGGACAAAGTCAAAAGTCAAACCCTGCATAAAGTTCCTGTGAAATGTGGAAATAATTTTCTAGTAATTTCTAGCAATTTCTAGTTACTTCTGTATTTACTGGTGAATGATATGTTAAATGTGCCATTTAAAAAAAATTAAATAATTCCACTCTCCACATTAGAGAGCCGACTACAGAAAGCAACTTTTCCAGGTGAAGTTCTTTTAATTACCACTATATTTAAGAAATTTAAAAAATACCACACCAGACCTAGCCTGTACCAACAGCAAACTGATTTGTTATACATTTTCTGTTTAATTACAAAGAACACAGATATTTTGCATCACTTACCCTCTTGCTCTTCCAACAACATCTTTCTTCTCTAACCAATTCTGTCCTTCTTTGTACAAGCCTCTATCATCAACTTCATTGTTATCACCTTTAGTCAGAAATTTGATGTTCCCATTTTCTCTAGAAGGCAATGAGGTGATAAACTAAATACCACTTAAAAACTTCAATTAACATCTACAAAGCACAATGAGGATGAAAAGTGCTACAAGATTAGATAACAATGTTTACTTCCAGTCCTGCTTGTCCTACTTATTTAACAAACACCATTAAATCATTAACATTACAGATTTTACTGACAGAGTCAATAGATTTTAACAATAAGTGTTTTTTAAAACACTCCTAGATTGTAATTTGATGCAAGCAATTACACAATTGACAAGAAAGGGACATTGTCCATCCAAAGCAGGCACTAAACATCCTCAACAAAAGCAGTATGTGCTTATCTGGGGAAAAAAACCCACCACTCTACCCTCTGCATTTTCAACAGAACAGAAATTTAACTCTGAAATACTGAATACTGCTCTACTTATGTTCTTTTTGTTTGGTCACACACACCCAAATTGTGGAATAAGACCCTGTGAAGTCACCACACATTAGAAAATGAATTTAACTGAATTTAAATCACGAATTTCAGATGAGGTAGATGACCCTAAAAAAAAAATCTTCCCTTAGGAAAGAAAGCAGTATAATACTACAACGCTTTAGGCAATTTTCCTCTAAGTTCTATATACTTGTTTAACTTTTAGTAATCATATTTATGTCCAAATAAAGCTTTGTCCTTCTTTTGATAGAAATAAATATTGAAGATCCTCTAAAGTAGCTGCAAATCTGCATCAAATTCAGTATTTTGTCACTAACACTGCAATACAGTTTTAGCTTACCCATTAATTGTTAAACAATATAGTGAGTTCCAGGCAAAACTTCCCTTATGTTTGATATTTATTATTGTGGCAAATAAAAAAAATACACATAACCAGTCTTTAAATAATATAATGCAGACAAAACTTTATGTGGGGTTTTTAGGGGACTGCATGGAGAAACCCAGGTGACAGAAACACTGCTGTAGACAGCAGTCTCCCCACCATAGATGAATGCTTGCAGAGCTTGGGAAGCTAGGCTGCTCCCTTGGAGCCAGAGCTGATATCTTGACCTTTTCCAATCATTGAGGAGGCTCAGTCCTTTTGGTAGGAACAGAGCTTTAAAACCCTGAACACACCCAAATCATAACCTTTCCCTACTGTTTCAAATGAACAAGGTGTCTTACACTATGTTTTGAACATCCATTAGAAAACCTGCCATGTTCTGCTCCCTTTCAAGCATTAGGCATTATGTGCAGCTGACGAATGTGAGCAGTTCAACACTCCCATTTAAAATAAAGTTATTAAGTTTACAGCCTTCAGAATGATTTTGCTCAAGAAGCTGCTAATTGGAAGTAATAATACCAAGAAACAAGGAGTTTTTATGAAGACAAATTAGGTATTAGAGAAAAAAAAAAAGGTAATTCTTAGATATACATATTTGTTTCAAAAAAACACTGAAGAACAGGTATTACTGAAAAAAAAAAACCACCTTCAGTTCATGGCCAGGACTTCTGAGGAGAAAATATGACAATGCTTGCCACCTCCAGGTTAGCTTTTCACTGTTGCCTCTCTCTTGTTTGAGAAGGAACTGTTTATCGTATCAGTCATATGCAATAACAGTAAACCCAAGTAATCTACCCGTTGCTTTTCAGCATGAATTTTTGTTGGTATTGTGACTACTAGACACAAAAAGAGTAAGAATCTCTTCTTTCATTATGAGTCAAATCTCATTTCTGGAAAACTTCAATTAACAAAGATCACATACTTGTCAGACTTCATCTACAGCTCTGATTCTGAATCTTCACCTTCTTTCAGAGATTTGCTTTTAGAAGTAGTTATTTCTCATAACCAAAATCCCAATTCTGGAACAGTCAGTACAGAAGTGGACTCTACTCCCATACATACTGCTAGTACTTTGCAAAAATAACATGTACAGTTTGCATTACTGGACTCCTCTTTGGCATAGGTCTACCTACTTCGAACCTGAGCAACTTCTGTGAGACCCTGACTCCTGTCCCTCACTGAACTGGGGACAAAAGTGGATCACATCCTAGAGATGATTTTATCTTACAGCATATCCTCACTAGCCTTTTTCATAAAATACTACCAAATTAAAATGTAATTGAAATACATAGTGAAGGAAACTATATTTAGAAACAAGGAAAACACCAAGTTGCATTACTTTTCATGTACTTTGATTACTCTGTGAACTATTGGAATGTCTCTGCCTTCAACTTTAAAAACAACTATTTCACCAGCTCTGATCGGGTCATCGTGGAAATTTGTTAAGAACAACAAGTCTCCCCTGTGAAATGCTGGTTCCATGCTGCCACTACAAACAGAAAGAAAAGAGTGTTTATTAACATTACTGTTATCGATTTGTTAATAAGTTAAGATTGATTGATTTTATTTGATTGATTATTGGATTTTATAAAATCATTTTATAAAATTAAAATATAGAAGGATAAGAAATATTTTAAATTAAACTTATAGCTGCACAGTAAAAGCTGCTATGAGATCTTCTGTACATCCTGTACCAAGGCTAGAAGAAGGGGCTAGAACCATTGTTAAAACTTAGGTAATAACTTTAGGGTTTGAAAGGTTTCTTTGTATTTGACCAGTCTTCTGTATGTAGAAGGTGTATTGAAATGTCAGAAGATGAGATTAATGGGAACTGGGGAGAGTCGACTGGAACAGCTTGTAGTTACCTGCCAAGAAACCGGGAACTTTAGTAAAAGGTAATTCCGGCAGGGGGAGATCGCGACCACCGACTCACATACCACCTACCCAAATCGTACCCCAGACCCATTTCTGGACCTTTCTAAGCTTTACTCTCCTCCTATATCCGATTCTGTGCAGTATGTTAATGATTTACAGGAAATATCATGGTTATGCATGAATATTTAATGAATATGTATGAATAAGTTCTATATATGGAGTCTGATTTTGAGACCTGGCGTGCGTTGATCGTGAGAAGACTCGCTCACGCACCCGGCCGTTAATAAAGAAGTGTCTGCTTATCTACATCACATTGGTGTCGATAAGTTCTTCATTCCGAGATTTCGGTAACAGGTTTGGTGACCCAGATGGGACCTCGCTGAAGGAGACCGGAGGAGTCAGGGACCTGATCGGTTCCAGCCGGCACCGAGGATTTCTCGGGGATACCCATCGATCCCCGATCCGTAAGGCTCTTCGCGACGTTCCCTGGATATTTGGTAAGACACTTCTTTTTTTCTAATTGTAGTAAGTGGGTTGGAGTCCCACTAAAGTAAGCGAGTAAGCGCACTAGAGGAAGTGGGTAGGAGTCCCACTATAATAAGTGTATGGTAAGGAGTGGGATGGAGTCCCACCAGTGGGTTGGAGTCCCACTGAGTAAGTCTGCCTGTCAGACGCGGTGAAAAAGCTGCGCAGGGTGGGACTAGAAGTCTGCCCGTAAGACATAAGCAAAAGCTATTGCAGGGTTGGACAAAAGTGTAGACAAGAGAAACTATATGCTATAGTGTTCTCTAAGGTAGTGCCTCTAACAAGAAGTTAGAAGGGGTTTTTGGTTTTTGGTTGTTTTTGTGGGTTTGTGTATTAAGAAGAAAATTAAGAGGTACAATATTGTGTTATATGTTTGTTTGTTTAAAGCAACTGTGGGAAAGTGTGAGTGTGGCTGTAAGGGTGAGACGTGCAATTGAGAACGAAAGCGAGTGTGGAGTGTGGATCTGCGGATCGGAGTGACAGAGTTGAATAATTGTGTATTGTACTGTGAGTAATTACACCATGGCAACTAAGTTAAGTCGGTTGTTTAAAAGTAAAAGCTTGGGTAATCTTGTGTTAAATGATAAAATTCCAAAAAATTCTCCATTGGGATGTTTGTTGGCACATTGGGGGGATTTATATGAGGATTTGCCAAAGAGCCAGATGATTGAGTATTGTAATAATTGGTGGCCACTATATATATTGGAAAATCAGGAAAAGTGGCCCACAAATGGGACACTGAATTATAACACTATTTTGCAGTTAATGTTGTACTGTAAAAGGGAAGGGAAATAGAGTGAAATGCCATATGTGGATTTGTTCTTTTACTTAAGACAAAGAAAAGACTGGCAGGATGAATGTAAGTTAACTATTGGAGATAATTTTGTAATGGCTATAACAGCTGATAAGAAAGTGAAAAAGTGTTGTTCAACTTGTGAGATTGGGAAAGGTTGTTTGAAGAAAAGGATTGTTATTGAGAGTGACAATGGACCAGAGTTAGATATATCCCCTCCTAGGAGAGAAATGAATCAGGGTCAAGAATCAAGGGTACAAGAACCGGCAATTGAACCAGATAGCAGTGGAACAGGAGATGTGGAAGAGAGATTATCGGAGATTGTAATTCATACTCCTGTTTCACGGAGAACTCGGCAACAGACCCAGACAATAGCTCCCCTGCGACAGGGAGTTGGCAGTGATGGACCAGTCTATGTGAAAATACCTTTTACAGCTACAGATTTGATGACTTGGAAACAGGCAGCAGGAAATTATAGAGAAGATCCTGAAAAAGTGGGCAAGGTGGTAGATACTATAATTAGAACACAGAATCCAGACTGGAGTGATTTACAGGTGATTCTGGATAATTTGTTAGATGATACAGAGAAGCAAATGGTATTAAAAGCTGGTAAAGCACAGTCTGCAGAGTTGAATGTGATGAGTGGAATAACAGGTGGAACAATAGAACAGAATTTTCCATCTGGGGATCCACAGTGGGATCCAAATAATGTGACACATAGAGAAAGACTGAGACGGTATCAAAAATGGATTTTATATGGGATTAGACATGCCATGCCTAAATCTTTGAATTGGTCTAAATTATATGAAGTAAGACAAGATAAAAATGAATCTCCCTCAGCATTTTTGGAAAGATTAAAGGAAGCTGCTAGAAAATACACTGATTTGAGAGTGGAAACAGAGGCAGAACAGATACAATTGGCTTTGATTTTTATGGGACAATCGGCACCAGATATAAGGAAAAAACTCCAGAAACTGGAGGGAGAGAATTCAAGGAGTTTAAATGCAATGTTGGAAGTGGCATGGAGGGTATATAATAACAGAGAAAAAGAAGAAAGAAGATCAAGGAGAATAGATTTATTGGCAGTAATGGCAGGAACAGCAGATAGAGGAAGGGGCAGAGGAAGAGGACGAGGATTTAATGGAAGAGGAGGGTATATGAATTGTGGCGATCGGAAATTTAATACCCCCTTAGGAGCAAATCAGTGTGCCTTGTGTAGAGAGGAAGGACATTGGAAAAAGGACTGCCCCAGAA
This sequence comes from Falco naumanni, assembly GCF_017639655.2. NCBI lineage: Eukaryota > Metazoa > Chordata > Aves > Falconiformes > Falconidae > Falco > Falco naumanni. Next base: position 5,936,518 of record NC_054079.1, on the reverse strand, counting down.
ACAGGAGTGCTTCTCACGACCTTGCCAAAGTAATGGTTTTAGATGACTGAAGGGGACTGGAGGGGAGCCCAGCTGAACCTCTGGTTAAAATTAAGCTGGGAGATAAAGTTGTTAAATTTTTAGTAGATACGGGAGTGACATTTTCAGTATTAAATACTTGTAAAGGAAAAATTGGAACAAAAACAGCCAATATAAAAGGACCAACAGGGAAAGAAGAAAACAGGCCATTCCTACAACCCATAGATTTGAAATTTAGAAATAAAATAATTATATATGAATTTCTGTATGTACCAGAATGTCCGGTACCCTTGTTAGGAAGAGATTTGTTATCCAAATTAAATGCACAAATTGTTTTTGATGGAGAACTCTTTTTGAAAATACCCCAGTCAAAAACGGGAGAAATCTTGATGATACAAGAAAAGGTAAAGGAACAAGAAATTCCACCGGAGGTGGATTTGGCAGTGATCCCTACTGTATGGGAGACAGATATTCCTGGCAAATCGAAACTAGCAGAACCGGTTAAAATAGAATTGAAGGAAGGCGCAGGAACAGTGAGAATTAAACAATATCCAATCAAACCAGAAGTGAGACAGGAATTGAAGAAATGGATTGATAAATTTTTGGAGTATAAAATTTTGGAAGAATGTGAATCTGAGTATAATACTCCTATTTTACCAGTCAGAAAACCTTCGGGTGAATATAGACTGGTACAAGACTTGAGAGCAGTAAATCAAATAGTTAAGGATATTTATCCTGTAGTAGCAAACCCTTATACACTGTTAACAGCATTAAGGGAGACTTATCAGTGGTTTACAGTGCTTGATTTAAAAGATGCTTTCTTTTGCATACCTTTGGAAAAGGGAAGCAGAAAACTGTTTGCTTTTGAATGGGAAAATCCTCACCGGGTGAAAGATGCAGCTGACATGGACTAGATTACCCCAAGGATTTAAAAACAGTCCAACTATTTTTGGAAATCAGTTAGCAAAGGAACTTGAAATCTGGAAACAGGATAAATCAAGACCTGGGCATTTACTTTTACAATATGTGGATGACATATTGATAGCTACAGAAAAAAGATTTACTTGTATACAGGTGACTATTGACCTCTTGAACTTCCTGGGACTAAATGGGTATAAGGTATCCAGGAAGAAAGCCCAGATAGCCTGCCAGACTGTGATATATCTGGGCTTTGAGATTTCAAAAGGACAACGACAATTAGGAAAAAAATTGCAAAGAAGCTATTTGTGGTATACCTGAGCCGAGAAATATTCATGAACTCAGAGCATTTTGGGGAATGACTGGGTGGTGTCGCCTTTGGATTATGAACTATGGGCTAATAGCTAAACCACTGTACGAGGCCCAAAAGAACTCTCCCTTCGTATGGGGCCCACAACAGCAAAAGGCTTTTGTAGAGTTGAAACGTGCCTTAATGTCTGCACCTGCCTTGGGACTGCCAGATCTAACCAAAGATTTCCAGCTGTTTGTACATGAAAGACAACACCTTGCACTGGGCGTGTTAACCCAGAGGATAGGAAGCTGGAAACGACCAGTCAGATATTTCTCTAAACAACTGGACACAGTGAGTAAAGGGTGGCCAAACTGCCTTTGAGCAGTGGCCGCAACAGTGATGCTCATACAAGAAGCTCGGAAATTGACTTTGGGAAGAACAATAACAGTCTATGTCCCACACATGGTGATAACTGTCCTAGAACAGAAGGGGGGACATTGGCTGTCTCCCAGCCGAATGATGAAGTACCAGGTGGTATTGACTGAACAAGATGATGTGATTCTAAAGACAACTAACCTGGTAAATCCTGCAGTGTTTTTAAGTTCCATACAGGAAGAAGGACGACTGGAACATGATTGCTTGGCTACCATCGAGTATGTTTATTCCAGTCGTGAAGATCTGAAGGATGTACCATTGGAGCGACCAGACTGGGAATTGTATACTGATGGAAGCAGCTTTATGGAACAAGGAGTCCGATACGCCGGATATGCGGTAACAACAGAGACTACAGTTATAGAAGCAGGAGCACTGGCGAGTACCACATCAGCCCAAAAGGCAGAACTCATCGCTTTAATTCGAGCCTTAGAACTAAGCAAAGACAAGAGAGTAAATATCTGGACTGATTCAAAATATGCCTTTGGGGTAGTGCATGTCCATGGAGCTTTGTGGAAAGAGAGGGGGTTATTGTCCTCTCAAGGATCAAACATTAAGCATCAAACAGAAATTTTACGATTATTGCAAGCAGTTCAAAAGCCAGATCAAGTAGCAATCATGCACTGTAAGGCACATCAAATTGGGAATACAAAAATAATAGCTGGGAATAATTTAGCTGATAGAACAGCAAAAAAGGTAGCAAAGAAACAAGCATTGCAAATGGCAATAATTCCTTCTAAAACAGTAACCCTTCCTAGGGAAAAACCGAGATATTCAGAGGAAAATGACAAATTGGGTCAGTTATTAAATGCTAAGAAAAACTTAGCGGGATGGTGGGTAACTCCTAACGGACAAGTAGTAATTCCACCTCTTTTCATGACAGAGATAATTCAAATGAGACACCAAGAATGTCACTGGGGGGCAGAAGCCTTAGTAACATCTTTACGAAAGCAAGTAATATCAGTTAAAATGTTGGGAATAGCTAAAATGGTAACTGCAAAGTGTGAGGTACATTTGAAAAATAATCCAATGATTAAGAAAAAGGTTCAAATGGGAAGGCTGAAGTCTGGTACAGAACCTGGAGATTGTTGGCAAGTAGATTTTTCAGAGTTGCCTAGATACAATGGGTACCGGTACATCCTGGTAGGGGTTGATACTTTTACAGGATGGCCAGAAGCCCTTCCCTGTCACACCACACAAGCAAAAGAGGTTGTGAAGTGGTTATTACAAGAAATAATTCCGAGATTTGGAGTTCCTATTGGAATTTCCTCTGACAGAGGTCCACACTTTGTGGCTGAAGTAGTCCAAAGTGTTGGCAAAGCATTGGGTATTAATTGGGATTTACATTCATCTTGGAGGCCACAATCTAGTGGGAAAGTGGAAAGGATGAATCAAACGTTAAAACGACAAATAAGTAAAATTTGTCAAGATGTTGTCGATTTTGTTAAAGAGTTGAGATCAATTGATTTTATTGGTTTGATTATCTGATTTTATAGAGTTATTTTATAGAAGTATAGGAGGATAAGAAATATTTTTAATGAAACTTATAGTTGCACAGTAAAAGCTGCTATGAGATCTTCTGTACGTCCTGTATCAAGGCTAGAAGAAGGGCCTGGAACTATTGTTAAAACATAGGTAATAACTCTAGGGTTGAAAGGTTCCTTTGTATCTAACTAGTCTTCTGTATAAAGAAAGTATATTGAGATGTCAGAATGTAGGATTAATGGGAACTGGGGAGAGTCGACTGGAACAGCTTGTAGTTACCTGCCAAGAAACCGTGAACTTTAGTAAAAGGTAATTCCGGCAGGGGGAGATCGCGACCACCGACTCATATACCACCTACCCAAATCGTACCCCAGACCCATTTCTGGACCTTTCTAAGCTTTATTGCGCAGAATCGGTTATGGGAGGAGAATATGTTAATGATTTCTGGGAAATGTTATGATTATGCATGAATAATTAATGAATATGTATGAATAAGTTCTATATATGGAATCTGTTTTTGGGACCTGGCGTGCGTTGATCGCGAGAGGACTCACTCACGCACCTGGCCGTCAATAAAGAAGTGTCTGCTTATCTACATCACATTGGTGTCGATAAGTTCTTCATTCCGAGATTTCGGTAACAGTTTTGGCGACCCAGATGGGACCTCGCTGAAGGAGACCGGAGGAGTCGGGGACCTGATCGGTTCCAGCCGGCACCGAGGATTTCTCGGGGATACCCATCGATCCCCGATCCGTAAGGCTCTTCGCGACGTTCCCTGGATATTTGGTAAGACACTTCTTTTTTTCTAATTGTAGTAAGTGGGTGAGAGTCCCACTAAAGTAAGTAAGTGCACTAGAGAAAGTGGGGGGGAGTCCCACTGTAATAAGTGTATGGTAAGGAGTGGGTTAGAGTCCCACCAGTGGGTTGGAGTACCACTGAGTAAGTGTATGGTAAGGAGTGGGTTAGAGTCCCACCAGTGGGTTGGAGTCCCACTGAGTAAGTCTACCTGTCAGACGCAGTGAAAGACCTGCCCAGGGTAAGACTAGGAGTCTGCCTGTCAGACGCGGTGAAAGCTGCGCAGGGTTGGACTAAAAGGATCCTTGTGGAAGTGGAAGCCTAGGCGTCTGCCCGTAAGACATAAGCGAAAGCTATTGCAGGGTTGGACAAAAGTGTAGACAAGAGAAACTATATGCTATAGTGTTCTCTAAGGTAGTGCCTCTAACAAAAAGTTAGAAGAAGTTTTTGTGTTTGTGGTTTTGTGTTTGTGTATTAAGAAGAAAATTAAGAGGTATAATATTGTGTTATATGTTTGTTTAAAGTAACTGTTGGAAAGTGTGAGTGTGGCTGTAAGGGTGAGACGTATAATTGAGAACGAAAGCGAGTGTGGAGTGTGGATCCGCGGATCGGAGTGACAGAGTTGAATAATTGTGTATTGTACTGTGGGTAATTACACCATGGCAACTAAGTTAACTCGGTCGTTTAAAAGTAAAAGCATGGGTAATCTTGCTGTAAATGACAAAATCCCGAAAAATTCTTTCTTGGGATGTTTATTGGCACATTGGGGAAATTTACAGGATGATCTGCAAAACAGTCAGATGATTGAGTATTGTAATAATTTGAGTATTGCAATAATTGGTGGCCTTTGTATATATTGGATGATCAGGAAAAGTGGCCCATGAAGGGGACACTGAATTATAACACTATTCTGCAGTTAATGCTGTATTGTAAAAGAGAAGGGAAATGGAATAAAATGCCAGATGTGGATTTGGTTTTTTTATTTAAGACAAAGAGAGGATTGGCAGGATGAATGTAAGCTAACTATTAGAGATAATTTGGTAATGGCTATAACTTTTGATAATAAGAAAGTGAAAAAAAAAATGTTGTTTAAATTGTGAGGTTGGGAGTGGATACAGGAGTGACATTTTTTATTAAATACCCATAAAGGAAAAACTGGAACAAAACCAGGCCATTCCTGCAACCCCTGGATTTGAAATTTCGAAATAAAATAATTATATATGAATTTCTGTATGTATCAGAATGTCTGATATCCTTTTTAGGAAGAGATTTGTTATCTAAATTAAATGCACAGATTGTTTTTGACGAAGGAGAACTTTTCTTGAAAATACCCCAGTCAAAAACGGGAGAAATCTTGATGATACAAGAAAAGGTAAAGGAACAAGAAATTCCACCGGAGGTGGATTTGGCAGTGATCCCTACTGTATGGGAGACAGATATTCCTGGCAAATCAAAACTAGCAGAACCGGTTAAAAGAGATTTGAAGGAAGGCGCAGGAACAGTGAGAATTAAACAATATCTAATCAAATCAGAAGTGAGACAGGAATTGAAGAAATGGATTGATAAATTTTTGGAGTATAAAATTTTGGAAGGATGTGAATCTGAGTATAATATTCTTATTTTACCAGTCAGAAAACCTTTGGGTGAATATAGACTGGTACAAGACTTGAGAGCAGTATATCAAATAGTTAAGGATATTTATTCTGTAGTAGCAAACCCTTATACACTGTTAACAGCGTTAAGGGAGACTTATCAGTGGTTTACAGTGCTTGATTTAAAAGATGTTTTTTTTTTGTATACCTTTGGAAAAGGAAACCAGAAAACTGTTTGTTTTTGAATGGGAAAATCCTCAAACCGGGCGAAAGATGCAGTTGACATGGACTAGATTACCCCAAGGATTTAAAAACAGCCCAACTATTTTTGGAAATCAATTAGCTAAAGAACTTGAAATCTGGAAACAGGATAAATCAAGACCTGGGCATTTACTATTACAATATGTGGATGACATATTGATTGCTGCAGAAGAAAGACTTACCTGTATACAGGTGACTAATGATCTCTTGAATTTCCTGGGACTAAATGGATACAAAGTATCCAGGAAGAAAGCCCAGATAGCCTGCCAGACTGTGATATATCTGGGCTTTGAGATTTCAAAAGGACAACGGCAATTAGGAAAAGATCGCAAAGAAGCTATTTGTGGTATACCTGAGCCGAGAAATATTCATGAACTCAGAGCATTTCTGGGAATGACTGGGTGGTGTCGCCTTTGGATTATGAACTATGGGCTAATAGCTAAACCACTGTACGAGGCCCAAAAGAATTCTCCCTTCGTATGGGGCCCACAACAACAAAAGGCTTTTGTAGAATTGAAACGTGCCTTAATGTCTGCACCTGCTTTGGGACTGCCGGATCTAACCAAAGATTTCCAGTTGTTTGTTCATGAAAGGCAACACCTGGCACTGGGAGTACTAACCCAGAAGATGGGAAGCTGGAAACGACCAGTCGGATACTTCTCTAAACAACTGGACACAGTGAGTAAAAGGTGGCCAAACTGCCTTCGAGCAGTAGCCGCAACAGTGATGCTCATACAAGAAGCTCGGAAATTGACTTTGGGAAGAACAATAACAGTCTATGTCCCACACATGGTGATAACTGTCCTAGAACAGAAGGGGGGACATTGGCTGTCTCCCAGCCGAATGATGAAGTACCAGGTGGTATTGACTGAACAAGATGATGTGATTCTAAAGACAACTAACCTGGTAAATCCTGCAGTATTTTTAAGTTCTATACAGGAAGAAGGACAACTAGAACATGATTGTTTGGCTACCATCGAGTATGTTTATTCCAGTTGTGAGGATTTGAAAGATGTACCATTGGAGCGACCAGACTGGGAATTGTATACTGACGGAAGCGGCTTTATGGAACAAGGAGTCCGATATGCCGGATATGCGGTAACAACAGACACCAGAGTTGTAGAAGCAGGAACATTGGCGAGTACCACATCAGCACAAAAAGCGGAACTCATTGCTTTAATCCGGGCCTTAGAGCTTAGTAAAGACAAGAAAGTAAATATCTGGACTGATTCAAAATATGCCTTTGGGTAGTGCATGTCCATGGAGCCTTGTGGAAAGAGAGAGGGTTATTGTCCTCTCAAGGATCAAACATTAAGCATCAAACAGAAATTTTACAATTATTGCAAGCAGTTCAAAAGCCAGATCAAGTAGCAATCATGCACTGTAAAGCACATTAGATTGGAAATATAAAAATAATAATTGGAAATAATTTAGCTGATAAAACAGCAATGAAGGTAGCAAAGAGACAAACATCGCAAATGGCAATAATTCCTTCTAAAACAGTAACCCTTCCTAGGGAAAAACCGAGATATTCAGAGGAAAATGACAAATTGGGTCAGTTATTAAATGCTAAGAAAAACTTAGCTGGATGGTGGATAACTCCTAATGGACAAGTAGTTATTCCACCTCTTTTAATGAGAGAGATAATTCAAGTAAAGCACCAAGAATGTCATTGGGGGGCAGAAGCTTTAGTAACATCTTTATGAAAACAAGTGTTATCAGTTAAAATGTTGGGAATAGCTAAAATGATAACTGCAAAGTGTGAGGTATGTTTGAAAAATAATCTAATGATTAAGAAAAAGGTTCAAATGGGTAGACTGAAATCTGGTGTAGAACCTGGAGATTATTGGCAAGTAGATTTTTCAGAATTACCCAGACAAAATGGGTACCGGTACATCCTGGTAAGGGTTGATACTTTTACAGGATGGCCAGAAGCCCTTCCCTGTTGCACTACACAAGCAAAAGAAGTGGTGAAGTGGTTATTACAGGAAATAATTCTGAGATTTGGAGTTCCTATTGGAATTTCTTCTGACAGAGGTCCACACTTTGTTGCTGAAGTAGTTCAAAGTGTTAGCAAAGCAATAGGTATTAATTGGGATTTACATGCCTCTTGGAGACCACAGTCTAGTGGGAAAGTGGAAAGAATGAATCAAACTTTGAAACGACAAATAAGCAAGATTTGTCAAGAAACCAGTTTAAAGTGGCCTCAGGCACTTCCATTGGCATTATTATGCATCAGGGTACAGCCAAAGAGTGGAACCTCAGTCAGTCCTTATGAATTGTTATATGGAAAACCATATGAGTTTCTAGAACCAAATCTAAACATATATGTTAAAGGAAAACTTTGGCTGTGATTTGGAGTGTAGTAATTTGGAATAGACCTTTATCCCTGGAAAATTCAATGTATGATTTCCAACCAGGAGACTATGTCTATGTGAAGACTTGGACCTCTGAACCTTTGCAGGAGCACTGGAGAGGACCTTTCCAGATACTGCTAACCACTTTTACAGCTATCAAAATTGCAGAATCGGATGCTTGGATATATTATACTTGAGTGAAGAAAGCACCGTGAAGAAAGCACCTATTCCATGGAAGATTATCAACCATGACCCAAAGACTTTAAAATTGACTTTGAAACATGTCTAATTTTTTATATCAGGTTATGATTGGTTTTTGGATTTTTTTTGGTTGGTAATGTTGGTGGGATCATGGGCTGGCTTGGTGGACAGGAACAAAAGACAAATAGAAACAGAACAAGTGATTGACATTTTTAAACAAATGGCAAAGGAAAATTTGTTGGTAGGATTGACTAAAGAATTTGCCAATTTATAAAATGTCATGCAGATCACTGCTTGTTTGCCAATACCGAGGGCAGTAGGTGAATCTATTCCATGGAGAATTTTAACTATGAATTTGACTAACCTGGAACATAAAAATGAAACCAATTATTGTGAACAGAGGCCAGTGACTCAATGGTATGAGCAAGTGAAAGTCACTAAAAAAACAGTGGAAAACTCCAGGTAGTCTGGCAGATTGTGAAAAATTGTTAAATCATGTTTTTACCAAAATAGGGAGATTTAAGACTGTGGGATGGTGTTTTTATGATGAACAACTTAAAACCAATGTGAGCAGAAGTATCATGAAATGGAAGTGTAATAAAACTGGCCAAGGTATCCAATTAGTAGAACAATGGGACTCTATATGGTCTATGTCCATATTTTCCCATTTTCAGTATATGGCAAGAACTTTTTGGTGTTTTACCTGGGATAGAAAAGTTTTTTTCAGTATTACCCTGGGTCAACGATAGGTCAACTTCATTGGGAGAAAAGGAAGATAAAATAGTGCCATGGCGGAAATGTGAAAAAGTGTATGATTGTAGTAATGCAGACTTAGTAATCCAAAGAATTTTTTCTTAGGACAGTTTTAAAATATGGTTGTTTTTGTCGAGGTCTTAAGAACACTCTCAATTTAATCAGCACTTTTACAGTCAGAAGAGGAACTTTGTTTAGTTGTAGAAAATCTATTATTTGAAGTCTTGGACATTTAATTTGGACATTGAGTGATGGAACCTGGACAACACACTTACCATTAGATGGTAAGGTGAAACAAATTACTTTAGGCATGCCAACATTGTGTCCAATTTGGAAGAAATCACCATTTAGAGGATCCCTAGAGAATTTAGAATTGAAACGAATAAAGAGATCTGAGATAAATGATGATATTTGGAATGAACCATTTATAGGAGTGAAAATTGGCTGGGCACTAGAATCACTTTTAAATCTTATAGCTTTATATAGAAACAGAGCATGGCTCTATTAGTTAGCTGGTCAAGTGGAAAAATTAGCAAACGTTATTAAAAAGGGGTTTAAGGAATTGAACATGTAATTATAGGCGACTTCTAGAATGACTCTATAAAATAGAATGGCACTAGATATGTTCCTATTTAAAGAACATGGAATGTGTGGATATCTCAAGGATAAACTGGACCACTGTTGTATCCACATTCCAAATGTCACTCAGGATGTGGAACATGATCTGGACCTATTGGGAAAAATTGAAAAAGAAACTGAAACTATTTAAAAGGATATGTTAGAAGATTAGCTTGGGAAAATTTTTAATAAATTAGGATGGAATTTAAGCTCTTGGATATAATCTATAATCAAAACTTTGTTTTTGTTATTGTCTTTTGATGATCATGTTAGTATATGTATGTTTGAAAAAAACAGTTTATCAATAGGATTGCTGTCAATCGTATGATTATGAGAAAAGTGCCTACTAGTCCACCAAGATACAGCCCACCACCACCAAAATATGTTGAAACAAATGACATGTAAATAGTGTGAAAGTATTGAAATAATGATTTTCAACACTTTCAAAGGGGGGAAATGTTGTCGATTTGTTAAAGAGTTGAGATCAATTGATTTTATTGGTTTGATTATCTGATTTTATAGAGTTATTTTATAGAATAGAAATATAGGAGGATAAGAAATATTTTTAATGAAACTTATAGTTGCACAGTAAAAGCTGCTATGAGATCTTCTGTACGTCCTGTATCAAGGCTAGAAGAAGGGCCTGGAACTATTGTTAAAACATAGGTAATAACTCTAGGGTTGAAAGGTTCCTTTGTATCTAACTAGTCTTCTGTATAAAGAAAGTATATTGAGATGTCAGAATGTAGGATTAATGGGAACTGGGGAGAGTCGACTGGAACAGCTTGTAGTTACCTGCCAAGAAACCGTGAACTTTAGTAAAAGGTAATTCCGGCAGGGGGAGATCGCGACCACCGACTCATATACCACCTACCCAAATCGTACCCCAGACCCATTTCTGGACCTTTCTAAGCTTTATTGCGCAGAATCGGAAATGGGAGGAGAATATGTTAATGATTTCTGGGAAATGTTATGATTATGCATGAATAATTAATGAATATGTATGAATAAGTTCTATATATGGAATCGGTTTTTGGGACCTGGCGTGCGTTGATTGCGAGAGGACTCGCTCACGCACCCGGCCGTTAATAAAGAAGTGTCTGCTTATCTACATCACATTGGTGTCGATAAGTTCTTCATTCCGAGATTTCGGTAACAAAGAAACCAGTTTAAAGTGGCCTCAGGCACTTCCATTGGTGTTATTACGAATCAGAGTACAGCCAAGGAGTGGAACCTCAGTCAGTCCTTATGAATTATTATATGGAAAACCATATGAGTCTCCAGAACCAAATCCAAACATACACGTGAAAGGAAAGCAGGATGTATATAACTGTTTGCTTTCTCTAGGAAAAACTTTGACTGCAATTCGGAGTGCAGTAATTTGGAATAGACCTTTATCCCTGGAAAATTCAGTGTATGATTTCCAACCAGGAGACTATGTTTATGTGAAGACTTGGACCTCCGAACCTTTGCAGGAGCGCTGGAGAGGACCTTTCCAGATACTGCTAACCACTTTTACAGCTATCAAAATTGCAGAATCAGATGCTTGGATACATTATACTCGAGTGAAGAAAGCACCTACTCTGTGGAAGATTGTTAATCGTGACCCAGAGACTTTAAAATTGACTTTGAAACATGTCTAATTTTTCATAACAGGTTATGATTATTTTTTGGATTTCCTTTTGGTCGGTAGCGTTGGTGGGATCATGGGCTGACTTGGTGGACAGGAACAAAAGACAAGTAGAAACAGAACAAGTGATTGACATTCCCAAACAAATGGCTGAGGAAAATTTGATGGTAGGATTGATTAAAGAATTTGCCAATTTACAAAATGTCACGCAGATCACTGCTTGTTTGCCAATACCGAGGGCAGTAGGTGAATCTATTCCATGGGGAATTTTAACTATGAGTCTGACTAATCTGGAACATAAAAATGAAACCACCTATTGTGAACAAAGGCCAGTGACTCAATGGTATGAGCAAGTGAAAGTCATTAGAAAACAGTGGAAATCTCCAAGTAGTCTGGCGGATTGTGAAAAATTGTTAAATCATGTTTTTACCAAAATAGGGAGATTTAAGACTGTGGGATGGTGTTCTTATGATGAACAATTTAAAACCAATGTGAGCAGAAGTTAACTGGCCAAGGTACCCAATTAGTAGGACAGTGGGACTCTATATGGTCTATGTCCATATTTTCCCATTTTCAGTATATGGCAAGAACTTCTTGGTGTTTTACCTGGGATGGAAAGGTTTTTTCAGTATTACCCTGGGTTGATGATAGGTCAACTACATTGGGAGAGAAGGAAAATAAAATAGTGCTGTGGTGGAAATGTGAAAAAGTGTATGATTGCAGTAATGCAGACTTAGTAATCCAAAGAATTCCTCTGTTGGCCGCTGCTTTGAAATATGGTTGTTTCTGTCGAGGTCTTAAGAATATTTTCAATTTAACCAGCACTTTTACAGTTAGAAAAGGAACTTTGTTTAGTTGCAGAAAACCTACTATTTGAAGTCCAGGACATTTATTTTGGGCATTGAGTGATGGAACCTGGACAACACACTTACCATTAGATGGTAAGGTGAAACAAATTACTTTAGGCATGCCAACATTGTGTCCAATTTGGAAGAAATCACCATTTAAAGGATCTTTAGAGAATTTAGAATTAAAACGAATAAAGAGATCTGGGATAAATGATGATATTTGGAATGAACCATCTACAGGAGTGAAAATTGGCTGGGCACTGGAATCACTTTTAAATCCTATAGCTTCATACAGAAACAGAGCATGGCTCTATCATTTAACTGGTCAAGTGGAAAAGTTAGCAAACGTTACCAAAAAGGGGTTTAAGGAATTGAATATACAATTACAGGCAACTTCCAGAATGACTTTACAAAATAGAATGGCACTAGATATGCTCCTACTTAAAGAACATGAAGTATGCGGATATCTCAAGGATAAATTGGACCACTGTTGTATCCACATTCCAAATGTCACTCAGGATGTGGAACATGATCTAGACCTATTAGGAAAAATTGAAAAAGAAACTGAAACAATTCGAAAAGATATGTCAGAAGATTGGCTTGGGAAAATTTTTAACAAACTGGGATGGAATTTGAGCTCTTGGATACAATCTATAATTAAGATTTTGTTTCTGTTACTAATTGCCTTTTTGATGAGCATGCTAGTATATGCATGTTTGAAGAAACAGTTTACCAATAGAATTGCAGTAAATCGTATGATTATGAGAGAAGTACCAACTATTTTATCAAGACATGATCCATCACCAAAATATGTTGAAACAAAAGATATATGAATAATGTGAAAGTATTGAAATAATGATTTTCAACACTTTCAAAGAGGGAAAATGTTACCGATTTGTTAATAAGTAAAGATTGATTGACTTTGATTAATTGATTTTATAAAATCATTTTATAAAATTAAAATATAGAAGGATAAGAAATATTTTAAATGAAACTTATAGCTACACAGTAAAAGCTGTTATGAGGTCTTCTGTACATCCTGTACCAAGGCTAGAAGAAGGGGCTAGAACCATTGTTAAAACTTAGGTAATAACTTTAGGGTTTGAAAGGTTTCTTTGTATTTGACCAGTCTTCTGTATGTAGAAGGTGTATTGAAATGTCAGAAGATGAGATTAATGGAAACCGGGGAGAGTCGACTGGAACAGCTTGTAGTTACCTGCCAAGAAACCGGGAACTTTAGTAAAAGGTAATTCCGGCAGGGGGAGATCGCGACCACCGACTCACATACCACCTACCCAAATCGTACCCCAGACCCATTTCTAGACCTTTCTAAGCTCTACTGCGCAGAATCGGATATAGGAGGAGAGTATGTTAATGATTTACAGGAAATATCATGGTTATGCATGAATATTTAATGAATATGTATGAATAAGTTCTATATATGGAGTCTGATTTTGAGACTTGGTGTGCGTTGATCGTGAGAGGACTCGCTCACGCACCCGGCCGTTAATAAAGAAGTGTCTGCTTATCTACATCAAATTGGTGTTGATAAGTTCTGTAATGTTACCGAAATCTCGGAATGAAGTAAATGAAAGAACCACCATGAAAACAAAGAACATTTCATTCTTGCAGATAAACTCACAGTTTTAACGGAAACTGTAGCTTCACAAATTCAGTAACGCTACACAGGCATTTAACACAATGCAAACCTCAGTAAGGCCCAGGCTGAGCCAACCTGTAGAAGACCTCCTTACTGCCTCAGTGAAAGAAAGAGGTAAGCTGCATAGGAAAGTAACAGTATTGTAGCTATGAAGAAGGAACAAAATGAGCCACTCTGGTTAACTAATCTATTAGTGAAAAGCCAAAAAATATTTTCCAGTACAACACAAAGTATGTGGGAAAGTTTAATCAACATGAGCAAGAGTTATGCTTACATGAGTGATTACCATTAATGATGAGAAAATTCATGCCTTCTTTCAAAGCCAGACATATATCTTTACTATTAGTATCATAACTAATAACATGAACAGACAATTCCTATTAAAATACTGTTATTTACTGCATTCTTTGCTGACAGACATTCAATTTCTGTAAGGCTGAATCTTCCATGAACATGTGTTTAACTCCATGTCAAACTCATAAAAGTTTTACTGTAATATAATTTTAAAATAAATATACACATGGTAAAAAACCCCAAATAAATTAACAAATAGACCATAAAGTGTTCAATGGCTTCAAGAAGTGCAACACATTTATGCATTTTCTTCAGAAGACAACAGAAGCTTCATAGGATTACATGTATTTCTATTAAAGCAGTATTAATTTTTTGGAATCCTAACACCTATCCAGGGATTACTATCCCTAGGTAGCAATACATATATATGTAGTCTTGACTAGTTTATCTACTAAATAAGTGAACAAGCCTAGGTTTTCAAAGGTGTCACATGCCTACTACTTCTGCAAACTTCAATGACAACTAGACTGCAATTACAAAAGCAGCCTTTGCTAAGTGTCCAAAAACAGAGTTAGAAGAAAAATAACTGTTTGAATACTCCTTTAAGTAGGTGAGATTTCAAAATCTAAATCTATCCAAGAGGGAAGGGCAGGAGACAAAGAACAAACAATATTCAGACTTTGACAAAAAAGCCTTTACGTTTACTTACCTGAGCACCACAACAATAGGGCTTTCGCTTCCAGTAATGACGATCAGACCTTTCCATATCATAAGGGCAGAAGACACTATCATAGCAAAGTTTAAGACTTGGTAATACAGCTATATGGAACAAGAAAAAGAGTTTTAAAAGTTACTATGTTGTATTTAGAAGCACAACATAGAATTTCAACCCATAAGCACCAGTGAATCACAATACAGGCACGTGGACTTTTATGCTAAAATCACATTCCAAAAGAAGCCTCATGGAACAGATTGCTGTATTGGCAATCCAACTGTACTGCAGCATAAAGATTTAAACCATTGTGCACCTCAATCTTGGCTTATTCTGCCTGTGCAATATTCCCATTTGTTAGTGCTAGGAGCTGGTGAACTCACTAGCAAAGACTTATAAAATATAGGAAGCTACAAGGCAAATGATCAAATCTATTTTGATCATACATCCCTGACTCCTACCCAAGCTCTTAAGTATTCAAAACACACATAAGAAATACTGGAAAATTAATAATTGCTGCCATTGCAGTGTTAACAGTTATTTTGTTAAAAAGAACAGTTGTGGGAGCAGAAGAAAGATGACAAGGGATCATTCCTTGCTATTGTCAGACAGAAATTTCTTACATAATCAACTCAATAAGAGATTTTCCGTATGTCCCAAATTCTACTGCTTTGACAGGCATTACAGCAGTGGTTACACTTTCTCTACACTACTTTTTTTTTTTTTTTTCTTCTTGGCAACACATGAAGATACTGGCAGAAAACGACCCTGTCTCTCCCCACTTAACATGCGGCTTGCTGATGTAAAATATGGAACCAGAAATTCCCAGACCATCGTCCTAGTTTGAAAATACACATGCTAGGATTTTCAGGTATGTGACACCCTTAACATAGCATTGGTCATGCTTCAAAATCTGCTCTGAAATTGCTGGGTTTTAAAATGATTGAGAGATACTAAAGAAAAACAAACCACGTAGCTTTCACAGCCTAGAAGTCAGAAGGTTGGTTTGTCACATTGACCCTTCCAGCCAGGTACCTGCGTAATCACACAGTAAAGATAAAATAAAGCCACCCATCCGGAACTCCGGCAGTTCAAACACACCCATGCGCTTCCACATGCCGTGCCTCCAGAATGAAGCCGAGCACTGACAGGAACGTGAAAATGCGGTTTCTCAGCTGCAAGCCCAAGGCCTAGAAGCCCCCCAGCCGCAGCCCCCCGGCCCCGGTGGCTGCCGCCGAAGACCGGGACCCCGCCGCGGGGCGAAAGGCAGGACCAGACCGGAGCCTGGCCGCAGCCCGGCCCCGCTGGCCGGGCGTCGCCAACACTAGGGGAACGGCCAGCTGCCCGGACACCCCAGCCTGCGCCGACCCCGACTCCTGGAACCGCCGAGCGGCCTCCACGGCCCGGGGCGCGGCGCGGCCCTCGCCCCGGCGCAGCCCGGCCGGTACCTGCCGCTTGTTCATGCGCCGGAGGTCCCCGAAGAGGTCCATGGCGGGGCCGCTCCCGGCCGGCGGCGGGACGCTAGCGGCACCCTCCCGGGCCCTCCTCCACAGGGGCGCGCTGGCAGACCAGAGCCCGGCGGGGCCGCTGGCCGCAGTTACGGACGACGCGGGCCAGGGCGGCGCGGGCGCGCGCTCGGCGCCCCGGGAGTCGTAGTCTCCCTTCGCCCCCGCCCCGACCGCGCTCGCGGCCGCCACCGGAACTACGCTTCCCGACACGCACCGCGGCGGCGGGCCCTGGCGCCGAGGCCCCCCGTCCCCCGCCTCCGGCCTCGGGGTGGCTGGCGGTTCGCGGCCCGAGGGGCCTCTCGGCGGACGGTGAGGCCTGGCGGGAGTGGGACGGCGGAAGGAGCCGAACACCTCTCTGGCGCAGCCGGGCGGCGGTAACCTCCCGCACCAGGCGGCTGCCGAGACGCTCCGCGCGGCCGCGCTGCGTGTACACAGCCCATTGGCAGGCGGGCGGTGCGCGCTGAGGGCGGGGCGGGGCGGTGCCCGCACTGAGGCGGTGGCCAAGGGGAGCGGGCCTGGCGGCGCGGGGCGCCCGGCCGCGCACAGGTGTGTGGGAGCGGAGCTCTCTCAGGAAGCCCCCGGAGCCAGGGGACAGCGGCCCGTCTCGCTGGCCGCGGGAGGCATCGCGGTCGTCAAAACTGTGTGACTCCACACTGAACTGGATTGTCAACGAATCCATGTAAAAATATTTGCAGATTAAAAAGATGGGGATCGCGGAGAGGAGAGCGTTTTTAAACTGCATGATCTCCCAAAGGCAGTTCCTTGCCACAGACAGACCGACGTCTGTGGGAGTTAACCACTTTCCATGCAGAAGGGCTGACCAGGCAATTCTGGAAGGCTCTTCCAGTTCTGCATTTCAGTGATGGCCTAAGCCTGAAGCAGCAACCCACCACATCGGTGCAGGTCATTGCACAGAGCTTGGTGATTCCCTGGGAATTATGTAAACCAAACTAAGTGAGGTTTTCACCAAGTTCAGAATTAGCTCATGAAGACTGGGAATGACAGTGGAAGAAAAAGAATGCAAGGAAGTGCTGCCAAGGTAAATGGAAGCAAATAGTTTGTCTGAAGGAGCATTGGAAAGGTGTTTACGCAGTTTGCCAGTAATTGCTCCAGACTTTCTCTTAGCAAATGCTTGGAAAAGAGTGACTAACAATGGCAGAACTGGCATTTAATCACAGAGGAATGTGTAATGGCACCGTGGACAGAAGCAGCAAATGGACACTGGGAAAAAAAGCTCCAAGGATGCTAGCTAGGCATTACCTTGATAAGATCATCTCACCTGATTATTCTTTCAGTGACACCAGTATTCCTTTACTTACTACACAGGAGTTCCTCTAAGTTTACATGATTTAAGGTTAGTTTTCTATGATATCCTTTAAATACTCAAAAGATAAAATCATACTGAAGTTGATGTTCTGTGTTAACCATGTCCCCAGGGTGCCCATTATAGATTATATGAGGAAATCTGAAGAGGAGAGGCTGAGAGGGCTGAGGTTGTTCATCCTCAGGCTCCAGCGGGATCTTAGTGGTGTATACAGATACCTGATGGGACGGAGTAAACAAAGAGCCAAACTCTTCTTGCTGGTACCCAGTGACGAGGTGGGAGGCAATAGGCACAAACTGAAATACAGCAAATTCCATTTAAACATAAGGAAAACCTTTCTTACTGTAGGGGTGGTCAAACACTGGAACAGGTTCCTGAGAGAGTTTGTGGAGTCTCCTTGGAGATACTCAAAACCTGCCTGGACAAGGCACTGGTTGTGGGTCATGGGGACAGCGGTCAGCAAGAGCCCTTGGCAGCAGTGGATCATAGCAGCTGCACCCTACACTCCTATGTCAAAAGACCCAGGTGATTTTCGTCTGCCCAAACTTTGGCAGCATGCTGGTTCTGTAGATAGTGTTACCTGGCTGCCTCATCTGATCAGCCTGAGTCAGCTGTCCTTTCAAACTTTCAAACTAGGAACCTCAGCATTACCACACAACATGGATGTTACACGTCCCTGGAGCCACAACAAAATACATGATATGACTTTTCATTATCCTTCTTTGAGTAGATGTAATATTCAGAAGTAATTACTAAGATTACTAAGTGGAGAAGGAAAATACACAAGAGCAAACTCAAAGGTGGCTAGAAGATTTCTGAATTTTCTTTGTGTAATTAAGATTTTAATTAAAAAGGTGGTGAACAAAGTTATCTATTCTTTAAGAGTGGGATCTGACCACTGAAATGTTTGATAGATTCTTGCCCAGCAAAAGGCTTTCTGCAATTGCCCTGGATTAGATTTTTTCATACAGTGTTACATAGAATAAAAAAAAACAAACAGAAGTTTTCTCTCTTGTGGATAAATCTGCTCACCATTTTCTTTAAAAAATGACAAAGATTAAAATGGTGATTGGGACAAAATGATCAGAAAGTACAGGCACTATAAGGGAGACTAACAAATCACAATCTCTTTGGGGTGACTTGTTAGCCACAAAATCTGGAGCCACATATTGTTTTTCATGTGGATTCTATGACATATTGAGTCCTTTTGCAGAGTTTACAGAGGTGTCCATAGAAGACAGAAAAGGAATGATAAAGGTAATAGTTCAGTGGAGCGGTAGGAAAAGTCCAAGTACCTGTTGGTTACCTTCTGCCCATGACACATATGTGAGAGCTGTTACTGTAAGTAGTCATTCAGGTCTTTTATTTTTCATTTGCTCCTCTAAGAACAGCTAATTGCAGATTCTCTTAAAAGAACTCAGTGTCTCACAAGTTCTTCTGATTCAAAGGAGTCTCTTCATGAAGAATAAACTGCCAGTTGCATCTGTATTGTTGTTAGATGCATACTGTGGTGATGATTGAGAATCCGTGCCTGTTCATGAGCCTGTAAACCTTTTCAGTGCTAGCTAAATCCTGCTTTTCAATGGCTGACTGCTACCATTAATGCATTTCCCACATGTCTGATATTTATACAACTAGGAAATGATGACCACAAAACTAATTAAAATATGTAACACATAAGCCACCCATTGTCTGATTGCATTTGGCTCCCATAAAACTGTGCATTTCAAGGCAAAGAGGCCAAATTCTCATTTACACCAGAAATAATAGTACCTGGAACAAATCTAAAAACCGCATTGGATATGCCACTAATTTACCCTAGGGTAGCAGAACTGAGTTTAGACCAGTAACTCATAAGCAATCATAAACAATCTGACAATTAAATCTGTTAAATTTACTTTGCCATTGAAATGAAACCTTTATGTTATTTCTTGTGGTTATAGATGTATGTTTCACTTTGGCTATTAAAAGAATTAGTCATATTAATGCAGAATATCATATTTGCCTTAATATAAAAAACCCTCACAACAAACCAGCTTTTGTTCCAAACTATTGTGTGCCACACCCAAATTCCTATTGAAGTGGAATAGATTTAAACCTTACTTCATATTTAATTATATGTTTACATTCAGCAGTAAATATTTGACACTTTTCTGTTGTCCAGGTCTTCTAAGCAAATTTATAACCTTATTTGCAAGGTTATTTTATACTGGTTGTAATGTTTGAAGCAGTTTGGGTTGGTTAATATCACTTCCAATAAACTGTTTCAGACTGGTTTTCCTGGTTCAACAGCTGAACAGTGCAGTACTGTGATACCTGATTGTGGCCTAGCTCAGCCACTGTAAACACTGCAATCCTCAAATATTGCTACTACAGTATGAAAAATGGACTGGACAGGTACAAGAAGGTACAGCTGATAAGCCTTTGGGCTAGCTGATGCCTTGCTGTGTTTTCTTGTGGCTGCTGCAACCCAGAATAAATCATGAGGATTTTGAGGCTGTTGCAGGATTTTGTTGATGGAAAGGAGCCAGGAAGACTGAGGATGCTAGTGCTCTTCTACATCTTCCTGCAAACACAGCTGTGTACAGTCTCACTGTAGTTAAGAAGTCAGAAAGCAAATGGCTGAAAATAAATGGATGCCGTCACATCCTGGACTAGAATTGCAATGCTGCAATACACAGAATGAAGGCAAGTGGCTGTGATAGGAGAATGGTCTCTGAGTATTATTTGTAGGTAGTGCTTTAATTCACAAAACAGGAAGAAAATTATTTTTGCCTGTTGTGAAGGAAGGAATACATTACTTTTGGAGCTGAAAGACAAGCCATCTGTCGGGGAGATGGCAGTATCTAAGAGAAACTAAATGCCAAAGACTGGGCAGTGTTAGAACAGTTTCTTGCAGTCATTCCTGATGGAGAAGATTAAAGGTGGAAGTTCGGATGATGGAATCTAGTTTTGTAACAAGCGGAGGGAGAAAGCAGAGGTAATGTATGGAGAATTTGGAAAAGCAAGAAGACAACTTTGGGTGGAGACTTGGCAGGATTGAAGTTGCTTAGTTTTTTGTTCACAGAGATGTGACATTCTTTCATCCAAGGCACAAATGCACAGTTAATTCTGAGACAGTAGTATCTTTGCCTGTCAGTTTGCTATTGATTAGAGTTCCAAAGTCCAGAAAACACTTTTACTAGTCCATTTTTCTTGGTGAGTCAAGGGAAACATATTAGGAATGTGCTTTTCTTTCTTTTCCACAGATGCTAGGAGTCGCCCACACTTCTGTTGGTGGCTTTTGGTATTTTACCATCTGGATGATTTAGATTATTAAAGGGTACATGTATTTTGAAATCTTCCCATACTTGGGATGTTTGACTTCAATATTTGTACAGTAAATCTTTTGCAGCTCTGAAGCTAGAAAATTATGCTAATTTTTTAGTACACAGAAAAATGTAGCTCTTGACATTCTGGCTGATTTGCTAGACCTTTACAAACATCCAGGTGTTAGTGCTACCTGTCTGTATAATATTAGAATTACAGCTCTTTGTTTTCAAAGAGATTGGTCATGGGCACCTTGCACCTTGGCTGAAAAATGTAGGTTAACAGAGAAAGCTATAGAAGTCCATTTGCAGCCACTCAGAATAAAGCACAGAAGACATGCAATAACTGACTTCCCCAGTGTGCACTCTTTTTTTCCCAAATACATTTGGAACTATTCTGCTTCCTGTTCCTATTGCTCAACAGGCCGTTAGAGCAGCCAGTAATGCACAGTGCTGTCCAGAAGCAACGGGATGCCACTTACACCAATACCACACTCTCTTCTGGATTCTTCTAATACTTGGAGCACTAAGCTGCTCGTATAAGTAATTGCATCTGAGTGCAAGCAAGTGGAAAGCAGCCTCCTTTGCTCTGAAAGAAGCTTCTGCTGTGTCTGCCAAGAAATAGCATTGAAAGGGAAAAGATGTGTCAGAGAAGGGATGTATTTCAGAGGAAAGAGACTGAAGTATGAATGTCAACAGGCAACTTGGGTAGTTACTAAACAAATCTCCTTTGAACCCATTGCTTTGGAAGCAACACTGGCACATGTGCACACAGTAGGCAATACTTCTTGGCCGGCCTCAGTTTGATTTTCTTTTACTGTGTCCATAAGCAGGATCATGATCCTAATACTTCCTCCCGTTACTTTTAGTTTGTTGCCAGAGGAACTATGGATGACCAGGTGTCCCTGTCTTCAGATCTTGTTCCTCCACATTTTCACCCTGTCTCTTCAGTTTCTCAGAAAAATAAATCTCTGAACATCATACCATTTTCTGAGCCACAAAGCTGAGGGAATGTAACCTTGACTCAGGTGGCTCCTTCTGCATGAAATCACCTTTCTGACAAAGACAGGAATGCTAACAGCTCTCCTGCAGCAGCCAGCAGGGAGTCTCAGTTACCTCTTTCCTCCTTGTGTGGTTTACATCTGGCTGCTTTATTTTCAGCACTTCAGTCTCATTCATTTTCACACACACAATATCCACTGATCTGCTGAAGGGTTGCTTTTTTGGTGGGTGAAAAACAGAACAGTGGAATATGTACACACCTTTGCTCTTAAAAGTGGGTTTTGGAAGTAATTTCAGCTGCTCCTGTTAGACCACACACCAAGTAGTCTTAGCCAATACTGCATGCATGGCCTTTGAAATCCCATTAAGGATCCTTAAAATTGGGCACCCAACAGACAAGACTTGCAGATCAACTTGTCACTGTGGAAATGTAGGCCTTCATGTTTGGGGTTATTAGTGGGCCTTTGTGGCTTAAGTCTCACTCTTCTGAGAGGCTTTTTTTCAGTCACTGAAAATCCAAGCACAGACATTTCCCTGGGGCTTTGTGGAGGCTTTAATTTATCTATTGCTTTCAGTGCATGCCTCCAACCAGGATTCTTATTTTGCCATTGTGTCTTTATTTTGGTTAAGTATTTCATTCAAATGTACCTGCTTTTTATCTCAATAAAATTCCTTTCTTTGCTTTAAGGGTGTTAGCTGGACAGCAAGAGTTTATAATTTAAAACATCTCAGCAAGAATTCCTTTGTAAATAGCATTTCAGAACTCCTCTCCCCTTTGGGGCAGGTTATGGCAGATAGCACCTTCCCCTGGAGGGGTGGCTGAGGAAGGGACTGCTGCCTACATCTGCTCTGTCTGCAGCCAAGGAAGGGGTCTCCGTGTTCTCTGAGCAGTCTCAAAAGCACCATTTCCTTACCCAGAGTATGCTGAGAGCAGTGCAAATACTTAATGCCTTCTGAGGGTGATTCCCAAAGTGGGGTCTGGTGCTTGTCCTGGGGGTGTGATGGGTTTTTCCCTCAGTGCAGCTTCTGCCTTGCTGTGGCTACTGAGGCTGCCAATGGAAAGGGCTCCTGGTGTCCCCTCTGCATCGCTGGTGGCAGTCCCTAACCTAGAAGTATCTTCTGCAAAAGCAGGCTTGCCATTGTCCACAATAAAAGGGTTTTTGTCTCATGCCAGGAGACATGTTTCTTTACAGCAGTGTTCTCCAAACATTTCTGGTCACACACCTCTATCAGTACAATTTTTTGACCATGCACCCCCAATATCTGTATATTTATAAATTACATAAATGTACTACTGTGCTAATATATTATGCACATTATAAAACATGCATCAAAGAAAAAAGACAGATGTGAAATAAACATTAGTTTTAAAAATATTTCATTTAATTTCATTTTATTTTTTAATGATACAAAACCCACTTTCTTCCTGCACCCCAATGCATGTGCACACCCCACTTTGAAGACCACTGCTTTAGAGCATGCGTGTCTTGTGTCTTGTGTAACTTCTCTCATGAATCTTTTTATCTGTCTTGGTAGCTGGCAAGGATCTATTCATAGGCACAATTTTCAACCAGAACGTCATTTTGGAGGGTTGTATTTCTAAGTGTATGAGTCAATATTTTTAGTCTGCTCTGCAACCCAGTATCTGGATAGCTAATTTGATTACAGCTAAGTAGGTTTGTTTTAGGGAGTAGTTTACCTGTGAAAATAATTTCTTTTTTGGGGGGAGAAAAGGGTAAGAGGAGGGAGGGATCAAACTATCTGAATGTTCAATTGAATTTAGCAAATAATGGTTTTTTTCCTTCCCCTTCCCCCAAGGAATAGAAAAAAAATATCAGAAACAACTTGAAAAAAATGTTTGGGCTTTTTTAAGTGAAAAAAATGTTTAATTTTTAAAAGTGTCCAAAAGTAAATGAGGGGAACGTAAAAAGGTTTAAAAAAAATTCTAACAAAAGGAAATATTTAATCCTTATTCAAGAACAATCTCTCAGTGAACTAAAAATGTGTGTAATGTGTTAGGTGTTGCTTTTTGCTGGGGGAGAACACTGAACATGGCTTATGGGATTTTTTGTTTCTTTTTTCTGTGAAAACTGCTAAAGCTTTTGCCTAAAACCAGCTTAGCTTGAATCTGAAATGCTTTGAAATGCTCTCTGCGTTCTCTGTGATGGGGAGTGTCCATAAAGTTCACCAGCCTCAGAAAGGTTTCACCCAGCATCCTTTCCAAAGGTTCTCAGCTCTAGTGACTGGCTTAATTGTCACTTATTTTGTTCTCTCCTCTTGTCATGCCTTGTATCAGCCCACAGACACAGTGTCGGGGCATAATCAGATTCTCAAAGCTGCATTACGTCAAGAGACAGTACAGAAGCGATGCCCCAGTGGCAATACCGTTGTCTGTGCTGGTAGGCTTCCTGCAGAACACTTCTGCAAAACCTGTCTGTCCCTTCAGCTGTCCCCCGCAGCATGTGGCCCCACATACCCAGCAGCACAGCCTCATAGTCCAGAGGCTGGTGGAGAGACAGAGACTTCCAGCAGGCTTGGCATGGTACTTGAGCTGTAACTGCCAAATGTCCAACTCCACCGTCCTGCCACCTCTCAGTCAAGTTACACAGTATGGTATTTATAGGGGGTCCTGATGCTACGTCAAGAGCAGGTCTTTCATCAGCTTCCAGGCTCCAGTGTTGCTCCAATACAGTCCTCTTTAAGGTGGAAGGTGTGTTACGGGAGGCTGCATGCAGATTCCCTTGTGCACTACTCGCTTTTTCTGTGTGATGCAGAGCATTTGTATCATGGCTGATGGGCTTATGATCACAGCAAAACCAGCCTCTGTTGGAAATACCTGACACAGTTCATCCTAAAGTTGCCTCATTCGTATCTTTCAAGTCCATGATTTGTCATCATTCTGTGGATCTGCTCTCCTTTGAAAGTGGGGAACAACCCATCTCCTCCTCCTTAAGCCATCTGAACAGACCCACAGCACTGGGGCAAGTTTAGGACAGCCACAGCACCAAGCAGGGGCTGACCTGAAGGCACTGCTGCAGCCTTCTGCCTCTTCACTTCCTGTCACAGCACGGTGCTACCCCTGGGCTCTGGTGCTGGCTGCATTTGGGGTTTAGACCCTTTGCTGCTTTGTCTTGCCCTGCAAGTGGTTGATGCCCTCCTGTTAGCATTGGCTTCGCAAAGGTCAAGGGCACCAACTGCTGTGGTGGGACCCAAATGTCCCTGCCACCAACCTTGCCTCTGCTTTGCCTCCCAGTGCCCGCAGGCTGCTGGCCAGGCAGCAGCAGGGGTGGGCACGAGGGCAGATACTTTGGGGACAGTAGTAGTTTTTGGCAGTACTCTTTGCTCCCCACCTCTTCCAGCAGCAGCAGCTGGTGTGAGAGAGAGAGGGGGTAAGAGATAGGGTAGAGTTTAACAATTGTAATAGTCTGTTTAGCTGTTTAGGGTAAAAGTTGTAAAATTTAAGCTGTTTGCCAAATCTTACACGGTTTGCTTGGGTACTGTGATAAGGTGTACGGGAGTAAAGGGCTTCATGACCATATAAGTCCAAAGAAAGATTACAACCTTGCAAGAACAAGCCAAAGCTGGTTCTGCGGTTTGGACAAAGAGCAGGACGTTACTGAGCCTGCGCCAGATGTGGGGGTCACGAGGAAGACTCACCTGCCTTCATCCTCAGGACCCCTGACGACCACCACCAGGGGACACTGCGCAAACTCAGTCGGGAGAGAGATATGGAAATGACTTGCAGAACTAATTTTAATACAAAGCGGGGATAGGTAATGCATATGTATAGGCGTATTACATCATATTATGAATATGTAATGAGTTGTCTTATAAAAACAGAGCAAGTTTTCGTGTCAGGCGCGCACGGTTTTGGCGGGACTACTCCCCCGTGCTGCCCAGCGCTGAATAAACATACCTACTTTACAATCTTACAGATTGTGGAGTCTGCTTTCCGCACGTCAGGTGTGCCAGTGCCCTCCTCTGTGCCCCTCCAGCTCCCACCTTTCCTGCGGCAGCTCACCTGCCCCGTGGCTCAGCCGGGAAGGGCATGCCGAGCTCCGCTGGTGCTGCCAGCCAGCCTCAAGCCACCTCTGCCCTGTCCCCAGGGCTGCGGGCCATGGCAAGACATGACCACATCTCCCAGAGCACTTGCGAAGATACCGCTCCAGAGAGTCCCTGCTGCCACACCTGGCATGAGAAGGGACTCTGCAGAGCAACGCTGAATGAAACACCTGCCATTTATTTGAGTGCATGCTCAGATTACCACTTTTTAATTAATCACAATAGTCATACCTGACGAATCTCCTGTGAAGCAGGAAAATAGACTGTCTTGGGGGTTTGTAGTAAGTATTAACAATAAAGGTTAATGTTTCTGTTGGCTACGCACACAGGCATTGATGTGCTGGTGTCTTCTTTGTAACAGGGACCTGGTGCTGTGCAGTATTTGCTGTCATCTCCCCCAGAGCCCAGGGGTAACTCCGTATGGTTGCAAAGAGACAGACTTGATCTGTGGTTAAATCAAGAGCTCTGCTGCTGCCTTCTTGGCCTGTTGTCAGTTCACTTTTAGCACAGCTGAATCTAACATCTTTATAAAATGTTCTGGCCTAAGTGAAACTGCCTCTGGAAGGGTCTGTGAGCTCTCATAAAGCCACCTCCCTCAGCCTTAACTCAGGTGAAGTGAACACGGGAAAGCAGGGGTGAAGATGATGAGGGAGCACAGGAACACCTTAAAAACCTCTGTGTGTTTCCAGTTTGAGGTATGACTCTGTTGAGTGCCACATCTGTAAAGTGCTGGAAAGCGTAGAGGCTAACAGTAATTTCTCTGTGGAGGAAAGGTCATGTCGCTTCTGTGTCTTCCCAACGCATTTTAATTCCTAAACGGTTCTGATTTTTTCCCCCCAAAGTTTATCTGCAGCTCTTAATTTCTTGTTACCTCAGTGTCTTGAACTATTTATGATTTTTCTGTGATCTCTTCTCTCTCTGTAACTGTATTACCTGGGAAGATGAGCATTGTTACATCAGCAGCTGAGCTGGCTGAAAATGGTATTTGTTAACTATTTGCTTAACCTGTACTGAAGAACTGAGGCTAAAACACTGCTTAGGAAAACAAAAAAGAAATTATATGTGTGATGGCACTTGAAAGCATCAGTCATAGCACCATATAAGACAGCCTGGCCCCTGGTCACTGAGTTCAATAGAGACAAATTTGGGCTCTGGACATATGCTGTGCTATTGGGTGCTTGTGCCTTGACTTTCATGAGCATTTGGAAAGTGCTCGGCATTACATGAGTGGAGCCCATCATGAGTGGGTGTGAGAAACATCTCAGTAAGGTAAACCATCCAGAGCAATGCTGGTGCTGCTTGATGGAGAGATGGTTCTCTGCATATAAAGGTCTCTGCTCATTTTGCTAACAGTATGTAAATGTAATGACCAAGTCATATTTGGAGACAGTAGCCCCTCCAATTACAGCCTGATTGCATTCACCAGGGACTGCTCTGCATTTTAACTGAGAAAGTGACAGTCATTTAAACCAGGAAATATTGTTGTACTTGACCTTCAACATTAATATGGCACAGAGAGCTATGGCAGTGTTAGCCAAGTGGTGGATGGACTCAGAGAGAGCAATACTTAAAATACAGTGCATCCATATCCCCACCATCATATTAGAATCATTGAATACAAAGTAGAAGAATTTGAGAATATAAAATAAATGAACTGCATAAAGGCTCCTGCCAAATTGCATTAGGGGACATATCTGTGAAGGATTATTTTGCTAATAGTCACATTACTGCTTCAAATACATCTTTTCCTTCTGAGTAGAAACCCGGGGGTCAGAGAAGAAAACTGTAGTGCCTCCAGTTCATTTTCCAGATGAATCTGGGTCATCTCCAATGCCTTGCTTTACCAGGTCTTTTCAAAACACCCTACAGCAGTGGAGGAGAGCAAGGTACTTCAGTACGCCACTCTGCTCTCACTCCTGACTGGCATCAGTTGTCTTGGATGATACTTTCAGTGGAGATGGGGATCTCTGCATGTCAAGATATGCCAGGGCTCAGTCTCATTGATGACCTCAAGGACTGCACTGACAAGCAGGTTGCAGCCACCTGCATTGAGGCCAGGGCCACTCTGCTCAGTGGCAGTCCCCTGCACTGGGGTGGGCATTGCCTGAGCCCCTGCCGGGCAGTGCACTGCCAGGCACACTGCAGCCTGCCCGGTGTCCTGCTGGTGGGCTGACAAGCCACAGAGGTGCAGGCATCCCAGGCAAAGTGCTGGCTAGGACATTGCACAGTGGCATTTCAAGGTCTGCGCTCAGTCCGTGTGGCTTGCTGGAGGGCTTGCCACAGCCTGGCATCTTCTGCAGTGCAGGGCTGTCCTCTGAGGACAAAGTCACCCTGTCCTGTTGGTAGCCCACAGGGTCCTCTCCTTGGCATTACCACTGAGCCGCACTGCAAGGTGGCTCACTGCGATGCCCTCAGACGGACCATTTGGCTCCCAGGGAGGAAAGGTGTCTTCTTTCCAGCTATGAAAGAAATACCATTAGAACCATTATTTTCTGTACATTCACTGTTGAGGAGAAAATACAATTTTTTTCCAAAGGGAAAAAGTGCTTGGGGAAGAGACAAGAAGTGCTCCTTCTTTCATGCTCTTTCTGCATCCACCTCTGGCTACAGAACCCAGTTTGTATGCAAAGCCCAGGGATGTAGGTCAGGTATGCTTGTGTCTTCTATGTTTGCCATGTTCTGTACTTATTTCCCTTTTTACTCTGTTACTACTCCTTTGTCCTTCCGGGAGCCTAGACAGTTAACCTTTTATTAATAATCTGAAATTCAAATACAAAGAATTGACTCCTGAACTGCCCTAATATTTGAGAAAGGTTTTAAAATAAAGTAAGTGTTTCTGTGTCCCATTATTGGCCTGGCAGCTGTGTGTGTATGCTAAAGGTAATATTAACAGAATGAAAAGGTCAGAGTTATATAAAAGTCCTTTTAAAACTAAATAGCCCTGCCGTACTGAATTCCCCACAGATACACAGAGGTTAAGAACTGAGAACATTTGGTCCTTAGGCAGGTCAAGTTGTGCATCCATAAATATCCTCCAGAAATAAAAAAGACCAGAGAAGTCTAAAAGTGCAGTGATTGTGGCCAGCCAGATTCAACTTTTGCTGTGCATACTCTGCAAGAAGGCTGGCTGGCCGAGACAAGGCCAAATACCTCCCTGAGCAAGTCAGGACCAGCCCCATGAATACCAGGGGTACCATGGAGGCAGGTACCAAGGGGCATCATGCAGGCTTGGGCATTATGCACACAGGAGGCAGATATACATGGGAGTTGTTAAAGAAGCCATGCACTGGACAACACAAATGCATTCATTTAATTAGACATATTTCTAGCTGAGTTTAGAGGTACAGCAAAGTGCATTGCCCCCATGTGTACTGTTATCCAGGTGAGGGGGGCATGAAGGATTGGGGCTGCAGACACCCCTGTGGCCTGCTAGGCTGAAAGAGTGGCTGCCACGCTGTGAACCCATACCACATGGGAGAGGCACAAATGGGACTGGGTGAGGGTCTGGCATTGCAGCACGAGCATGGCTGTGGGGTGGAGAGAGGAGAGACAGCCCAGGAGTGCAGGGACAGGCATCTCCTGCCCATTGGGTCAGGGCCATCAGGGCTGCAGAGGAAGTCATGATGCGAAGATGACTTGCAGATCTCAGCTTGCAAGAAAAAGCTGCAACTTGGATAAGAATCTAAAGCCAGCCTGCTCAGATCAGACCAAGGGTCTGTCTAGCTCAAGCCCTGTCTCTGACAAAGTCAAAACCACTGGGTGCCTGCAAGAGGCTGTAAGAACAGGGAGTTTCCAAGCTAGAGAAGCTGGTTCTGTCTTTAAAGCACCCTGAGTAGGTCTTTCTTCCATGAATTTGTCTAACTACTTTTTGACTCATGTAAACTTTTAGGTTCTGTAACATCTGCAGAGCGTTCCCCTTAAGTGCATGTTTGATGAAGAAGCACTTCTGAACTCTGCATCCCATGTGGATGCCCCCATTTCTTATCCAGGGAGCAGTCATTCCCTACTCATCATCACAGTGGCTTTAGTAACCTCTTGCACATCTGCTTGGGCCATCCTTTACTCAGACTAATGAGCCATATCCTGTTTCAGCAGCTCCCATGCACAAGTCCTTCTAGTATCTGTCCATCCATGTGCCTATCCCAGGTCTGCTCTGTCTTTTGAGGTGCTAGTGGGGAATTCAAGCTGCATAAGGTGTTCCCTACGCAGGTATTCATGGATTTATTTATTGGTATAGCTATGTTAACTATTTGGTTTCATATTCCTGTCTTAATAATCCATTTGCTTTTTTTGACAGCTTGATAGTACTAGCAATTGCCACTCTAAGTCTTTCCTGATTAGCAATGGATGGTTTGGGGTCTGTCATTTGGTATGTAAACTTAGTCCTGTTTGTTCGCTTCTGAATCATGTCACATTTTTCTGCATTGACTGTCCTCTGCCATTTTTTCACCTTTTTCAGCACTGCAATGTCCTTTTGCAGTGCTTTGCAATCATTTTTCATTTTTACTACCTGCATAGCTTAGTGTCATCGGCAACCCTGTGACTTGTGACTCCCTTTTCCAGACTGTTTGTGAACAGTACAGCCCTCAACCCAGACACCTCTGGGGATTAATTCAAGACTACCCTCCACTGAATAAAAGTATCATCACTTCAAGATGTATGAGTACATGCCCCCTGTCACTGAAGCACTTTGCTCTCTTCTTCTTGTGTTATGACTAAATCAAGTCTTATTTCGGTTGGAACAACAAAACAGTGCCAACAGCCCAACCAAACCTTGATTGCGACCCTGTAGCTAAATTACACTTTGTGACACTGCTGTATGCGAGGATGAAAAGCAGTTTTCCATCTGCATGGAAGTCAAAGGCCTCTGACCTTAGACTAGTTGCATGAAATTAGTAGGCTAGTTACCCCCTGTGCAGTAACTGCTGCCAGAGCCAATCTGTCTCAAGATCACATTATTCTAGGTTCTTGAAATGTGAACAAATAAAGAAATCCTACAGGGCAGATGTGAGGTAATCTGGTTTCTTGCACAGGTGTTACTCATAATTTTCTGTGGTGTTGAGTTCCACTGTTTAACTGTGTGACAGAGCTGAAAAATATGACTCTTAATAGTTTTGAATGTTCTGCTCCTTGTGGGGCATGGTTCCCTTGCCACACCATGATGAGTCCCCTGCTCCGCTTGCCACAGCTGTGCTTCAGCCTGTTCCTTCTTAGCACTCTTCGCTCCCAGCTGCAGCAGTCCCCTTCGCTGTCCCTGGGCTGGTCCCTCTGGGCACAGGCAGACGGCCTGGGCATGCCAGGCAGCTGGAGAGAGAAACCACCACCTGCCTGAACATGCTGTCACCTCTATGTACTGTCCCTGTGCCAGCATGTCCATGGCACCATGTGGCGCAGTGTCCCAGTGGTGGCCAGCGCTCACACCGGCATGGCACGCACATGGGGCCTGGGCACTTGTCTCTCGGCACCTGTCACCAGTTGGCTGTGCCTGCCACATGCAGCTGGTCTGCTGTGTCCCCTTGGGTCCGTCAATATGAACGCCCGGCAGTGGGGCTCAGTGGGAGGGATGCACCATGCTCACCTCCGAGCCCCAGGGCCTGCCGTGCCAGCTTGTTTTTCCCCTAGCAGAGCACTTTGCTTCCTGTGGGGTTGATTGCGCAGAATGAGGCAGCTGTGGCTGACCTGGTGTCCCACTTCTCCTCGCTCATTGTTCCTTCTGGCTGATCTCACAGCCTTTCTCAAGGGCATTTTTGTTGCTGGCAAATTGAACATTTTGGAAAGTGTCTCAGTATGGCCCTGTGTACAATGTGAAGGGCCGGCTCCATGCTGCCTTGTTGGGCTATTGTAAACTCCCATGCTGTCACTTTCTGTTACTTTCCCACTGATAAGTGAGTGTGTGTTCTTATGAAGATGCATTCAAAACTTTCTCGAGTGGTTTGTGGTTTTCTTTTTCCAGATGTACTACAGCTTTGCTGACTTGTTTCCATGCTGTTTCCCAAAGACCCCATGTACGCACAGCCCTGAGGACACCCTGAGCCGGGTGGCATGGAGTCCCGCTGCTCCGGAGTGAATGGTGCACCCATGCCAGTGTGGCGCCCAGCAGCCGCTGCACCACAACCAGCCCTGACAGACCTGTCAGCAAAACGTCTGTGCACTGTGAAATGAACAGCTGAGGAGAGCTCAACCACTCTTGAAAGCTTTGTCTTTAAACACTAAAGCACACTTTGGTGGGTGAAAGGGGTCTGAGCGGGGAACATGTTTAACTATTTAGCACTGCCAGTGTTAACACATACTAGCAGGTGAAAAATCAGTTTTGTCTAGGCTATGCTGGCAGGTGGATCCAAGCCTTGTTGTGCAGGGGCTGCACTGATGGCTGGCTCCGGGTCAGGGCAGGACTGGGTGCTGCCCCTCTGGCTGGGCATCCCTTCCCCTGCCCAGCCCGGCCCTGCCATCCGCCATCCCCAGCTGCCTGGCTTGGCTGCAGGCGCTGCCCGGTGCTGTTGGGACACAGTGTGTGCACACACTTCAGGCAGCTGAATCTGCACAGAAGAGGTGGGACCGGCTGTGCCGGTGAAGGAGCACAGTGCCAGCCAAATAGTCACTGCGTTCCTGAATGGGTGGTTACAGTCCTAGTCAGCTAGATAACTTGGGAAGAGGTCTCAGTGAGCTCCTTACTTTGTTGAAGAGCAGAAGGGATTGAATGGGAAGGCACACAATGGGAGGAGAGAGATGTGTGTGTGTGTGTATACACACACATATATACCTGTCAGGCACTGCCACCACGGAGATCAGCAACCCCAGCCTTTGTACAGGGTGAACAGAGCGAAGCAGCCACACGTTAACCCCAGACCTGACACTAATGCTTTGTTCTGCCTGCCTCAATGCTCCCTGAAACCTTAATTAGTATTTCTGTTCTGATCTGCTTGCTAGAGTTGATGTGCAATGCTAAGTACCTCTGTGTTCAATCAAAAAAGTGGCTGCAGAACAGGGGAGGCTAAATGATCCCTTTCCTACCTCACAGAGAGGTTTCATGAGGTTTAATCCATTGCTGTAAATCCTCAGAGGAAAGAAGGCATAGAAAAGAGTATTAATGTCATCATTGCAGCTGTCAGTGTCACAACATTAATTAAAAGCAAACAATTAAAATGTCAGATCTCATATAAAAACATATTTAAATGTTTTCTTTATAGTTTACAAGAGGAAGTAATTCCCCTAGGCATGCAGACTGAGATTTTTGCCTTTTCAGTGGTGTCTCGGGTTGCTTTATGACATGCTGTTCACTTCCGGGTCTTCAGGAAATCATCTTCTTGTTAGGAAGACCCAACAGGCTCGTAGCTCTACATACACAGTGCAAATGGGAGGTTGCCCTGTCTTCCAGGGATCCCCGGGGTATTTGCAGTGGCAAAGGAGGCTCATTGCCTTGAGCATGCTTGGCATTGGGAGGCTCGCAGCAGCAAGTGGCCACTGCATCAGTGTTGGCTTCCCCAGCTCTCTCAGCATCATTTGCTTGCTGCTTGGGCCTGTCTGGTTTCCATGCCAGAGCCTGGCTGCAGCTGGGGCTGGTGCTTTGGGTTTGCTTCTTGCAGAGGACCAGCTGTAATGAGCTGACTTTGTTGGGGGTCCTGCTCCATGCTGTGAAGGAGAATTGCCTTCCATCGCTTCTGCCCTTACTCCCATTCCCACATTTTGGGAGCCTCTCCAGAGAATTTGTAATTTAGGGCTTGCTTCCTGCTCTTGAGGGGAACACCCTGAACTCACAGCAAGCATGCCAAGCTGAAGAAGTTGCTTTAATTTGAGCAGCAGCTCTAAATGTCATTGTTCAGGCTGTGCCCCAGCAGAAACCTTGGAAGCTAATCTGTGTTTTGAGGTTAGAGTTACTCTCTTTTCAGTCTGCACAACCAAAGGGCCAGGATGGGAAAGGAGGATAAGCCACAGATTCATTTCTTTTCATTCCCTTTAACCGTAGCTCTCAGGTTCCTGGTGTGCTGTAGCTGTACCCAGCTGCTTGCTGCTAGTTATTTGGTACGCAAATGCACAAAAACCTGCTCTTACACTTTCCCTTCCCTGTGCTGTCCCGGCTGGCTATGTTGCACCATGGTGCCTCTTAAAATCCCTTATGCTTGAAACACATGCCTTGTGGCAGGGATGGTGGCATTACCCCTTGCTTGGCCTCTCCTGCAGCAGAGAAGGTGGGTGACTAGCCACCCTCCAAGTCAGTAAAAAATTAGTTCATTAATAAGACACTACACTTCCAATGTGCCTGTGTTGTATTTGGGGCAGCTACTTCCTTTTGCTTTTCTGTCTGATCAGCACGTGCTTCCCCTGAGAGCGGGGTAGACAGGGAGATGAGATCAGCACAAGGTTTTGAGCAGCAAAGGAACCATGATTTCTGAAAGGGTCAGCCAAATAAAATGTGAAACATTCTTTCCCCAAGACCAAGTAAAATAACAATAAAAAACAGGTTAGTCATTACCAGAAACCTCTGCTTGGACAAGACCAACTTCCAAGCAGAAGAATCTCAAAAGGAAACCAGCAGAAGTAATCCTGGAGTAATGCTTGATCACTGGAAATCTCCCCTGGAAAGAGAGAGAAGTACCCAACAAGCCTTTTTCACTACTAATATCTAGGAATCTTGAATTACTCAGAAGACATAGAAGGGAAAGACCCTATGTCTGGAGGAGCTAGAGAACTAGTCAAGGAACACTATGTGAGAAACATTATGGTATTATTTGTCCCACAATCTCTCTCCCCCCACCCCCTGGTCTGGTATTTGGAAAATGCCATGTTCCTCAAAAGAGCTTCCTGTTTCACCTAGTCGAGCAGATTTCTGCCTGTGAAAAAGGAACTGTTTACATGGAGGAAAAGTCACACTTTCTTGCCATACCTGAGCATGAATAAGCTCTGACACGGGTATGTGTCTAAAGATTATGGGGCAGCTCAAGACCCACAATCCCTTAAACCTTTCAAGGGATTATTAGGAGAGTTAAATCAATCTTCCAATGAAAACTGAATAGAGCCTGCTGTCAAGTAGCCAAGCTCCTCTCAATGGCTGTGGCCAAATGAACTGCCATGGGAACCCACAGTGCCAGTCACAGGGACAAAGGCAGCATGGGACCTCGCACTGCACACATCTGACCTGGGAGGCGGGTGCTGAGCATGGAGTGGTTTCATATCATGCCCAACAGCTTTCAGATGACTGGTCTGTAACTTTTAGAGTTTTGCCTCTTGGCAGCACCAACAGTGACCTAAGGTACTGGTTCACAGCATACCTTGCAGGTGCAAGAGAGTGAAAAGAGAAAATAAACAGAAGTACTAATAATGGCTGTGAAAATTTAACTTTTATTATCTGTTCACTGTATACAAAACACCATTCTGCATAGTGATAACTCATTTGTTGTACAGTTGACAGTGCACATCAACAAACAAGTGTTCAAAGAGGTATACACTTAATGGAAAGGGCAGTGATGACCAGTGTACATTACACACTAAGATCCTGCAACACCAGCTGCATGTTTTAAGATGGAGAAGTACCTCATAACCACTCAATATGTGAGTAATATAAATGGGATAACAAGCATTTACCAACAAACCAAATTAAGAATGAGGATGAAGAGAGAAAGCAGAACTAATGTATCTGAATCACAACTTTCAGAGTGATTAAGAAATTTAACAGAGGTGGCTGAGAAGGATCCGTATTTTTTCAAACACTTCCATTTTTAAAACTGTTAAAATTTAATGATAAATAGCAGAATCTCACAAATCTTTAGAGGCAAAATGCTCCACATTTATTTATATATGAAATGCATTTAATACAGTTGTAATGGACATAGTGTATAGTAACATCTGACAGCAGCAAGACTTTTAAGGAACCAAACAATTACTACTGTATATCATGCAGCTATCTATATATTTACACAATTTGTTTTAAAAAAAAGTACAAAAAATTTTTTTAGGGATACGTACAAGGTATAAAATGCAAAAAAAAACCCCAAAAATATAACTCTCACAGAGAACTATATATGAAAGGGACAGTATGGTACTTTTTTGTACTTTGTGAAAGCGTTAAGTAGTGATATTAGATACGCATTTGAAATGGCTGAACTAGCTTCATACGGTCTGTGCTAAAGCTGAAAGCCCCAATTATCCTTATGTAGGCTGGTGTGTTAACTTCTTGACAGTTGTGGTTGTATGTGACACTGAGCACCAGAACATTTGGCATTAGCATACAGAGCTGGGAAATACCAACCCCTGCATTGTTAGCCATTTTTTGGCTAACAATAATGGCTAAATGTTAACCATTTTCTTTCAATAACCAGAAATAATGGAAAATACATAATACTGTGTACTTGATTCTATATAATGTTTAATAAATTACATGACAAAAACCATCATAATTATAAACCTATTCCTCTAATTACATCTTATTTGTTAAATCCAAAGCAGCCCAGCCCTTTTGTAACAATTTGAGCTTTGATCACAAGCACCTGATGACCTAAAAAAATCAATCACTTCATGATACATAGAATTGTGCAATTATCCTTTTTCAAAAGTACATTATCATTCTAGGAGGTCTGCACCTGTTCTGGTCTTGCCACCTAAAACCAGCACTGTGTTTTACATATGCAGTGGCACTTTTTCTTCTTTTTTTTAAATACATATTTTTAAAGAGAAAGTTTAAAAGCTTCCTTAGACATTTAGAAGCACGAGTTCTTAGAATTTAAAATCTCCCCTTAGCTTGCTTCCCCTCCCCACTCCCCTCCAAGCACTGCCTTCTGATGTACTTCCACTAGCTAAACTTTCTTTCAGAAGCATTCAAATAAACAGTTTAAGAGAACCTAAGGAACTGCCCCAGCATTCAGAACTCTGTTTAAAAGAAACTTACTAGAAAAAAAACAGAAACAAAACAGAATAACCCAAATTTTCCACTAGATACCTATACAAACACATAACAGAGTATAAAAGTTATTACTTTAAATATATACAAACTCTTTTCAACTCAAATACTGCTTCAATGGTTTTGAGGGTATAGACAATGAGGTGAAGGGGACGCTTTTATGCAGAATATAGTGCAACAGCCTGAACAGTACTGTTAACACTATTATACCTTGAACTTTCTGTAGCAAAAATGTCATTAGTATTCCAATGTGGAGAGATATTTCTGTGTCCCAAGTAATCTGATCACTTTTCAGCTGAACTCATTCTTTTTGACTTAATGAAAGCCATGCCATGTGTTCTCATGTGAGTGTTTAAGGCCGCTTCAGTTTCAAAAGTCTTTGCACACACTTTGCATCTTCTGTCTGATGCTGTACTGTCAGATGATTCATCCTCATGGTTGGGTTTATTTTCTTGCTGATTATCCTCCCCAGACCCATTTTGTTTTGACACTGGTTGAGGCTCCTTCAGCTTATGTACAATGAAGAGATGCCTGGAGAGGGACACGTGAGATGTGTAGCAGAGTCCACATTCCCTGCACTGGTATGAAGAGCCATCGGATTTATGCTGAGGAATATGTTCATGAAACTGGAGAAGATTTTCTGTTGTAAAGCCACAAACAGCACACTTGTGAACTTTAAAAACATTTATCTTTAGCTTCTTCAGTGGCTGAGTGATTGCACCTCGTGGAGGCCTGAACTCCAGTACAGGTTCTTCCAATTTACGCTTTGGACTGGGAACCTAAAAAAAGCCATAAATGGTATATCATGTAAGCATAAATATACAGCTCTTTTCATGACTGTTTGTGACTCGCACACTTTAAAAACCTTCCCTTGGCAGATTCCAGTACAACTCCGATAAATACAATATTTGAAATAATACTAGCAAATATATGTTGTACATACTGGGAAAAAAAAAGGGGAATTTTTTTTTTACTATGAGTTGCATGTAAAATTTGTTTTGTCAGTTCTGATAGAGCTACAGTATCTAATACACTGTATAAACTTGAATAAATATTTGCCACTGTAACTGCATCCAAGTACACACACAATGAGACTTCAACTGTGTACAGAATGTAGCGTATCAGTCTAGGAACTTTTCAGCACTACCTTTTGGAACTCCGTTTTAATTACTTATTTCATCTTTGAAATTTGACTTGACAGATTATTTCCTGATTGTTAGTAACCAAACTAACATATTGCCAAAGGATGGCTCAACATGCACAGTTTTTTAAACTAATTAAACTGATAATTTTTTATATTTTCCTTGTTATTCTTCCGACATGAATATTCCTCAAGAATCTTCTGCATCCTGTGTAGCTCTGATATGCTCCATGATGTTTATGAAAACAATGTGTACAGCTGCTGTATTTTCATCACTTAAATAAGAATGCAGTATGTTGGGCTGAAAGAGAGTCATGTAAAGGACAACAGTACATTTTAAAAGACAGATATGTTTGTGTCTCTGCTGTCAGCTTTGGACATGCCATCACAGGTGATATTCTTTATCATATAGAGTCCAAAACTCTTAAAAAATGTTGTTAATTTCTGCATGTACCAAGTCTTTGGACAGCACTGTCATCTTACTTTTGCTTTCCTCCTAACACTCATCATCAGTGGAAGAATAGAATATTGAACCAAGGTAGCTTGTGCGCATACCTTTTAGAAAAGAGTATTTAAGCTGGAAGGGACCTACAACGGTCATCTAGCCCAACTGCCTGGCCCCTCCAGGGCTGACCAAAAGTTAAAGCACGTTGTCAAGGGCATTGTCCTGATGCCTCTTAAATGCTGACGGGCATGGGGCATCGACCACCTCTCCAGGAAGCCTGTTCCAGGGTTCAAGCACCCTCTTGGTAAAGAAATGCTTCCTCACATCCAGTCTGAACCTCCCCATGCGGAGCTTTGAGCCATTCCCAGGCGCCCTGTCCCTGGATCCCAGGGAGAAGAGCTCAGCACCTCCCTCTCCACGTCCCCCTCCTTGGGAAGCTGCAGAGAGCAACGAGGTTGCCCCTCAGCCTCCCTCTCTCCAAACTAGACAAGCCCAGAGTCCTCAGCCGCTCCTCACAGGACATGCCTTCCAGCCCTTCACCAGCTTTGTCCTTCTCTGGAGGCATCAGAGTGCCTGAACATCCTTCCTGAAATTGCGGGGCCCAGAACTGCGCACAGTGCTCAAGGTGAGGCCATACCGATGCCATGTACAGCAGGAGATCCTGCTGTATTTCAATCATCAGACTGAAAGCAGTTTCACTGGAAAATTTGTATTAAATAGGCTCAAGGCTGGGTATTTGGAAGAAGGTCACATTGCTTCTATGTAACCTGCAGCTTTTCTACAGCTATGAGAGAACTTGGTTGCAGAGAATTATAGAGCCATTTAGGTTGGAAAAGACCTTTAAGAGCATTGAGTCCAACTGCTAACCCAGCACTGCCAAGCCCATCACTAACCCATG
Source organism: Falco naumanni (assembly GCF_017639655.2). Taxonomy (NCBI): domain Eukaryota; kingdom Metazoa; phylum Chordata; class Aves; order Falconiformes; family Falconidae; genus Falco; species Falco naumanni. Next base: position 5,897,073 of record NC_054079.1, on the reverse strand, counting down.
GCCCTGAGCACCGCACCTGTGCATGTTTTAAACACCCCCAGGGCTGGTGACTCCATCTCCTCCCTGTGCAGCCTGTGCCAGTGCCTGACAGCCCTTTCGGTGAAGACGCTTTTCCTAATACTCAACCTAAACCTCCTCTGGCACAACTTGAGGCTGTTCCCTCTCATCCTGTCACTTGTTGCCTGGGGGAAGAGACCGACCCCACCTGGCTACAGCCTCCTTTCAGGTAGCTGTAGAGAGTGATAAGATCCCCCTTAAGTCTCCTCTTTTCTCCAGACTAAACAATCTCAGTTCCCTCAGCTGCTCCTCGTAATTTTAAAAGATGCTCTTAAAACAAACCACTAAGGGGTAAGTTATATTCTCCATCAAACCGTCACTCTCAATGATCTTTGCAAAAACATGTTCTAGTTCAAGCATGACAGAATGTGTTGCAAGAACCTTCCAAGACATTTTTTGGGCTCTACCTGACAGAAGATCAGACATTTATGGGATCAAAATACCTGCATCTATTTAAAGATCCTGAAAATACAGCCACAAAAAAAATCACTCAGTGACTGAATAAAGCTTCTAAGTGATTACCTTTATGTCTTCTTTTACTTCTCTTTCTTCAATATTGGTTGATTCAGTCATTTCTTTCACATCAGGGTCTTTAATTCCATGCATCAACTGAATATGTTTTTCCAACATCAACCGCTTGGTAAAAGTACGTCTTGAATCTGGGCAGTGCCTACATAAACACAAAGCAGACAGGCTCAGATTCAAATGTGATGCTTAACAAAAGTCATAGTATTCTGAAGAATACAAATAGGTCTAGTAAATAAATCCAGGCTAGAGTACAATCTATTGAAGATAGCAACAATGTTTTTCCAATCAATTGCACAGGTAAGTATTATAAGAAAGTGAGCAAAATTACAAAATAAAACTGGAAATGATTGAGCAATCTATATTCAGAGCAAATGAGAAATTCTCTGAAGATAATATCCAAAATGGTACAAAGTGTGAGTCAGAATAGAACCTGGCAGCATCCAAGTTTGTTTCTTGAACCTCTATTAGTGTCACCAAACTGTACATTCTATTAGACGTTTCCCAGATTTCAAAGGAAAAGCAATCACCTTCCACGTAGTATGAATGCTAGCTCCAAATGGCAATTCTGCATTCAAACCCAAGTACTTTATCTCCTTGGAACTAGTAATTCCTTCTCAGCTCCCTTTCCAACCTCAAACTAACCAGCAGAACAAGTTTGTCTTTAACAATCTATGCTTTGTTCTCCCACACAGAACCAGCTGCATCTCTCCTAAACCTCTCATATGTTTTTGGAAAGCGTATTTCTCCTGAGCTCCAATGTTGTAACATACTGTACAGGTGTCTGGAGGAGGGACAGCCAAGTAAGAACTGCAGGGGAGAAGTCTCTCTCCTAAGGTTTTAACTTTTAAAATGCTGTTTCATTTAACTTTATTTAAAAAAAAACCAAACCCAAACAAACCCAAACCAAACAGCAAAGAGGCAGTACTGTAGGCATTCTGAAAAAACCCCACAGAACCACAATAAGCTTTCTGCTCAAAGGGTATGTAAAAACCAGACACTTGTTACTTGTCATATACCAAGAGAAATGGTGTCTAGGCTAGCAAGCTCATGTACACTGAAGCAGAAATTAAGGGTGCATTAGAAACAACCTGGTGCATGGGTTCTGCCAGGCAGCCAGGGGATATAAAGCACTTTGTTGGAATGCTACGCTATGCACGGCACTCTCAAGTTTCCACACCACTGAGCCTGTGGGCCTTGTGCTTCCCATAACAAAGCAGAGATCACACTACAGCAGAGAAGGGACACAGAATGGCTGCAGCTTGCACCTTCCTTTTCAGAACTTCAAACTCAGTTCCCCAGCATGCAAATACACACAAAATTAAGAGATATAACAGAAGGTTCGTATTATATATCTTGTCTGACTGACGGATTTTTCTATTAAATTATGTATCATCTCTCCAGCCACTTAAACATCACTAAGGATTTTTAGACATTACATATTATTTTACGTCCGAGAAAAATACAACAAATATTGGCTTTTGTAGATTAGAAGAGTGGGTTGTACATTTGAGAGACTATTGAACACCAGGTTCACCACTGTAGAAATATCAGCCATGCAAATTCTCAGCTCAGTGAAGTTTCAGATTTGCTTGCCAAAGCCCCTGAAAGACAGCAGACTTCACATGCATGCATTCTCAGTAGCCTGTTATGTTTTATGCATGCAGGACAGCCTGGATAGCTTGGCCTGTATATACATCTAAATACCTGATTCATTTGAATGAATGGGACGCTGGCTTTTATACAGTCAAGAAAATAAATTTAACTAATGTTTTTTGTTGGCTTATAGTCTATTTCTCAATAAATAAAAGTAGAACTTACGAGCATGTATAAACCTTCCTAATGCCTTTGTGCTTGATACGATTGTGACGACACAAACTATGGGATGAGCTGAAAGATTTGTCACATTGCCGACACGGATGTTTCTTCATTTGCTTTAAAAAAAGAAGAAAAATACATTAATTAAAAAAAACTCAGTAGAAGTAGTGCATGTGTCGAACCTTTTGATAACAGGAAAGGAAACACCACTTACCAGTGTTTGGTACTGTACCTTCAAGTACACACCACTCCTACAGCAACACTGCAGAAGTCAGAGGACCTGGACTTCTTTCAAGGCAGTGTGGCCAGCGTGAGTTACACACACACATCTATCACCAGTTGTAAACTGGTGTCACAGACTATGTATGAGGAGAGTTTCTTCCACTAAAGACGCAATGAAGATCAGTGGATTATTTCTGGATCAGTAAAGGGAGCATGGTTAGAGATTTGCTTTCACTATAAAGTAACCTTTCTCTTCCCACCACCAAAGTACGCCTGCAGCTGCTGACTGAAAGTGCTGATCAGGCATGTACAGGGATGGGTGAAGAGCGTGCAATAAGGATCAAAGCAAAACGTTATGGACACTGACACACTAAGAGGGCTCACAAAAGTAATGAAGAAATGGTCCAATGCCAACTTGAGGGACGTCTGTTTGGGGAATTCTGTGGGTTTTACATTAGTTTGTTAAGTGGAAGAAGAAAGAAAAGGAAGGAAGATGAAAAGGATGACGTGGTCTTCACCTATGTCATTCCAGCTGAACACGGCCACAGGAGCTATAGAATATGACAAAATAACATCTCTGAAACTGCAGATTATACAGGCCCCAAGAATGAATGACATGGTCCTGTCCCTTGAATTCCATCAGTCACGGAACTCAGTTCAAACAGCAACTGGAGTAGCTGTAGAAAGGAAATGGAAATATTTCCAATCAGATTTTCTGCTTCCTTTCACAGGTAACGAGATTGTTCATTACTGTAGGTTTTGCTGTTTTGGCAGCAACAAGGAAATCGAAACAACATCTTGGAGATTAAATCCAAACACTGATCAAACAAATCTAATTGAAGACTTCTCCAGATTATTTTTCAGTTTACTTTTCAACAATCCAGTCAGGGCCAGGATCCCACACTTATCATTCAGTATGATTCCTGCCAGATTCAAGGTGCCCTGGGTCTGAAGAAGAAATGGACTTTATTGGAACCTTCCAAAAGAAATTCAGATCGTGTGGACCCAGATTTCAAGTGTTCCAGTCTGAGGGATGGCTCATGCCTGCTAGTCAGGCGAAAGTGAAGCAACAGACAGTCTCATACCGTCAGTCAAGTATCTAGAAGAAAAATCATGTTTGATTTTTCCTGGTCTAGCACTGATCATAGTTTACCTTCACAGTGTCAATAACGTTCTCTTTGCTGCATTTATTGGGAAACTGAAAAAAACAAATGAAAATTTTATTCTACTATTCCAACTGAGGCCACTGAGTGAAAGACCTGGAATCAATGCTTGAACTTGGACCCTTCCTGACTACTCTGGAGAATCCACCCAAGATCTGTCCCTATTTTCCAAAGCACTCAATAGCAAAAGTTTTCTTCACAGAGTAATGGGGTGAGTTTAACTCTTTTATTCTTTGCTTCTGAGGAAGTCAAACTCCTAAACAATGCAGATACTAAAATGTCCATGTGGATTATTGTGTATGACATGAGTAATTCTCTGGTGCCTAATATTAATTAATAACAACAATAACAATACTAATACTGAAAAAGAATTCTCAATTCTAAATACTAACAGGCTCAAGCCATTCAGAAATGCTTAAGGAACTGAAAAACGTCCATCTTATATTTGTGCTCTGAGTGCCAAACTTTATGCTGATGTTCATATTCTCCCTAACGGCTACATTGCTAAGGAACAGCTACAGATAAGGCAGTGGAGGTCTGCAGACGTGATGTCATTATTGAAAATTATCATTTATTGCAAAGTTTGGAGTGAACGGTAGAAAGCTTGTACACAGGAAAAAGTGATGTCTGGAACAGCTAATGGAGTAAGAGCTGTTACAGTGAGATGAGAGACCTTTTGCTATCAAGACCAAAATCACATGGAGCATGGGGGAAGGAAAGACAAGCGGTTCTGAAAGGTTGTTCATGCAAGTGTGAAGCAGCCCATTAGGAAACATGATCTGGTGATTTTATTGGGGCTAGTCAACATAATGCTGTTAGAGGCACAGTGCTGCTCAACCTAGACTTCCTTTTCACATTTAAAGGCCAATTAAAATAAAAGAAAATCAACATATTTCACTCTTAAATTGTGAAAGGTGAAAACCTGACAGTGTGTACACACAGTGCATATACTCATTAATGCTAATGCATTAATCAATACATTTTGCAGTATGGTTTTCCGATATGCTTATGGCCACAATGTTCCGGGAAGAATTTGTAAAATGAAATGTGAAGTCATACTAGGGCTTCTATCAAGAAACAGCCCTGCACCATGCTGTACAAACATACAAGCTCAACCAAGGCAGCCCACGTATCTTTGCCGAGGCCACTGCACAGCGTAGCTGTACCAAGCATGTAGTCAGAAAAGCCGCAGGACTGTGCTCAGTAGGACCCAGTCCTGGTCAGAGCACCAGCCGGCACTACCTGGGGTAACCACTGATGACAACACACTCACTGTAAAATTCACCGGGAAGATTCTGGATAGAGACCCAAATAGCATTTTGGATGCATTAGCTTCTGCAACGGCAGCCAAACCCCAAAGAACTAAAAAATTAGTTCTGTAATTAGGTGCAGCATGACCTGTTGTACAGCATCTTGTCTCTATGGAAAGAAAGAGGATGTTCAATTAGATGCCCAGCAAGTCAGAATTGGTAAAGCAACTCCTGCTTAGAAAACATCTGTCCTTTCACAGAAACACACTTACACCCAAGTTCTAGGAAGCTCAGCATATGTCTGCCTGGCTTGGTGCAGACATACACAATCCAGTTTCATGCCAGGAGTCATACAGACTTGTTAGAATCACCCTTTGTCTGGGCTAATAACTTTAAAAAACAAAACAAAACTAAACCTAAAATACCCAGCCCAGCACTTTTAAGATCAGGCAGAGTCACACCAAGGTGGCTACTAGTTTTCCTACCCTACTGCTGGCTCACCTTCAATCAGCTCAGGAAGAAACAGAAAATGTGAATCTCTCTGTCTGTCTGTGCTGACATTTCCCAATAAGGTCTGGAAACTCAATAATCTGTCCAAAGAGGATGTACACTGCAGTACCTCTCCTGTGAATACCTCTGAGTAATCCAGCTTAAGATCAGCTAAGAAGGGTTACAGGCTCCAAACATTCACTCTGATCCTGCAAAAGCAGCAATGAGAAGTTTGAAACTAATTATCTTCAAATACCTTACATGACAAAGGACTTTGTAAACAGCTCAAGAAATGCTTAATTGAAGTTTTTAATAAACATTTGGCATAGATCATTTTAGAGCATTTAACTCACACCTATAATTCTTAAGAAAAACAGACTATACATTAATTCCATTATTTATTAGACCCATACCACACACTTGGTTATCTTATGCTCATTTCTAGTCTCTCTACAATAAAACGTATCCATAAAAGTTTAGGTTTTGAATATAGTCCTTTTGAAAGTTAACAAGTACTGAAAATTTCAAGATGTCTGGAAGGAACATAGCAACTAGTCTTTATCATGCATTTCTGAAAGACATGGAATTGTATCTCTATCCATTTTAATATATATTATGCCTCCGGTGTGATTTGAGGAACTGCTTGAACAGGGATAAGAAATAGCACGTAAATCTAAGCAAAGGAACAGACCTTTAGGCCAGTACTTCAGTGCAAAAATTATCAAATATTTCGCAATAAGTGCTGCTCTTGAAGTAACATTGCACATTCTTACTAAACATCAGAAAGATGTATATTTAAAGCTAATACTTAGAAAGCATTATCGATGTGTTACTAACCTTATTTTACATGTCTTCTGCCATTTTGCTGCAGATGCGATCAGACTGGATATCATTGTCTAGTCCACTTTGAAGTGAGAGTTTCATAGGGAGGTTGTGTTGTTTTGTTTTTAAGGATTGCATCAATGCAAAATGCATCTGGCCTTATAACTTACTTCTTTTTGCCGGTAAAAGCACTGATGAGTCAATATTTGGACTAACACGCAAAAGAGTGGGCCAACAATTTACATGCTGCTAGAGAGACTGATTTTGACCAAAAATTAGACTATGATTGTATGAGTGTTGCAGGATCAGAAAGAAGTATTCAGTGCATCTGCATGCCACAGGGACTGTAAGACATTTTACCATGTTTCTTTATAGACACTACCTAGCAGAGGTGTCAGGAATATACCTGCTAGGCTTGAAACTATAGCAATTAACAGCTCCTCAGTGACTTCATTGGACAGAAATGCAAAAATGGTCTTTTAAAGCAAGTGGAGTAATCAAGTGGAGATCACATGATCTCAGCTGCTTGTCTGCTTTTCATGCCCTCATGCTGTGGAAGGAGAACCAGGTAAAAGAAAATGTAGTTCTGTGAACCATAACCCTTTGGTTTTGTGTGTTTTGTTCCAAGGAGGCCTGGCCATGCAGCTAAGAAACGTGGAAATAAGTGTCCTGTCAGTCAGGCTTGGGTACTATTTGCTTGAAGTTGTCACAAGAAAACTAGAGATGACACTCAGTAGCCTGGCATTTTGAGCTTTTCCATAAAATGTTTATAAACAGAATAAAATAATTTGCACAACAGCTTTAGAGATAAGCACTGTAATTTGAAGGGACAGAGAAACCTCTGGAAATGTGCTATCATTTATTAAAGCATATTAGCATCCTGAAAACTACAGCTTTTCACTCAGGATGATTCTTCTCCACTTAGACAAAATAGGTCCATTATCCCTTCCAGTTCTGCTCTTTTTCTGCAGCACAGCACAGGACATGAGTTTAGTTCCCTGCTTCCCAGCCGAGGAAAGAGTCAGACCGTTTTCACTAGCGCACAGTGCAGGACAGGACTGGATAGCAGAAGGCTGCTGTGTGTCAGCATCAGGCTGGAGCTTGCTCCTGTCTGTCTCAAACACAGCTAAGAGGGGTCCAACCGAGGAGCAGTTTCACTACCGCTTACCTGCCAGTCTTTTTAATTTCATGTAACTGGAAAAGCTACTGGATGCAGGAAGGACATCAAACTGCCCTTCTGCTGACTTGACAATACAGCATTCCTGTATTTCACTTTCAATCCATTTTAAGTAAGCTATCCCAAATCCAGCTGCTTTAAATACAAAATACAACTTGTTCAACTCAGTCAACTTGTTGGCTGAACCTACAAGCCTAAGATTAGAGCAATGGCTCGACCTTAGAGTGTGTCTGCCTTTAAAATGAAATGCCATTTGGCACTCATTGGACCAATAAAACAAGACTCCCCGAGTCTAACAGTTAATGAACTTTCAAGAGAGAGAGGAAACTGAGAAGGCACAAAGGAAATAAAAGAACCTGGATCATATTAGATGACTTGGACGAAATACTGGAACGTCTTTCACACTTTCCATCTTGAAGAAATTTTGGTACTGGATAAACAAGCCTACAACTAAGTAAGACTGTGTGGATTTTCTCAGTAGAAATATGCAGCAAATGAGAAAAACTAAGCAGCTAAAGAGAGAAAGATTAAATAGATACAAGAACAGTAAAGAATAACGATGGAACTTAAAGGAACTATTTGCAAAAACACAACTGAATTTGGAAAAAAAGACTTAATATTTCAGGTTTAATTCACTTACCTTTCCATGTTCTTTCCTCATGTGGGAGATGTAAACGTCTCTCTGAGTGAAGAGCCTATCACACTCCCAACATGTCCAGCCAGGGTTAGTGACTTTTTTAGGCTCTGCTTTCTTTATGGGAGAAGGAGATTTCTTCTCCAACTTCTCTGTTCCGTTGACAGATTTTGTGTCCTCTTTGTTGTGACTGGCTGAGTTCTGATTTGTGGGTTTAGTACTGAGAGGCAGGTTTATCCCCAGGTTTGGTGGCCCCTCAACACTTTTCAAAGTTCCATGCATAGACTACAATAGAAGAGAAAAAAAAAGTACAAAACTAATATAGACGTATACAGTTGTATCGACAAAATGCAAAGACCCTCTGAACCACAAGTCTTCATTTACTTCTTTGTCATACTATTACCAGATCACATTCCTAACGTAAAGAAACATAATTAAGTAAAGGCAAGGCCTAGCATAAAGAGAAACTAGCCAACAACACTAACAGACACGATCTGTAGCTAAAAATAAGTTTTCTTCAGTGGCTAGATGTCTTCCCCAAAAAAACCCACGCAAGCCCACAAACTTATTAGGTCACGTTTAAATTGCTGTTTAATAGGGAAGAAAAAAGGGTTTAAGAAGTACTTTATGTTAAGTTTTATTTCTCACTTCACTTACCTAACATACTAGTTCAGCATCCTAATTTCCTACTATGTGACTAGAAATTTCTAAGGAGGAAAGTTTTTTACTGACAAATTTTGACTCGGCACATTGGTAAATAAGAACAGTCAACTCTGGAAAGATCAGGCAACTACGATATATTAATATTTTATGTTGAGGCTGAGTTAAGCCCTGTCTTACTCCATGCTCAGGCTGTAAACACCCTAACTTAGGGCTACACTGCTAACAGTCCTTAGAACTGATGGTGTGCAGAGCTGACAGGGTCCCCAAGACCAGGGGACAGCTCAGAAGTGTCTAACAAGCTGTTCTCAAGCACCCTGCAGCTCTTGGGTAGTGATCCTTCCTCACTGATTTATTTCTAGACTTTAAGTAAACAATCAGTAAGAAGGGAAGAACTTCACCTCCTCCTTGGAAGCCAGCTGGTATGATACTCGAGCCTTCCAAAATGAATGCCTTGTTCAGGAAGACCTGGGCTTCAGCTGTGTGAGTTCCATGTATGAACAAAGACACAGCAGGAATGAGTCAGCAGGGTTCTGGGCCAACAAAGATGACTGCAGCCCAGACTTAACATACTGTTAAACATGGATCCACTATCAAGGTCTCTGTCACATCTGAAAGATTTGCCCTTTACAATGACAGTGTTCTGATCATCTCATCTACTGACCTTTATTACAGCCCTCCTGAATGATACCTCTAGCCATCCCAAACATAATTATTTTTCCTACAGGTAACCTCAGAAACAAAAACCCATTCAATACATTCTTGAATCTGAGAATGTAAGAATACAAATCTGATACTCCAGTGTAATACTTCAGTGCCAAGTTCCTTTGTAAGTCTTGCAGCTCCTCTTGGAACTACCCACTGGCTGTACAGCCAGTATCAACCTGATCTGTATAATCTGTTCTTCTATTTAACAGTTGTTAAACAATGTTATTAAAAAGCAAAGCCCACAGGACCAACTGACTGGCTCGAAGAACAAGCTGGTCGTGTACCAAAGGAGGAGGCTGCCTTTAGTATCCCATTGCACCAGGGCATGAAGACAGAAGCACAGGGTAGGGGCCAAGGAGGTTCCTGTACTTTCCAGCAGCTGAGGACTGACCTGGAGATTCCATCCTGGCTTAGCTTGTCAGCATGTAAAGTATTAGTATCCAACTTTCTAAATGTCTTTTAAATGCAGTACTTGATATTTAACTTATTTGAAAATGAACAAAAATCATGAAAGCATAACATCAAGTCAGAGTGATCACAGCATGTATCACCAGCAGAACCAGGAGTGTTACACCTCTAGTCCAGACCTTCACCACCTGTTCTCACAGGCTGTTAGCAATTTTCTTGTAGTGAGCCCTCACAGGAAAACCAGACACACATTTTGCCAAGCATTCACATCTGCTGGAATTATTCTAGGTTATTTTTTGTAGCTTTAAATAACCTCCTTCTGATCCTCTTTCTATCCCTTTCTGTTCTATTTCCATCCAGGTCTTCTCTGCCTTGATGGCTAATGTCTGGCCATACCAAACAATTTTTGTGCAGCTGGGCTGAGCTCTGCCCTTGTCTGGCACTCATCCTCTCCCCAGTCTCCTTCTCAGTTTTTATCTATACCCTGTTAATAGTTTTTTTTATTCCCCCTTAGCTGAAGTCCAATTTATACTTTTCTGCTGCTGTCCCTACTACTATACACACAGGATAAATGTAAAAGCACTAGCAATTCTGAATAAAAGCAGTAATACTGTTACTGCATGTGTATGTTCTAGTCCTCTACTCTTCTCAAAAATGTTTGAATAGTGAAACATGCTAAACCACCACTGGTTGAACGTACAAATGCGGGCATCACACACTGAAGCCAAAAGAGCCCAAATTTTAAGTAACTGAGAATAACTTTATAATGAGAGATGCTGAGCAACCCTAACTCATGTAAGAATAGCTTCAGGCCCTAACTACAGTCAGGTCATGCTCCTAAAATAATTGTTTTCAGGTCTTAAAGAAATACTTACGTACAGATATAACAATACTTTTTCAATAATACCCAAGTCAAGAAAACCTAAGTACATAAATGAGACATATAATGCAATATATGGAATTTACCTATTTAGTTAAAACCCAGAAACAATACAAGGAGATCAAAGGAAACAGAAAATAGGACTTTGCGTTGCTGCATGACAGGATAATTAAAGACATCTGGCATAAAGGTAAGACAGTTCTTACAGTAAATATGAACTAGTTCAGAAACAAAGAAAATATCCAGTCCTTGAATTTCTGAACATCTTGGGTCAGCCCTTCCCTATATCCTCAAGTTTAAGATTGGCTTTAAGACCAACTGTTTTTTCAAGACTTGTGATCTTGTTTTCAACATAACTTCAGAGACTTCTGAGGTTACAAGTGCCACAGTTGAGACTGAAATGCAGAATGATCATTTTAGTAGGCAAGACAGATATCTTCTGTATACAAATTTTACAAAGCCTTATGCATCACTGCAAGGGAAACCCACTGAACTAAGTGCTACCATTCTGGATTGTAATACTTTGCAACGGTGTAAATAACTTCAACTGTTACCAGGACCAGATGTTAATAAGGCATAAGAAATTCAGCACTGCTAACAGATCTGATATATATAAAACAAAGTAACAAAGTATATCTAAAATACACAGGTAGCAAATTATAGCCAGGGGGCTGTCAATTCTTAAAAAGCATGATTTGCAAGGATGACAGTAAAACTTCTTCAGTTATAATGGTATTTATGAGAAAATCCACTTCATGTTGTTTTCAAAGCATGCGTGTGTACATGTTCATATGTAAACACACACACAAATAACCTCTACATCTATTCAAGAAACATGCTGGTTCCTACCAGTGAATTCTGAATATCAAAGGTTAGATTTTATAATGTACTCAGCATTCTCAGCTCCTAACAACTGGAATAATACTTACAATACTGCAAATAAGGCTCAGACCTTAACAGGATCAGACTTACTTCACTATACCCATTATTATTATGGTAAAATGATGTATTGAATGCAGTGCACCAAGATATTCCTAGCGTGCCAAAATCAACATTCACATAGAAATCTGAGTTAGTGTATATCACAGATACGCTGAAGACCATAGGAAATAATACATGTAACATTTGAGAACATTATTCATAGACTACTCTCTTGCAATTATTAACATCTCTCAGCAGTCTTCTTGCTATTCTGTGCCTTTTAACAGTATTTTCTCACAGCATATATTGCATGACAAATGGTATCTATGAACAAAACAAGAGAAGATGCCTACACACCTTGATATGATCCATCATAAGCTGTTTCTGTGCATATAGAAGAGAACAGTCTGGACACTTGAAAACAGACACCTTCTGGTTTTCAATGTGCTGATCAAAGTGGCGATAGAGCAAAGGTTGTAGAGTAAACACAGTGTCACACATAGAGCATTTATATATTATTCTAAAAACAGAAGTACAATAAACAATGTCAGTCATGTTGATGATCTATTTGCAAGAATCATGATAACTTTTTTTTCTCAGCAGAGGTAAGATCTGACATGTTTAAGCAATCATTTCACGCTGTCTGAAAAAAGTTAAAATTAAACTAGTTCAAAACGTACTCCAATTTCAAAATACAGGAGCAGTAAAAAACCCAGAAAAATAGAAAAAAATATCATTAAAAAAGTGCAAACAAGAAGCCAGAAAACAACAGCGCATGCCAGTTACATATATAAAACCAACATCTGCTTAGGATCCTCCGAAAGTCTTCAGTTTCTGAACTCACATTATAACTAAAGGACAATATACCTGTTTCAGGTTGCAAAGGCAGTATATATTTTAAGGGAGTGACTGATTTGATCATAATTGGTAATTATTTTTGGCAGGGTATATGGCTTTGCACCTCCTGAATGCCAAGCCTAGACTATGTTAATGTTCTGAAGCTGAAACTTCACAGGCTGGTGTTTCCGTTTTGCAATTACAAGCCTTTTAAGAATCCATTGAAGCCATGTTGAGACACCACCAAAACCACAGCTTCCTCTCTCGGACCATATACGACTTTTTAAATTAGCTACCTAGATCTCCCATTCTAATAGACAATATTCTAATCAAAATGTTAACAAAAGCTATTTATGTTTTAGTAGCTGTGTAACTGGTGAAGCAATGCATCTATTAGTATAATTTCAAAAGTGCTTTAGAAATAGATATACTAATTAACAGAAAACTAGGTAAGTACTGGACACTAGGAAGTATAGTCCCTGAAAATGAGCATGACAGTTAAATTCTGTATCACAAAATCCTAAGAGCATAATTAAATAATCTGAAAATGGCTGTGTTTTTAGCAAATCCTTCTCAAGCGTCTGTCCAACAGACAAAACACACAGGGGAAACTGGAAACAATCCTTTGATCTAAATCCTGCAGTAACTAACTACTACATGACAATAGTTTGAAGTTGTTTCATTTTGCAGATGATTTTATAATGAAAAGTATAGTTTAAATTCTGGTTTAGGTAATTATTTATTTGATAGTTTGCTTGTTGTTTTTGCCCATCTGCATGTTTGAATGTCTTAAGAATGATTTCCCTGGCAACTAAAGGTGAGTAACAAGATTAGCATTCTAACTGCAACCCTTTAGTATATCTGTTTATAAATAGTAAATAATTCTAGTCTTTCAGAAACATTACACTTCTTTCTAACTTGAAAAATGAATGAAAGGAAATGACACGTGAGAGAAAAGTGACAAGGAACTCTGCCATAGATCACTGGATGAGAGAAATCTACTCCATTAGCCATCAGTCATGGAAGCACTTCAGAAAAAAGTTCAGCTAAAATAAAATAAACCCAACAACAGGCTTCCTCTGCAAAAGCAGTCTGCCTAATCCCATCAACTACAGGTTGATCTCTGTCCTCAAGGACTTTCCATTACAAAAACCCAGCCAACAAGCCCTGCTTTGCTAGAATGCTGAATTTTCTCATTATCCACATAAATGTTCAAAGTCCCTTCCATATTCCTCTAAGTAATTACCATCAACAGTACATTGTTCAAGAGCTCTAAAGATCACTCTGCACTGTGTTTTGAGATGACAAGAACAGGGACATTGCTTCAATGCCCAAGCCTTCAATGGGTTCAAGTATTTGAAATAATGAAAACCAGTGCACTTAATCAGATTAACTGTGAAAGAATATTTTTCTGGTATAGGAAGTAGTCCCGGTTTCTCACATATGTTCAGATAAACTTATTTGTGCGGCATCCTCTGATGACCCTCGTACTATTGCGGTGCTTTCTATGGTGAGCCCTCTGCATGGGATGACATACTCTGCATAGGCAGAGTGGAATGCATCTGCTAGCTTCACCTAGCGAGCATGGAGTCCTTCAAAAGGGAAGCCCCCTCCCCGTGCTCTGTCCCCCCCATTACTTCCATAAAAGCTTTTTAAACATTGTTCACAACAAGTATTTTAGTTTGTCACATTATTACTCATCTATACCCCTTCAGAATCCTAATTTCTTGGGTAATTCCTGTATGAGAGATGTTAAAGAGCTTTCCAGAAATAGGAAAAGCTTCTTGATAATAATTGGTAAGAAAGAAATCCCAGATTCCTAAAATGCAGTTTCACCTCATGTACCTCACATCAATATAAACCCATATTATCTTACTAATAGTTTTAACTGAGATTGTAAGAGACAACTTCTGGGGAAAAAATGCCCATGGATCACCACCCCAGCAAGCCAGCTGAACTGCACACAGACAGACACGGAAAGAATGTGCACTGTGCCAGGCACGGTGCTATTACAGGCACACTCTGTGGGATGCACTGCTTAAGCTTTAAGGGTACAAAGAGCCAAAGGATTCACTGTGCAAGGGATCATTTCCCTTGGCCACAGCACACAGGGCTACTGACCATCTAAGCACGCTCTACTGCCTTGGTCCCATCTCAGCAGAGCAGCTAGAGATAATCTGAAGCAGTGATTTTGCTATCAGCCTTCTGCAGTCCAGCCAAGAAGAAAAACAGCTTCCTCAGAGAAGTACTTGCTGCAGTTCTGCAGTGAATCTGCTTGTAATGCCACAAGCCAGAGAGCTGGTACTAACCATGCACATTCCCTAATCCTGAGGCTCCAATTTGTTTTCCTTCTGTCCCTTACATCCTGCCTCTTATAACCCTGTCTTACATCTCCATCAGCAACTTCATCCAAAAGTCATGAAGCATCAGGCCTGATTACTAAGCAGGCAAGACAAGCTGAGGCACAAGACTGTATCACAGCCTTATCCCTGGCAGGGTAATTTTCACCCTTCAGGTTTACTGCTCACATACCACAGCTAACATCCAGAATCCAAGTGTTTTGCTGCCTGTTGCCAAGCAGCCATGGCTAGGTGCTAGAGAGACAGGAGTAAAGTTACATTGTTCCAGATTAGCAAGATGTAAATAAAGACTGGCAGAATTAAAAATAATTCTCTGATTATTTCATGATGTACACTTTCTATTAGAGTCATATCTTGCAAATAAAATTGAGAAATTAGAAAACCTGCCTTTATCATCTGTGGTGGAACTAGACGGTGATCTCAGCTGGAATGATTTCAGGTCTGTGGTATATAAATTAATCATTGCAGGGTTACATAATTTAACCAAATAAATTATGATCTACTATATGCTTCAGATTCTTACTGTATCTAAAGTAAGGAACAAAAGACCATGGAATCGCTGAGGTTGGACAGGAGGTCTTGAGGTCATCTAGTCCAACCCTGGCTCAGGTAGGGCCAGCCAGAGCAGGCTGCCCAGGATCACATCCAGCTGGGTTTTGAAATGTTTCCACAGACTTGAGACTCCATGGACTCTGGGCAACCTGTTCCACCACCCTCACGGTAAAAAAGTGACTTGTGTTCAGGTAGAAATTCATGTGTTTCAGTTTGTGCCCACTGCCTCTTCTCCTGTCTCTGGGCACCACAGAGAAGAGTCTGGCTTGCTCTTCTTCATGCCTTCCCATATGATATTGATACACATGGATAAGGTCCTCCTAACCCCTCTCCTCTCCAGGCTGAACAGTCCGATCTCCCTCAGCCTCTCTCCACATGAGAGATGCTCCAGTCCCTTATTCATTTTGGTGCCCCTTTGCTGGACTGGCTCTGCCATGTCTCTCTTACACTGAGGACCCCGCTCTGGGTGCAGCAGTGCAGTGCTGCCCCAGCAGCACCGAGTGGAGGGGATCACCTCCCTCCACCAGCTGGCAATGCTCTTCACAAGCCCTTAATGACCACATTCCCAGGTAATGTGGCACCCATGAGCACTGATGGGAGAAACTGAATCTGCTACAAAAAAATCTGACATCTTTCTGAATTTATCACATATATGAATTGTATCTCTCTAAGAAGAGCTGAATGTATGTGTTTTCTGTGTAAGCTAAGACTTCAGAAGCACAAGAACTATCTAGCGGACACCCAGATTTCAGACAGGTGTCTGGGAAAAGACTGCACTCTGTTAAATTCATACCAACATACCTAATAGTATGAATTGTGACTATACACACTTAGGATTATTTCTTTCAGTCACAGAAAAAGCATGATTTTAAATCCTAAACACATGCAACTGAGTATGCTGGTTTGTTTTTTACCTAAAGTAGTCAGTATTTAACATGTAACAACTCAGAACCCTGTCTACAGCCTAAAGGCAGTTGTGCTTAGTCAGGATGTAATTTACAACCACCTCGATTCAACAGTATGCTTGCATCAGGCAGGCAGTTCACCGCAACACCACTGCCAGGGTGGCTGCTCTTGCCCCACACCACACACCAAAACAGGCATGGTACGCACACGCACTTTTTCATTTTTCAAAAATCCAGTTAACAAATTCATGTATTATTTTAGAATAAATACAGATGTTATCTCACAGGAAAATACTTCCACATCACATAAAAGATGTTCAGTGTTTTGAAAGCTTCTGCACGAGAACATGGTACTTCTTCCCATAAATTTTTTCTCTAAAAAAATGATGTGTGGGATTATATACTTTGTACCAATAGTACAGTATATATCCATCATCCATCTGGATAAACAAGAATTTCTCCAGTATCCAAAAAGAGATCAGCCACGAAAAAGATCTTAGTGCCATTCCTATGAAGCTACACTGTTCACTGCAGAAAGAAAATCACACATAAACTTTGGTTTCCCACAAAACCCATGTAGCATCTTAGGTATGCTACAGGAGAGAGCTTCACAAAGTTGCAAGACAAGACAGCCATCCATTTCCTGGTATTAACACAATCTAATTTCATGCCACTGAGAATCACTGCAAATAAACTTCATTTTTCATACACCAATTATTTTACTGTATCTGTTCTGAAACAACCATTTGTAATGCAATTGTAAATTACAAGTAAATGCCAGAGGCACACAGCCATTTACCCAGTGAGCCCAATTCCTGTGAACAAAACAGCGTGAACTAGTGAAGAGTACCCTCAGGACTGAACCAGCCTCAGCCCGCTTACAGGGCAGAGGTAACAAATGTTCCCCAGCCACCTCGTCACCTGGGGCTGGGTTTTGGCTACACCTCTGTGACACCCAGAGGAACACCAAGAAGCCAGGCTCCACGGCCAAGCTCAACAACATCTGCCTACCAGGTGAGGTATGAAACGCACATTCAAGGGTCAGACACCTTTTATACACTCAATGAAAACTCAAAAGCTTCACATTTCCACAACACGGAAGGCTACTGTACCCTTCCTTTCATTAGCTTTATAATTTTTACTTTCAAAGAACAAAAATTTAACTGAGCTTATGTAGTCATAAGCTTTATGACTTTGTATTATCATTAAGTGCTCCTTACATTCCTTCTTTCCAATCATGGATTTGTTAAACTTTCAAAACATATGCCAGTCATATGCAATGTAGATGCTAGGCAATATGATACAGATAAACCACCAGCAGCAGACTGGTCAAATGTGAATGTATTTCCTCAAATACAACAGTGCTTGCCAGCTCTGTTCAGCACTGGTCCAGCCACACTTGGACCACTGCGTCCACTTCTGGTCCCCACAACTCAAGAAAGAATGGACAGACTGAAGAGGGTCCAAAGGAGGGCCACAGATATGATCAAGGGGCTGGAGAACCTGTCCTACGAGGAAAGACTGAAGGAATTGTGTCTCTTCTCCCTGGAGAAGGCTCTGGGAGACCTCTTCACAGCGTTCCAGTACTTAAAGGGCGGCTGGCTACAAAGAGGACAGAGGGTGTCTCTTCACAAGGAGCCACATGGAGAAGACAAGGGGCAACAGTTACAAGTTGCACCAGGAGAGGTTTCATCCTGATACAAGAAACTTTCTACAGTGAGAACAATCATTTACTGGAACAACTTCCCCAGGGTTGTGGTGGAGTCTCCATCACTGGAGGCTTTCAAGAGGCTGTTGAACAGGGTGCTGGATAATTTCACCTCAGCTCCCTTTCCCACGAAAGGCTGGACCTGATGGTCTTTCTAGGTCCCTTCCAAATATACACAGATATCCAAATATACACAAATATACACAGCAGATAAAACACAATTTCAGCAACATGACAAACACAGGATGTCAACTTTGGTCAAGGTATGTGAGAGAAATCCTTAGAAACCAACTAATTTAAACAAGAACACTTGCTTTTAAAATTGCTACCAAGTAGTATAAACACATCTGAGGAAAAGCAGAGGTCCTGATAGCCTGAAATAGACCTTATTAAATGGTGAAACAGCAGTCAACGTGAGCATCATGAGTGTTGGTGGCAACACCATACTACCTACAGATGCTTGTGAAATGGAAGCAAAGAACTCCAAACACTGCAATGACTGGAAAAATTCTACTAGTCACTCTGCATGCATTTAAGACAGCATCTTGATTAAAACTGGAAAATTTAAAGAAAATACCACTTCTTACGAGGAACATTCAACTATGGGTTCTGTGATTTATGACACATCCACAGTACTTCACAAAATGTTCTTAGTCTTTTTATAACCAAAATAAGTTCATAAAAGAATACAATTATAAGCACATCTATATGGAAAGAAAACTAACGTAAAATACTTAACCCATCAAGATGATCAGAAACAATTCAGCAGATCCAAGCACAATTCAAGAAAACATTCTGCATTTTTTGTATGTGAAGTATCTTACATAAATGGCGATCTTAATCTTTCAGTTTTCTCTAATGAAAATAAGGGGAATCTGAAACTAGTTTTCCATTAAATGTTGGTATTTCAAACCCTCTCACTGAAGATACCATCCTGAATTAAAACAAGGCATCAGATACAGTAGGTTTGTTGCCATTTTGCTTTAATGTAGGTTTAAACACTCTAAAGCATAAAGCTCCTGTTACTATGTTAAAAGAAACAGTGATAAATCAAATTCTTCTGAAATCTAGTTACTACATTAGGTGGTACCTTGTTTCTCTCACCTGCTTTCTATTTCCCTGAGTCTGAAACTTGTTAGAATGGAATAGTGTACTCTGCACCCTCCAAAGAAACATGGAGTTAAATACTTGAATATTTACTCTCAGTACAGCACTCATACCAATAAAGGAGAATGACAACAGAAGAAAAAGGTCTGCAGTGAGAAGGCATCACGCTAAGACTGATCAGATTCAAAGCCTGATTTTCACATGCATCTGCACCTGCAGTTCCCACTGCTTTCAACAGAGGCCTTTAATGTCCAACGTCTTTAAAACAAAACCTCCGACACTGAATTCCTAACTGTGCCCTGTGTCACCATCTTCAGTAAACCACTGTATTTCTGCACAACTCTCTTAGCTACAGAATCAGTTCTGCTTTGATCTAGAAAAAAAGATTATGTATCAGGAAAAAAAGGCTTATATAAACAGCTCTACAAATACATCTATTTTGATTTGGAGATGCAAGGCTGGAAAAGCTTTAAAGGCTGGCACTTCTCACTAACACCCTAGAACTGCTCTCAGAACATGGAGACGTGACCATCTTAGGGAAGCAAAAACATAGCTCACCACTCCCAAAACCTATGGTCCTTTCATGAAGGAAAATGTCTAGCAGACAGCAAGAAAACAGATCCTGCAGGAAAACCACCACCTGACGAGCGAGCAGCTGCCTGACTGGAAGAACAGGGTACCACAGGCAGCTGTAGCCCACGAGAATCACCTGAGGTCAGCCCAGAGAAGACAAGTGTCATTTCTAAAACCATCTCTCACAGATACACACCCTGACCCCTGTGAACTGATGGCACTGAAAGAACCACTTTTTCCGAATTCACCCAGATGAGACTCTGTGAGCATGTCATAGAAAAAAAATATAATAACTTTTTCCCACCTTTTCAACCAAATGTTATGAAAATCACTGCACAAATGCTTGTAAGTCTTAGCAGTTCTTTTTGGAATCCCATTATCTTAATTCACAGTGAGCTGATTAAAAAATAAGAACGAACAACACACTAGCTGCCTGTCTGTATAATTTTTGTAATTACTGCATTACTCTCTTGCAGTGCACAATGTTTAAAGAACTGCTATCGCTATGTCCATGGAAATTTAACCCTGGCCAAATAAACTGCCAGCTAAAAACTCATGAAAACATTACACAAACTCCACGTTACCAACATGAGAACAAACTGTTGGTTGTACAGCACGTGACTTTCAAGATTACAAGCACAAGACAGAATGCAATTTCACAAGTTATTAAAATGCAGTCAAGAGCAGTAGAAGATTAATTTTGCTTACTTTGGTTCGCCTATCTTGATACCCGGGTGTTGTGTATAGGCATGGGAGTGTGTGCTGGGAGCAGATTTAAATGCCATGGGACAGATAGGACACTTGTAAAAGACTTCACAGTGACAACCTTGAATATGAGACTTGAGTGCCGCCACATCAGAGTATACAACATTGCAATGCACGCAGCTGCAAAAAGAGCGGAAAAGAGTCAGTTCAGCCTAGCCCAAAGCAGTACTGAACAAAATGGAATCAACACTGATTTTCAAGCAAGTGGAAGAGATAAACATATATATACAACTGGATAAAACTAAGTCATTCCGTCAATTTAAACAACCCAGTAAGAATCAACGTGAACAGAGATTTGCATATCAGAAAGTAAGAAAAAAGAAATTTCCCAAATTTAATTTGAAAATCTAAGAGATATGAAGTTTTTATGATACATGTTTTTATGGCATTACAACAAAACAGATAGAAGTGTCGACAGAGGAGTATTCTATTGATTGTAAAAAGAATGCTTAACTCCTCTGCCAATTTGTAGAGAGATTTTACAAAATGCATTTTTATCACATGCAGTGGATTGTATAAGGTATGCCACAGCAATTTAGAAGCTACCACCAAAATGGAGAGCTCGTAAAGAAACCATTTTCACCATTTCCCTTGTTTAGATTTAATGAAGACATACTGGTAATGATTTTCTGTACATGTAATCAAATCAGCACTTGGATTTAAAAACAAGAGAGTAATTTAAACTCAGGACAACTAAACCAAATCTCTACAATCAGATCAATTTATCGGATTGGAATTTTGAAAATATTTTTCAAAAACATACTTCTGCTGGTTCGAAAATTTGTGACCTTTCCATATCTATTCTAAAATGAAATGATTAAAAAACTGAATTAATATTAGTGCATAAAAATTTCTATACACAATGATCCCTTTTAGTGCCACACATCTCCAGTACTGAATGCTATGAATTAAGCTCAAGAACATACTGCTATAAGCAATTACAAAATAACCTGTCAAATGAACAAACTTCTTATTGACCACTATTTTGCAGCAAGAGTTTTACAATTTAAACATAGAAGGCCTCTACTCTTCCAAAATTTTAATTTTGGCACCTATCATGGTAGTATGATTGTTGTCATATAAACATCAAATAATTTTCTGATACCGTTTCAGTGCCCTGACGATGGCAATAAAGCAGCAAGTACAGTTATACATTGCATTCAAGAGTCCCATTTTCCTTTTAAAATGTATCACCTTTGAATGTTATGAAATGTCATCCTTTCTTCCCTGAGCACTTCATTTACATTCTTAACACTATTAATCAAGTTTTTATCTATCTGGTCCCTGCTTACCGATGCATTTTCTGAAGTAAATGGTCCTTGTCTTTTTTGGGGTCTGTTAAAGATCTTCTCTGCTTATACAGAGATGAACATTTCTTCACAGTGGTACACAGCATATATACTCCTAAGGTGTCACCTCAAGATAGGTGGGTTGCAGTTCTCACCTCCCCATCCCATCCTGTCTGGATGTTAAGTGACATGACATAACGAACAATCCTCAGCATCCACCACCGTATATAAATGGTTCTTAAGGACCAAACCTTCCTTTCTTGGACTGCTGTGTCTTGTTTTCAACTTGAAAGGATGCAGTTAAACTTGAGGTGGAAATTTTTATCTGCTTTAGTTCAGACAACTAGCTGAAATCACTGTAGTCAAACTGAACTCCCTCTCAGAGGTCCTTTGGAAAGGCAAGTCAGGTTATGCTGTTCCTCAAGCAAAGGCACCACAGTGATAAGGAGATGCTGAGGAGTCTAAGAAGGCACACATTAACTTCCCCAGATACTGCTCTTCTTTGCCTAGGTTTTTTTTTGTTTAGTCTCACCATACAGAGAAATTCTGACACTGTGTGACATAAGATGTTTATGATACATCTTGAAAGGTTCAGTAACTTCAGTTTAGATTCACAGTGAAGGATTTATGAGTCTTCTGGTGTTACTGGTGCAGCTAGGCCAGGAATCCCTGAAGATGATTCTGTTTACAAACCCAAGAGACTCAGACTAGAGGGAAGTGGAAGCAGCAGAATAAGAAATGTAAGACAAGACAGACTACTGCTTGGCAGAAAAGAATCAAAAAGAAGAACCCAAAGAAACAGCGCTGAGAGTTGTGCTCACTCTGAAAACAGACTGTCACGGCAGCTGGTTTGATGCAGGAAAAATGCTTTCTTCCCCTAGTGAAGATTTCACAGCCATCCTCGTAAATGAACTTGTGTCACCTGAAGGGGGGACAAGATGCCTACCGCTCATTTTTAAATCGCCCTTCCCCAGTCAGACAGGACAAAGTGGAAATGTTTTAGGAGAGCTGAGCAAAGCTCAGCTGTACGGGTTGCTTCTTTGATCTCTTGCTGTGCTGCCTGCCATTCAGTGCAAGTAAAATTCTAAGATAAAACCATTTTTCAAGCTTTTCCAAACTTACCATTTCCATGAAATGCCTCTGATCCCCAATTTCTCAGTGAGTTGCCATTACAGGGAAACATAAGAATAAAAAGGAAACTGAAGAGTAACAAAGAACCACCAGAAGATCAGGCTGTTAGAATGAGAAAGGTAATTTTCAAGTAATGTAAAGCTGAGGAATCTTGACTTCCCATAGAAAAGAGAGCAACCAAACAGGTGCAGTACACCCATCAGCATCTTGATGATAAATTCTGGCAGTAAATACTTAAAATTGACTGTTCTAGCAGGGAGAACAATCTAAGACTCAATGTTTTGAAAAAACTCAAAAGGTTTTTTTAAGAATCTGAAATTAAGAAAATATATCTGCATTCTCTAGCCCTTATGAACTGTGAAGTCCTGAATCCGACATTTTATGGCTGGATGAGATTAGCTAATATTCTGATTTAGTAACATACAGAAGTGGATGCCCAAAACAAAGCAAAATCCTAATGTGGTATTTATTCCAAAATTTGTAGTACTAATAGCACTGTTGCCATGACAACCTTAAACCCATAAAGCTGTATTCTACAAACAATACTTATGAAAATGGAAAATTAATTTTAAAAGCATAAATTATACATAAATTGACAACAAAAGTAATCATTATACTGACCGAAAACCAACTCTTCGGGTATAATGCAGGCAGTTCTTAGTGACATGAGTCTGGAAGTGAACAGATCTGCAGATTGCTCCACATTCAGGACACGTGTATGGAGATTTATGCTGATGAATTCTCTGGTGTGATGCAAAACTGCACTGGTTAGGAAGCAGCATCTGGCAGATATTGCATGTCTTCTAAACAATAAACCAAAATAGATGAAACAAAAGGTTTGGTTCAACTATACATAACGTCTTGTGTCAAACACTGTAATATATCAAATCAAAGGTTAAATGTTATGACTGTGATGTGAACCAGAAGAGGTAGGCAAGTGCTAAACGCGGGCCCTACTGACAAATCTTGTAGGGCAGAGCTGGCAGATACTGGTAACTAGACATACTGGCATTCTGGGCCATTCTGACACAACAGAGCTCTTTCATATACCACTCATCACGGGGGACGCACGTTGGTTTATGCAAATCTTACTTAGGTGCCTCACAAGATTACCTTGATAGTGCAAGGGGCCTAAGTACAACCTGAGAATCAAACCTTATGGTTTCAGTTCAGTGCACCACATAAAAGTAAAAAAAAGGAAACCACCCAAACCCACCAAAAACACTGTCTTCACTTTCTTTGATCCTTGCTCCTGATTCTTATTGTAATATCCATAATACCAATAAAATGGAATATTATCAGGCAGAAAGCGCATTGATAATGTCAAAAAATATTTCTCAGGCTAGAACACATTATCTGCATTATATCAATATATTGTGCATCTCAGTAAAAACTAGAGATATATAAAATATTTACAAAGCTTTTCTTTGCAGGGTGATCTTTCTACATGAGGGAACAACTTACTAAACTAATTATTTTCTTGTGTTTTGTTACACAAAAATAATTTTTAAAAAATCTTCCAACTATATGTTGGAATATATGCCAAATCAGAAACACTGAAATTATTTGGGTGCTTTGTGCCATTTTTAGGATGAAATGTGAATGATAAAACCCAGGTGTAAACAGGCTTCACTTCTGCTCACAGTTGCTTTCCATCACTGGAGGGCACAAAGAGCCAAACCTGCAAAAGCATTGCAGAAAATGTTTCATTTACAGTAACACATCCTCAAAGCTCTATCCTGTATGGAGCTATGCCTCTGTCTAACTTTGATCATGGATGCCGCTTCACTGACTTTAGCAGAAACACTCATGGTCTCAAAGTCAAGCACAAATACAAGTCTTTGCAGAACAGGACTTTAACTCAACTTAATTTCACAAGACTTTGCTTTGTAAGGCTTTTCAGATTATTATTTTTTCTTATGACTTGGGACTTACGAACCTCACCAGTGACTTATGAAGATTTAGGAACAAAACCAAAACTCCCTCATGACAT
Source organism: Falco naumanni (assembly GCF_017639655.2). Classification (NCBI taxonomy): domain Eukaryota; kingdom Metazoa; phylum Chordata; class Aves; order Falconiformes; family Falconidae; genus Falco; species Falco naumanni. The sequence goes on along the minus strand of NC_054079.1, from coordinate 5,872,119 downwards.
GGGTATTATTTTAACATGATATTTTTAAAAATGTTATCTGCAAAAGTCTTACGGATGTAGTGATGTGTATATGCTGCAAGAACATAAAACAAAACAAGAACTCCACACAGCTGCATTATAAAGTATCTACTAACCTATGTATGAAGAAATCCTGAAATAATTAAGACATAATTGCTTTCTTCATGGTAAAACAGCTTCCTACTAAAAAACAGGAGCTTCACAAAAAGTCAACCCTTTTTCCCCATTTAGGAGACTCTCCTTTAAATCTCTTCTAAAAAGCAGTAACATCCAGATCATGTAATAGCAGAATCAAAGCTACTATTCTAGAAGAAATTGTACACTGTTAGGAATAGCTTCCATAGGAGTCTGACTTACTAGTATTAGCAACCATGCCAGTAAAATAAGTAACCTGTTTCCATTTAATCAACAGGAGACAGACACTAACTCCGAAGACAGAAAGAAAAAACCTTTATAGACACTGCAAAAAAGGATTATTTTCCTAATAGAACACTGTTTAATATCAAGGTATAAAGTAACTTCTTAACTGCCTTAGCATTTTGACAATATTACTGATAGTCTAAGAACAATCATATTTTTGCATCACAACCTGTACACTCCATTTTTATTATTTTTCTAAAATAACTTTAAATGCTTTTTTTGAGGGCACATGCAAAAACTTTTTCTTTAAAAACAGTAATTTTAAGGAGAAACGTTAACATGAAACATCTTGTGGTCACACACACAGAAGCAAGAAGTGTATTTCATATGGTTCCCTTTTAATGTTTACTTTGTGAACACGGTGGCCTGATATGTTTGAACACAGTCTCCATCCAAACATAGTTCTCAAATGTCCTGACGACAGCAAGATGACAAAATGCAAAACATACAAAACAGAGGAAGTTAGGCAAAGAACACCTACCATTACTCAAATTTAGGTTCAATATTAGCACTATTGCCAGCCTAAAAGATTAGTGGATAGCATGGATACATTTACTACCCTTGCAGAAAGCTCTGTCTGAGGTTAACTATCTGTGGGGATTTTGAACTATCACACTGATTAAAGCCCTTATGACACAGTAAATCTGAAACAGGGTTCAGACACATATAAATATTCACTCTGAAATGCCAAATATTTGTCCTCGATTGACCAAACAGCCATGGCTGGAACCAACGACTCAGGCACTCCAAACCGAACTGGTTTGGGATGTCAACTTTGAAGTCCAGCTTACAGGAAAATCCTAACCATAACTGTACTTAAAATGCACTTGCCACATTTACTTGGCTTCAGTACCATTCCTAAAATCTATCGTTTGCCATTTATGTATTAATAAGCAGGAATATAATACTGGAGAATCTGGAGTATTATCTGATTATGTAAGAAAACAGCAAAACAGAACTTCTTGTTCCATAGATATGTATGGGATTTCCGTAGTCTTTCCAAAGCCTTTCATCTGTAGTACTACAAAATGAAACCAGGATGCTATGCCACAGAAGAGGCATACAACATTCCAACTCTAGCTTAAGCATTATCTACCTGCAAGATTCACCTGTAACACTAGTGAGTTGGACTGACACAAAATGCCAATAATGCTACTTGCTAAGGCCATGGGTTTGCTATTTTGATGAGTACAGTAAAATATTTTAACTAACTACAGTAGAACAAGAAGAATCTACTGTGAAATTCTGAAATTCTGCATGCTTTCTTACCATTTTATTTTGGGCTTAAGGTGACATTAACTTCCAGTTCTCTCATTCCAACCCACACCAAAATAAAACACAGTTTGTGAAAATCATCACCTGCCTGCATTTGAAGTCAAAGTTTCAGAAAAAAAAAGGGTTAGAAGAAAAAATGGTGGAGGTGGAAAATAAAGATACACAAGAACTATGAGTATGAAGGGAAATGAGCTATGTAGTTTCATGGGAGCTATACACTTGTCTCTGTAAGTAAGACTAACATTAATTACCCCACACTTACTACTCCCCCCCCCTTCCCCCCACCTCCCCTTAACAGATGAGTGTTTCATTCAGCCAGGAAACCTGTCAGTGAGTGGTCCCAGTTGCTTGAACTGGAATATTAATGGAAGTAAAGTATTACAGGAAGGTAACAACTTTATAGGGAACATATTTTAATTGCTAGGGCTGTTTTACTATTGTTTATTTTAAAAGAAACATTCTACCTTCATAACAGGAGTTTAAGAAGAACAGGAAGCAACAGCTACTTACTGCTTAGTGTCACGGAAAACACAGAATAGTATATACAATTTCCATTTCAAGAGCAATTAGGTGGGCACTAGAAAGAATAGTAAGCTGCAAATAACTTTTTTCCTATTATTTGTTCGCAAAATCTGAATATTTATTTTTATTTCCTTCCTTCCTTCCAAAGTTAAAATATCAATTTGATCTAACTTCCCTGTCCCCTTCTCCCCATAATGGTAGTTTTACAACAAAAAGTCAGTGCTATGCACTAAGAAGGAAAACAGAAGTCAAGAGTATTTCTCGTCCAAGCTTTTCAAAGGGTAACATACAATGAAAAAAGTACCAAAATATTTATTAATAAATGCCTATACAGAGTCTTTCTTCAGCAAACACTACCCTTGCAGCAATGCTCTGGACGAAAAATGGACAAAAAGATAACTTATAAAGAAAGCAGGATGTATTGCTCTCACTAAAGCAACTGTTCCATTGAAATTTCTATGCTGGGCATTTCAGTACAGCTACAACACTACAGTATGTAAAAAAACAATACAGAATTGAAAACTGCTTCTTGATATATGAAAAGGACTATGAAAAATATTTAATTAATTTGTAAGAGGGTATTTCAAGAAAGAACATTTAAAACTATGTTTATTAAGAGTGTTCTTTTAAAATGGAGTAACAAAAAAATACCTTCTTTTCATTCAGTGCTTTGCAGTAATGAGGTGTTTATTTGGGGTTTTTTAATGCATGGCCTGTTAAGTAGGTATTAAGGCCTTATTCATACATCAGCTCTTAAAAGAAAGCAAGCTTCCAACAAGAGACACAAACACACTGACAGGTAGAAAGGCAATGCTGACTTGTTTCCTGTACCTTCATGAGCTTTCCTCCCTGAACAGCAGTACCTGTGCACCCACACTTATCTTTCCACCTAACTGCAGTCGTATTTTGACAATCTATGAAAACCTTGGTTACTTTCCCATATAAAATCACCAGGGTAAGCAGTACCTAACAGGACATGCATAGAGAGCAAACTCAGCAGCAGGGCAAAAGCACCAGACAGAAGTACCAGGAAAAGGCAAAAGGTGTTTCTAATCTGTTTAGTTTACCTGTCCACAGAAAAAAAGGCCCCCACAGAAAGTGAGCACATTATCTTTGGTTATTCTTTATTGGTTTTTTTCCATTTTATCCTTACCTCATCCTCCCAACCTATTTTCAGTATATTTATCTGTCTCTCATCCACTTGCTTTATCTTGGTGACTTAATTGCTTGATTTTATAGTACCAAGAACAACGGGGTTTTCACAAGGCCTACCGGATCTTATCATACCAAATGATACCTAATGGACCTATTATGAAAAAAGAGATAAATCTAACACCAATAAGCACCAACAAAGCAGTTAGCTAAAAACCAGTTACTGAGCATTAAGTAACTCGAGAGCTGGTGCTGAATATACTTATGGTCAGCCATTCAAAACTGCAGCAAGGACAGAATACATTCTGCTAACTTCTTTCTGACAAAAAGCTTCCATAAACTCGCTTTAGGTAGGCACATCTGTACTATCTTACAAACAGAAATCCACTAACATTTCTCTGTGAATCCAGGCAATTTTGGCCTAAGTCTGCTAGCCAGTTAGCAAAGTAGGAGCTGAGCCAGAGCCACACAATCCATATAGTCAAGATAATTTCCACACTCTAATCTCTTTACATTACTATCTGTAGTGGTGGGTGCAGTGTAACTGCTTTGTGGCCACAGAACAGCTCTTAAGTTTAGCAAATAGATCTGACAGGAACCTGTCTGCACTTCTAGGACTAGTGGATTTTTTCCTAACTGCAGGACTTAAAAATCTTTATCCTGTACGCTGCTGTGTGATTCCCAGGAATATTCCTGAGGCATTCCTGTCTTGGTCAGTCTGAGCATGTTTACAGGTTTTCAGCTTTCGACATAGCAAGCAGCTGCAACACCAAGCTCAACTGAATGCTTTGAAACACACCAGAATCCCTTTTAATTGGCACACCCCTAAAGAAATCCAACTACATCATTTAATTAACGATCTTAACTCTTACAGGTTTATAAAATACATCGCATACTGATTAATATTTTTTATTTAATTATATGTTTCTTTCAGATTAGGCCACATACATTAGTAAAGAACTTTAAAAAGGTTTGTAAATTTAACTCATTAGCAATCATAAGAGGAAAGGAAAACCAACACAAATAAATAAATGGTCACACAGCAAGAAGTGCATGCTAGCGAACACCACTTTTCACTTTTGTTTAAGAAAGTCCTGAAGAAAACAGCATGCATATCCTTTCAATCGAATCAGTGTGCCATTTATTTATTGCCTAGAGTCCCTGTAGATGAGGAATGCCTAGCTCTCTTATGGTGCTTTATGAAAATAATAAAACCTGAAAACAAATCAAGAATGAACCGCTTAAAACTATCATTCAGATTGAACAGATGGGCTGTTAGTGAGGGTGCCAATTAAATGGATTCCACAAGATACTCAAGTTCCAAAGCACAGAAAGGATCATTAAAAATTCTTCGCAAAGACTATTATTACTTTCAGTATTATGATACTCAGCTCTAAGAAAGCTAATGCTAAATTTTAGCAGAAATTAAGTGTCGATTTTGGACTTCAGGCTCTAAGAAATTATAAGAAAACTCTTATTTAAAAAACGTTGACATCCACTATGTAAGTGCTTGCAAGATCTTTTGTGTATTTTGTTTGTAATTTTAATCACGGAGGTTCAGATAATTAACAGCTAAATGAAAGTAAAAACATATCAAAGTCTCCTAGGTTTATAGATGAAACACTGGAATTTAAACATATGATACTCTACTTGTCCACTTGTGTCTGCAGCCTGCTGGAAATGAGTTGCAAGAGATGTCTCATCTTGGAAAACTTCATTACACTCCAAACACTTTAGACTATGTCTACAGAGTTTCGATGGATCTTCATCTAGTGGCATAGCTGGGATGACAGGAGTACTTGATGGGGCCGATATTACTGTCCCAGTTAAGCCAGACTGTATCTTTGTTACAGTATGTGTGCCAACTCCCACAGGGCTTTGAATCATAGACGTAGCAGTATTGCTTGAAGGAGATGCTATCATTTGATCTGCTGGAACTGGTTTTAAAATCAGGTGTGAACACTGCATTACAACTCCTTTTTCCTTGTGTCCACGAGCATGGGAAAGAAGACTGCACTTATTGTAGAAAACTAAATTTTTTGTACAGTGATTGCACGTCACTTCAATTCGCACACTCCTCCTGTCATAATGCTGGGTCAGGCTCTTCTCAAGAGCAAATGAGTCGCCACACTCCAAACACTTGTAACCTCGTGTTGGTAATGTTATTCCGGCATTGGCAGGGGGACTAAGGTTTGGGATGTAAACTGGTACAGGATTGACGCTACTCAGCACCTTATTGAACGCTTCCACTACAGAACTTTGTAAAGATGACACCACTTGGACTCGAGACATTTTTTTAGAAGGCTGTGAGGCTGCTGCAGAAATTATTGCCTGCTTTATTTGTTGCTGAGGTTTTGTTAGCACTTGGCGGAGTTCAGAGGCGGTTTGAGCACCTTGAGGCAGAAGATTAAGGTTGGCAAGATGGACTGTCTTTGGCACAAGTTTAGCACTGGCAAGGCTTGATGCTGGCACCACAACAGTCTGCTGCTGTATAGCGTTGGCAGCTTTTATAATGGCGTTACTGGCACTCTGCACTGAAGCAGCAGATATCACGGTGGCTTTCACTGTAGTATTGTTCGCAAGCTTCAAATTTATAACTTGTGAACCTGCTGTTTTAACTGCTGAAACAGGGAGAAAGGCAGTAGCCACAGGTTTGATAGTGACCTGTTTTGGTGCAAGTTCTGCAGATGCAACTGCATTGGTGACAACTGTGGACTGGAGAGGAGCTCTGGGAGGAGAGGAAAGAACAGCAGCTGAAGTTGGTGAGGACAGGAGAGAAGTCATGGAAGTTACCATAGAAGCAGTCTGCTCTGGCTTTTTACCAGAGTCCAAATCAACTTCTGGCAATACTCTAGTAACAGTTCTCTTGATCTCCCCAGAAGAAGTCTTGATGGTTTTAATGCGAACTTTAGGAATTGCTGGTGTTGACCCTGCAGGAGACGATGGAGAACCTTTGCTACTGTTTTCACTTGATACACTTCTGGGACTATCAGGTGGCTTGATATATGGCTTTTTAGCACCATCAATGAGACTCTGAGATTCGGGTGATTTTTCAATAGCCCGAGGACTTTCGCTCATGTCTTTCGGTAATGGAGAAGATTCTCCTGAATTAGACTGTAAATCTTTACTGGTATCTGTAGCTGCCTTTTTAGCACTCAGTGCTGCAATTGCAGCAATGCATGAAGAAAGCTTTGCTGATGACTTTGCTTTCGACTGTGAAATGCTGGCAAGATTTGTTTCACCTTTTTCAGTACTCAGTTTTCCATCAAGTACCCTGTTTTCAAGAAGCTTCTCAGAATTGTCTTTTAGCAATTTGTCCTCTGTTTTTCGAGCTTTAAAAAGCTCATAGACACTTAATTTCATGGAGTTTGTCTCTGCCTCTCGTTTAGCAGCTTTATTTTTATCTATACTACTTGAAACTGGGATTCCAGATTTAATCAAGTTCTCTCCTCCAAGTGCCTTTAGTTTGTCATATTCCTGCTGAGATACAGATCCTGCCAAGACATTTGCTCTGAAATTTGCATGCATTTCCTCTTTATCTGGGGGGTCATCCACCTCAATTTTTTCGTCATCATCAAATTCTTCTGCACTTGATATTGGGCTAAACTGGTTGAAAGCCGAATCCTTCACTGTAGTCTCAGAAGCTGACCCATCATCTTTAATTGACTTCCCTTCATCTTTACTGTAACTATCAAGAGCTGATGACATTTGAAAGCCATTATGCAAGCCATTGCCTGTGGAATGGTGGCCATCCTTGTCCACTCCCTCTGAAGAATCAATAGTACGCACATTTTTCACAATGACACTCACACCAACATCAGACGATGACGGGGCATGAGAATCTTCATCTGTGTGAGCATTTTGTTTTATGTGGCTTTCATGGTCATCATGACCAGATTCAATAGCTGCTTTTGGATCTACCATGTCTGGTATGTCAAAGGCTGCAAGAAGGTCATCAAAATCTGGGGTCTTCATATCCCCCATGGTCATGTATTTGATTGTAAGCAAATCTGTAAAATAAGCAGAAAGTCATAATCTCAATATTTTAAGCTCTAATAGCAGAGTCTTACACAAAGTAAGTGTATGTTCACATACACCATGCAAGGAGGAGTTAATTTCACTTCTGAAATAGTATTTTCAGAAATTATTTGTTACAGAACAGTGTTCCAGTGCAAGTGTACAGTCAAATTATTACATCAAGAGCTACAGTAGTCCATCAGCTTCACAGGCTATAATGTAGTCATTTCATTTGAGGCACCAATTTCTCTTCAGTGACTTTCTTCCTGTCCCGCTTCCTACACTCCCCCACATACACTATGATTACAGGAAGATACCTAGACTTTCAAGAAAATTATGTGAGGCACTTGCAATTCCTCTAAGCATAGATTTTCCTTCACATTTGCATTAACCTGATAAGCCTTCTTGAAGACAGTAAGAAATCTGTTTCTATTAACGGTTTAAGAATGCTTCACTGTTCTCTGTAAATTGAATTGCTTTATAAGAATTACAGAGTAAGTGCCTCCCAATGTTTGCAATGCTTTTTTTCAGCAACTCTAATGAAGGATGTATCTCCACTACTCCTAACAGATGTCTCACCTACTTTGAAGACCTCCCATAACAAGAGATTCTACAACCTCCAATGTAATTTATTCCAGCCTGTTGTGGTTTAACCCCAGCTGGTAACTAACACGCAGCCACTACTCGCTCACTCCCCCCAGGCCAGCAGGATGGGGAGGAAAATCAGAAGGGAATGTAAAACTCAAGGGTTGAGATAAGAACAATTTAATAATTAAAACAGTAACAGTAACAATGACAACAACAGTTATAATGAAAAGGAGGGAAAAGGGGAGAGAAGTGAAATCCAAATGGAAGGGAGAAAAATCCTAAGCGATACAGACTACAACTGCTCACACACCACCTGCTGACCAATGCCCAGCCAGTCCCCCAGCAGCGATCAACAGGCCCAGGCCCACTACCCCCAGTTTATATACCCAGCACAGCATCCTATGGTACGGAATATCCCTTTGGCTGGTTCGGGTCAGCTGCCCTGGCTATGTCCCCTCCCCTTCTCGCTGGCAGGGTCTGAGAGACTGAAAGGTCCTTGACTTAGTATAAACATTACCCAGCAACAACTAAAACTTCAGTGTGTTATTAACATTGTTCTCACACCAAATCCAAAACACAGCACTGCACCAGCTACCAAGAAAATTAACTCTATCCCAGCTGAAACCAGGACACAGTCATTCATAATTTTCACTGCTGTATGTTTCCTACAGCATAATCTCAATCCTTCTTGATGCGATCCAAATGAATCACATGTGGTTCTATACACCAATCCTCTTTGCAACAGCACTTTACTCCGAGAACATTATCTCCCTTCAAAATTCTCCTTTTTAGGCTAACCAACACCAGAACTTAAGGGTTTTCTTTCCCCTCACAGATAACATTTTCCAGATCCTATTATTTTTAATTGCCACTGACCTCTATTGGTGGGGTTTTCCTTGCAATTCCCAAACCAAACAGGTAACTGAAACTTACACAAATGCTGTGTAAAAAGAAAAGCTAACTTTGAGTATACTTCCTAGATTTAAATCCCACTATGACATTTGCCTCTTTTTCACAGACATTTCAATAGTAACATTGAGGAGTGCAACAGAATCACTTGTAGAGATCTACAAAAATCCATTACAGACAGACTTTTTTTCATTTTCTTTCATAATCATGCACAGGTATGATCTGAGATGTTGAGACAGAGCTGTTTTTAATTACTGAACAATGAAAGTACATTACCAGGCCAAAGTTAGTATTCAACAAGAAAAGATATTTAATCAAGTTAAGTGTTATTGTTAGAAAGTGCCCATTCAGGAAGCACCCATCTGTCCTCCTGCCTTTGTATCACACTAAAAGACTGGAAAACATCCTTATTATATAGCTCAAGGTTCTGCCTCCAGCAGCAATTAACCCAGGTCATCACAGAACAATGGTGTGGCTAACTGCAGCAGTGCTCTTCAAGCTCCTCATATTAGCTGAGATAAGCAGGAAGCTACATGCCCCATGGCAGAAGCCTCTTGCCAACAGAGATGCATCCTACAGCTGCAGTAGATCTCTTCCTCCTCCTCTTAGCTCATTATCTTGAGCTCTGCGGAGAAACTACTTGCTGACTGTTGAATTCAGCTGTAACAGTGCTAAGAAAAACTAGTAAGAATGTACATGTTTAAATACCTATTTTTATGCATATCATTATCAACACGGGCAGCACTCTTAACTTTTTCTCAGAAATATAAAGTTTATTAAAATGGCATAATCCCTTTACTTGACAAAAATACGTAAGATTTATGTATTCCATCTACACTGGTGATATGGAGAAATAGTGTGAAATGGGGACGCTTAACACCGACTGTGATTGTATATGTCTACTCAGGAATGTGGGTATGGTGACTGGTCATGGGTGCGGTGTCTGGTCACATAGGCACACAGCTCTGAGGAGACAACTACAGTTTTTGAGGAGACCCCTGCCCCTCTTCCTCTAACAAAGGGGAGACGGGGAGACGCCTGCCCTTCTTCCTCTAACAAAGGGGCTATTTAAAAGAGAATGAGAGAAGATGAGAGACATTCAAATGCTATCTAGAGGGAGGGAGTGCTAAGTCTCCTTGCTGGAGAAGATCAGATGGTCACAAGAACATGAATCACCTACAAACCTGCAAGACCACCACATTCCAGGAAACGGACTGATAAGCTAATTAACATGCGAAGCGGACTGATAAGCTAATTAACATACGAAGCGGGGTTTAGGTAACGAATATGTATAGGCGTTAATTGAATATTCATTTGTTTTATTGTATAAATGTGAGATGGTTTGGCATGCACGCTTGTGGAGGAGCGATCCCCCGTGCATCTGCGCGCAATAAACATACCTACTTTATAACTTTCGAGTTATAGAGTCTAATTCCGCACGTCACTGGGTACCTGGAAGTCATTATGGACTCCAAGAAAGGTAACCGAGGAAAATTTCTCAAGGATACTGGAATACACAGCAATATTTAATGTAATACTCTCAAATAAATATATAATGCTTTTGGGAATTGTTTACATGGTCCACTTAATAGTCTTGTTGTTTTGTCCAACTTATTAACTCCTTTTTGTTGCATCAAGTCCTTCTGCAGAGCTGAACTGAGCATGGGATTCTCTACAAAATATTAGTATTCTGGTGCAACTGATTAATTTACTCTCTTGATTAACTCATAATTCCTTTACTTAATGGATAATATAGAGTAGCCTACTCACCATCAAGGCTTCACTTCACTACTTTAGTAAAGCAAATTGTTATAATCTACTTACTTACCAGATATATACTTATGAGATATAACAATGTTTCATAATTCTGGTTTTATTGTGTATTTGGGTTTTTTAAACCCATTTATCCAAAAACAAGTTTCTAGCCCTCATGCATTTAAAACTAGTAACTGGAATAAAATGAACATAAAGATTTAAGAAAACAGACTAGACAAATAACTAGTACTGCTCCACTCTCTTCCAGTATAGCCAGACTCATTGCGTTCAGCACATGTGGCAGCAGACACCTTTGTATACCAAAGCAATGCGAGTATCACACTTATGCACGGTGCTGTGGACCTTCAGTCTATCCTCTACCTGAAGGATTTCAAGATCCTATGAAAGTGCCACAATTACAAAGGCAGTTACCTAATAAATACAAAAATACATGCACACATAATATCAAAACTACAAAGAAAATTCTTTTAAGAATTAAATAGAAAAGGTTCCAGAAACCAGAGCACACCAAATCCATGTAAAACCACAGAAACACGGTCTTACTGACACAGTTTTCCATGATTTGAGATAATAATAACTTGCCCTCTGATTATACACCTGTCCATAGGTGTCTTTTTGCAGCTGTTATATACACTCAAAAAGAACTAAAAAGTTTTCCTAGTCTAGAACTGCATATACTGGAGTTTAATTAACATTTAGCAATAGCAATGAATTAAGACACATTTGTTCTTTAGTGAGAAACTCAATTAGACTAATTCCAAAATGGGAAAATATGTCAAAATAATTCAGAGGTCTATAGACCAAAGATCATAAATTTATCCACAGAGAGCACACTGCATGAAGTTGCAACTGTCTTTCAAGTCCATGCAGAAGGAACAACTCCCACGCTCCAACAGAGAATGGAATGGTTTCTTCTGCATTAGGGATCCAGAATTACTGCTGCATTTAAGAGATCTCTCCTGTTCTTCAAATTTTTAAAGCAATCTAAGTTAAACAAAAAGGGACAAAAGACATGGCCAATCTTGATAAACAAGTAAGCAAAGTTGTAACATGGACATGTTATTAATCTCTTCCTCACTATTCCAGTATACCATTTTAAGATTCAGTATATAACCTTTGTTTCCACCACAACTATCAGGACTCTGATGCCACGTTCCTCCCCTTTTTTTTTTTTTTTCCACCAAAAACCTTTCAGTAACTGATTCTCTTAAGGATAAAACTCTGCCTTTCATTTCATCCAAGATCAAAATCAACTGACACCCTGGCTGCCAGACAAGCTGTTAGTCTATTCCTTCTCTGGGCCAACATGATGCCTGTAAATACTTCAGACCAGGAAATGAGGCAAGTTCCTGGTTCCCTAAGAAAACCCAATTTTCCAGGAACCAGAATTTCTTCAAGAACTGCTTTTAAAGTGCTGAGAGCAAAGCTCAGTGTCTCCAAAGAGACACACAAAGCTGTAAAAACCAGCATCAGAGGGCTGCCATTAAGATGATATCCAGAATCAAACTGAGAAACAGTCCACAAGGTATGTAATCAAGGATACATTCTTCAGATTAAACAAGTAAAAATGTATTTAAGGAAACAATCTGCAAGACCCCCACCCCCCAATATTCATCCAAAATAGACATTTTTTTCATTTTTAGTTTCTAAATATCAGAAACAAGATTCACCTCAGAACAGGGGACTGCTAACCTGAAGTATGTATTATGAAGAACAATGGTCAAATGATACAATAGATGCCCTAAATTTGTGGATACTCATGTAAAGAGTCAGTTCTTAGATTTCCTGACTCTGTCCAAAGTACTATTTCATTTTCAGATGACATCTCCCTTCGTAACATTCCTTTTCCTTCTCATGGACTAGTTCTGTTCCCTGCCTCTCCACCTGGCTGCCTGCGGATGTTTACCAGCAGAACACCAGGAAAGGCCTACCACTTTCATCCTACAATGTGCAACCTTTAGAGTGCTTGAATTACTTGAGAAAAGTTACTAAAGAAAACCAGTTTCTTCAAAAATTCAAGCATTACTTTGCTTACTGATTACTCAACAACAAAAGTAAGTAAAAAGGAAAAAATTCTGAATATGGCCAATGCGAATTACACAGCTAGAACACCATGGGGCAGTGAGGTGCAATGCTTCTGGGTTCTGCTTTTTTGATGGTGGGCAATAGGACTTCCTAGGAAGATACCACTGAGTCTTAAAAACTTCAGACAACAGACTGAATATACTTACTTTGTGATTTCCATTAATCTCTTTGGTGACAATTGTGTGCACCAATACCTTACTGAAATGTAAGGTGTGAATTAAGTTCTGGAGGATAAACAAAGCTTGTTTTGTTTGTGTTCACACTTTGTTCAAAGTGTGTGTGCATGACTTCCTATGTCCTTTCATAATAGGCACATTTTGAATTATTAGGATCAAGGTCTCATTTACCATCCATAGTACCAATAAGGTTATGCCAGTCCTGATGTAAACATCTTTGTGAAATATGGGGCAGTTTACAGTTAAAATTTACACCAAGCAATCTGCTATTTCAACATTAAGCACTGTATCTATCTGCCTTTAAAGAAAAAGGAAAAGAAGGAAAACAAACAAGGAAAAGAAGGAAAACAAACAAGGAAAAGAAGGAAAACAAACAAGGAAAAGAAGGAAAACAAACAAGGAAAACCCAATTTGTCTTCATGCCCAAGCCTCAATGAGAAATCTGAAATTACACTTCTGGTTTTCGAAAAGGACATTCTACCAATTTTCTTCCTCCCTCCTCCCCCTCAAAAAAGCTTTGGAAGGTAAGTATTAGCCCAGTATTTCAAGTATTAACATTTTTAGGTTTTGTGGTTTTTTTTCTAATATGTGTGGACAGTTTCAGAAGAATTTCATTATTTATTCTTTACTAGCCCAAACAAGTTTTCAACAGGCATTTCACAGAGTCTCAGAACAGCTGAGGTTGAAAGGGAGCTCTGGAACTCCACCTTCTCTGCTCAAAGCCAGGTCAGCTACAGCAAGACACTGTCCAGTCAGGTTTTGAGTATTTCCAAAGATGGAGACCCCAGAACCTCTCTGAAGACAACAGGTTCCAGCATTTCACCACCCTCACAGTAAAAAAAAATATTTAAACTGTTAATCAGCATTCAGACCTACCCACATTCACTTGCCTTTCCACCCACTTGCGACAATATCCAAGTGCATGTCCAGAGTCCACCATCAAACGGAAGCAAGCTGTGACAGATGCAGAGCACAACGCCAGCCCATGCCATGGCCAAATAGAACATTTTGGAATTGGGACAGGGTAAGAAGGTACACAAAGCTCAGCTAGTGGCTGTGATTTATGAGGCTGTTTCTGCGGCCTGTTTCCACAGCAGACGGTACCAGCTGTCATTTGACTTTGATCTACTGTCATGCGAACTGTACATTTAAGATGGTATAAACAAATCTGGATGCTGTAAGGAGGAAATAAACCTGAATGCCAACCTTTCTCAACTATTAATCCAAAATATTGTTCTGTGCTATGCACAAAGACAGTATTATTTCAGAGTAATTGCTAAAATATTTACTAATCAATAAAAAATTATTTAACAAACCCATTCCTCCACGCATTCTATCTAGTTCTAGAATACCACAGAAGCCTATTAATCCACACATTGACTGCCCGAGTTTTAAACCAGCAAACGCTGAAAACAAGCAATAAAACTACCACAGCCAATGCATTATCAAGTGTATTCTGTCGATTTGAATAAAACCACAGTTTGGTTATAACTGTTTAAATTATCTTTAACTTTTCAGTTCAGGAGTGTATTCCATACAAATTTTGGTGGTTCAAAATCACATACACCACGAAAGAAAGCAATGGTAGCAAATTACATTTGGGACGGCAGAAGATGGAAGTCATGGGAAAAAATCGCAAAGCTATTGAATAGCACTTGCCTGTTGTTCGGGGTGTATTGCTATAACCTGGCATACAGACTTAGAGTGCAGGTGTGTGCACACTGTCTTTTCCCAGTATACAAAATAATTTGGGAGTCCCCAGAGGTCATGAGGGTTATACTTATGTCTGCACACAGAATGCCGATGCCGCTGCAGCCAGACTAAAGCTTGAGTGGTTTTGTTGCCTTGTTTGCTGTTAATTCATACAAGCAAAACTTTTTCCAATGGGTTTGCCCACAGATTCAGGTTTAGAGCCTTAGGAATACAAGATCTCTGCAGAGGAGTCTCTTATTCAGTCTTTAAGGTGAGGTATGGCAAAGTGCTATTCTGTGCTTATCACTCAGCTGAGTTTTGCAATTATGGATCACCAAGCCATGTCAAATCAACGAGCAAGATAACCCCAGAATAAGCCCGAGTTGTTTTACAACTATAAGCATGTTACCACCGCTTTCAAAACATATCCATCCCTATAACTGATTATAAAAGAGCGGGTAATAGTCTCTGTCCTCTTTTCTATTATATCCAGCATCTGATTATGGATCCTTCTTATCTGACCTGTTAAAAGATGAGCCCTTTTCCCCTGCAATGATGTAATTAAGCAAAGACAGTTCTTGAGAATTTCTGTTTGTTTTCTACAAATTCCCACAGGGTTTTTTTGACAGCCTTCTACTTCTACAGTAAAATAATTACTTGTAATTTACAACTCCTTAGAAGCCTCATCCTGCAGTCTAACTCCTCCATTTTGTAACTTTTTTTTTTTTTTGGCAAAATGGGTATCTCAAGTTCTCTTTGCATAGGAGAAAACAGGAAGGGAGAGGGGTAATCTTCTGAAGTCTGCTGATTTCCTCTTCTCACACCACCACTGAACTACCTCTTGCACAGTTTCAAGAGAACCATGTGCAACTGGTTCCAAGTTCACTGTTACCAGCCTTTGGCTGGCAAAAAGAACTGGGATTTTCCAACACGAGTAAGGTATCTCCTCTCCCACACCATAAGGAGCAGAACAGATCATTGCTATCTACAGCTGGCCAAATGAAAACTACCTATATTTATCAAAAGATCCAATTAAGGTTTTGGGCCTAGCAGCTTCCCAAATTTCTCCTAAAATGGAGATAAATTAATGAAGAGCAGGTAAATCCCTATACCATTCTTTCTGCTCTCTACTTAAAAATGAATTATGAAAATGGCTTAATTTTGTACTTCTGGATGTAAAATGGGCTGGGACAGTAATGTGTGAATAATTCAGATGTACAACTATAATGAACAGAATTCTGCAATTCCCAATTTAATGCAAATTTGAATCACATTCTAAATGGCACTTGCTTCCTGCCTTTTTTTTTTTTTTAAGTGGATAGCAGTTCTTACGCAAAAACAGTGTGAAGCAGCTGCAGACAGTCTTGATAAGAGCACTCGAAGTCAGGCAGGGCTTGCCTGTGCAACACTAGCAACAAACAGACCCTAAAACATTAGGATCAAGGTTTTTTTGGCCTTTGTTTTTGTGGGTTTTTTAACCATACATCCCCAGCAATCTGTATGCATATTTATATTTTAACACACATTCATACTTCTAAGAAAACCAAAGTTAGTTAATTCATTCAAAAGAGGCTTGGAACTTGATAAATCATTACCCTTATTCTCAAGATCAAATACCTGAAACAAGCCTCAATGCAAAATGAGATCACAATTGCTGATACAGAGGACCGATCCCCCAGCATTAAGCAGCATTTTCTGCTGGAAAGCTGGCCTACATGCAAAATAAAAATTTCCTGGTGAAAAGCATTTATACATATTATTAGACTAAAACAATAAAACTCACCAAGAACACTGCGGACTCCAGCATCTAGTCAGGTTTCTTATCTTACAGTCTATAAAAATCCCTGCAAATTCAACACCTCCTTTGCTAAAAATAAAAATTCATAGTACAGCTCACGTTCAAAAATTCAAACGGAACAGATACATTGAGTTTTGTGACAATTCAAGAACTTACAATTTTAAATCTGCTCACTATTCTGGCAGAAAAAGAAAAAAAAATCTAAAAGGTGCTCTCATGTAACATATGAATTTTAGCTGACACTTGGAAAAGAACATGCATCATCAGCAGCAGCAATAGATACTATTCCTATATTCCTATCCATGCAATAAGAATTCATGTTTGCAAGTATAATTTTGCTACAGATGTCTATAGTCAAATAGAGAACCTCTGCATTCAAATCATGAAAGATATGAACAGAAATCAACACAGCAATCAGTTAGGCATTTTGCTCCACCAAGCAAGCTATTTACTGCCCTATCAAATCTGAGAAACAACACATTGTAGCTGCATTAAAACCCACAAAACCATAATTTCAGGCTAAACATTAGCATACTATTTTCACTTTTCTACAATTAATATCTAAATACCTTACGTAATCTACTGCAGTCAGAAATAAGGTTCCCTTGTACTGTCACTCTCTGATGCAGGCACCCTGCCTATCATCATCAGCCACCATACAACTTACCCAATGTCCACAAGCTCTCAAGGCTTTTAAGACTGTCTACTTTATTCTGCTAAGCACAGAGGAAAAGACCCTAATTTCACACTACAACAGAACATTTTCAATGTTTTGCCTCCATATTTATCTTGATTGTAGACCACCAAACCAGCTAACACAGCCAGGTTTGGTCAGAAGTTTTTTTAAAAAATCATACTGGTTAAGATTCTAGAGTTGCTGATTTCCTGTTATAGGAAGTAAGAGTTCTAGCAAAAGAATCCCCAGGGCAAAATGTTTAGTGTTCCAATGTGTAAGCTCTAACAGCCTTTGTTCTTCCCTTTGCTATATTCATTACTGCTTTCTTCTCTCTCCCCCTCTCCCTCTCTCTGAATCCTTCAGCTTTCACTAAAAGATACCAATGCCAGCTCAAATCTAAGTACACATTTATTTTTTAGATGAGAAGGGGAAAAAAAATATCCATTATCCATTGCTTTGAGTTAAAAGTAGTCATCTCTCAAGAGCTGATGCACTGCCCATCCGGTTTCCTATTCTTATTTTATTACTGCACAATATTATAATTCATGCCACTAATAACCCACTGGAACTCCATCAAACCTTTAAAATACATCTTTCCACTTGACTGCTGCAAAATTCTCCCTGGGTTACAACAGTTTAAGAAACACCATCCATACTACTTATTTTGTATGGTGGTTTGTTTGTTGTTTTTTTTTCCTGTGTAGGCTATATTAAATACATGTTTAACACTGACTACCTTAATTCAGAAGTAAGTATCGGCTTGCTCAGATATGGCCAAACAAGCACCCTTTGAATAATTAGACAGCAAATTCTGAATGCGTAATGCTGTAATACAACACAGAACAGTTCACTGCCATGTGGTCCATGATTTATGATTGTCACTCAGAGGCCTATTCCGTATCACTACATTGTGAAAAAAAGGTATACCTGGATGTATATTTCAGTGAAAATACTGTATTTAGCCAAGATATCAGTAAGTCTTTACAAATAATAACTTTAATCCTATTAAAACTGGAGGACGTTAATAGCATTCCTTTACTAACACTCACAAACAATTGTCTCCTTACTGATGTGCAAAGTGTGCAATCAGGAGGCAGATTTACTTTTCACCCACATGTACCTTCATGCTATTAAGATTCATATCCAAAACACCACATCTCACCTTGTGAACCTTGACTTTTGAAAGATATATATTTTTTTTAGCCAATGCTCAGTTACTGCCACAGATGCATTACCTCTGCAAATATGAAAGGGTTAAAGGCAGCCCCAATCAATAGGCCTACAAGGAGAGAGAGAGAAGAAAAAAAAAAGGGGGGGGGGGAACGAGTATGCCTTACAGCATCTTTGCAATGCTTTTACGCACAATTCTACAACAACATTGTTTCCTTTTGGCCTTACAGAAAAGCACAGCATACCCCCCCCCTTAACATCTCCTAAAGAAGAAAACCACAAGACAGTACCCTGTAAATAAAACAGCATGCAAAGCAGCATTCTTCAGTCACAAGCATAACTACAATTACAAATCATTCAGTCAATTTTATTTAGTTTAGTTTTAAAATAGACTGCATAGCCAGTGTCCCACCCTTGCAAAGCAAAAATATTTTAATAAGGGTCATAAATCTCAGCTCTTGCCCATTCCTTAAGCATAAAAAGGCATGAAAAGCCAAAGTAATCTCAGTTACTGCAAATATGTACATTTATATACAGAATCCTTTATGACTATATTAGCCACATACCAGTGCTGTGTGTCTAAAGTGTGCATTCACATACTGTTTTGGGATGGTATCTTTCTGCAAGCTCCTCTGCTTTTGGCTGCCATGAAGGGAGGAAGCTATCCCACTGTAGTAGCTCAGTGACTGCATTGTGTTCAGGAGCTGATCTGCCTCAAACCAGTTCCAGCCGGTTCTGGTCACCCTACATAAAAAGCTATGGCAACCCTCGCTGAGTTGCCAACAAGTCACTGAAAATCGCAGGGGCTCTTTTTTCTGTGGTGGCGGGGACGGCCGCAGCCCTGTCCCCCTGGTGCCCGGCCCACGCAGCCCCCTTGCTCCCCAGTGCCGCCCAGTGCCGCCCACGCGCTCCCTTCCTCTCCTCCCCCACTTACCTCCCACAACCTGGCTGAAAGCTGTGAGTGTGTGCGTGCCTGTCTGTAGCTAACAAAGAGACCACAATAAAAATCCTCACAGGATCTCTCTTGCAGCACCAGGCAGACTTGGCCACAGCACTGGGAGACAGGCTGCTAACCAAGGGCTGCTCCCCACAGCATACGGGGTGGCCGCGGCTCAGTGTCACATCTGCCCCCTCATACCCACGGCCGTGGGGTGGCTGAGCAGGGGCTTCTCTGCCTTGCTGCACCTGGGGCCGCTTGGGTGGCATTTTCTCTCCTCTGCACGGCGTTACCACAGAGATTACCCACACACCTCCCTACCCTCAAGAAATCCATTTCCACAGCAGTGAGATGCCTGCAAAATAGTTCCCTTGCCCCCTCCTCGGAGCACCGAGTTTGCTGCTGAGCTCCAATATTTTTTTTTCCTCTTTAATTTTGCTACTCAACTATCCTTGAGGCACTGAAAAGAAGAAAGCTGCAGACCCATGCCTGACCGGCCCCCCCTGCCTTCCCACACCTGCTGCTGCGGGGGAGGCCAGGACATGCTCTGCGCAGCCTGCTCGGCTCCAGCCCTGCAAAGATGGCTGCTGGCTGCAGCTGCTTGCTCGGCCCCACACCTCTCTCTGGGGCAATTTCTGAGCAAGGTCACAACTCCCTGGCAATGCCCGAGTCCCTTGAGAGCAGGGGTCCGCGCCCACCTGCGCCATGGCAGCTCTGCTCCTAGCCCGCTCCCCCTCCTTCTCTGCCACCCAGGGCCTTTCTCCTGCGTGGCTGCCCAGTCACCCCAAACCGAGATATCATTCGCCCCGCTCTTCTTTTGGCTACTCACCCTCACACTGGCACAACCAGTAACTACCTCCGCCTATGCGCCAAGCCCCATCCTCTCCAGGATCAGCCGTGAGATGGCTCTTCTGCAAGGCTTTCCTCCGAGCCAGCTGCCAGCTAGGCTACACCAACCAGCCCCTCTGCTCTCCGGGCTGCACCTGTAACTGTTAGCAGAGGTCTCGGGCACAACCCTTCATCCCCCTTCCCCTGTGGAGAGAGCTGAGATCTGGCACTTTCTCCACATCCCTCATCCCCACCCCATTCTGGGGAAAAGGACCATGTTCTTCCGCTGCCTCAGCCACGTCTTCTCCACACAGGCAGCTGAGGCCGGCCCTCCCTCAGCCCCTCAGCCCCTCAGCCCGGGTGGGCTGCTTCCGCCTCTGCGGGCCGTCGTGGCCGCGGCCCCCTCCCCTCAGCGCGGCGCCCGCGCCGCCCCCGCCAGGCCCACCAGCCCCGCGGCCCGGGCTCGGCCCTACCCGAGCGGACCCTGCCGAGGCGCCGAGACGCGGGCGAGAGAAGCAGCCCCCGCTACGCGCGGGGGGCGCCCGGGAAGGGGAGGCCGCGGCCCCGCCGGCGACAGGGAGGGCGGCCGGGCGCAGGGAACGGGATGGGGGGTGGCGGGACGGCCACGTCCGAGCGACATCCCCCACCCACCCCGCTTCCCGCAGAGCCGGGCCGCGGGCCCTGCCAGCCCCGGGGTTCCGGCGGCCGCCGCCCAGGCAGCGCCCCAGCCCCGGAGCGGCCCGAGCCGAGTGAGGTGAGCCGAGCCGAGCAGGCCCGGCAGGCCGCTCCGCCGCAGCCGGCCTGCGCGCAGGCGAAGCGGGTGCCGGGCCGGCAGGAAGGCGACCCCCACCGCATGCAAACTCCGCACCCCCATGCAAACACACCTGCTGCGGCCCCGCGGCCCGGCCGCGGCTGCTCCGGCCGGCGGCCTCAGGCGAGCATGGCTAAGGTCCGCGCTGCCTCGGCCGCCCGCGGAGCGGCCTGGCTAAGAGATGGTGGAACATAACGGCAGGGAGGCTCTGCCGGGACTGAGGAGAAGGAGGGGGTGGGGGTGCCTTGGCTTGCACAGATGGGGGAGACGCTCCCGTGTGATTCCGTGTGAAACGGCTCCCTAGAGTGTGCCGGGGGCGGGGAGGGCTGCCGCTGCCGCCGAGCGCTCCGCAGGCAGGGGCAGGGGCCGGGGCCGGGGAGGTCGCGGCCTCCCGCAGCCCGGGGCGGGGGTTCCCCGCTCAGCCGGCTGCGCTCGCCGAGCCCAGGCGGCCGGGGGATCCCGCCCCGAACGGGAACGCGCCGGGCCGGTTCCGATCCCTCCTCCGGGTCCTTGCCGCGGCCCTGCGGGTAGGGACGGGGCAGGTGCCCGGGAAAGCCCTGCCCGGGTGCCCTGCGCCTCGGGGCCCGCCGCAGCCGCCGCGCCCTCCCCGGCCGCCTGCTCTCCGTCAGCAGCGGCAGCAGGCAGCGCTCGTTGCCGGCTCGGGGGCTCTACTTGCTTCGGCAGGGCGGCCGTGCTGCACGGCTCCTGTGCGGGCTGCGGGCTCTGGGCGCTCATGCTATGGCGGGCGCAGGTGTGACGGTCTGGCCTCCAGACGGGCCGTGGTGGGCCGACACCTTCCCCGCCATGTGCTTCAGGGGTGCGAGCCATAGTGCAGCACTAAAAAGAAAATAAGTATCACTGCCTAGGACTTTGTCCACCGCTGCTGCTCTCGTACCTCACCAGGAATGATGAACACAGCATGACTAGGGCCTTCCTGGGGGTACTTTGGCAGTTTGGGCTGTTGCCTCTTGTGAGAACCTACATTTGGTAACAGACTTTTGTGTGCTGCAAAGCAATCTGGTGTTAATGCTGTTGTTACAATTTTTAATACAAAATTTCTTCCCTTTCTGCTGTGAGACAGCATATTTGACAGGTGTGTGGCAAAATACCTAGAATTCAGAGTTTTGGATGTGAATCGCTTTATTGGCTCACATTAGTGGTTTTGAATATGTAACACCTACCTCAAGTTTATGCTATTGGCTTGGTTTTTTACAGACCGTGTAGACAATAACTACATATTATGGTTGAAATAATGAAGTTTTATTAACATTGCTTAGAAGCCTGTTGGTGAGGCGGCAGAGGCCTACTGCATTGCCATTAACACGGCCCCCCATGGGCGTGTGCCCTGCTAGTGGCTGTGTGTGCAGGTATGGGCCGGGCAGGCCTGTGCCCTGGCTCCCCGCACCCCGGCTCCCCGTGCCCCAGCTGCTCACACGCCAGCTCCCTGCACCCTGGCTCCTTGCACCCCAGCGCCCCGGCCTGCACTGGGGACCAGGCCCATATGCTTCCAGTTAACCAGAAGAGCAGCAAACTGCTCTGCTGCCTACTGTGACAATTGGCGAGTCTGACAAGTTTATGGAATTTGAATATAATAAATTGATTTGGTAATTTATATATAAACAAATGGATTTGTGGTCTGCACCAATTTTAATGTTTAAGAAGGGCCATGAAATTTAGCTCGCACAAGTCTAGGGCTCATCCTGCAAGTGACTTGTAGAATCAGGCCGTAATATTTGTAACACCCTATTTCTTCCCAATTAACTAGTAAACTGATTTTACTTAAAAAGTGAAAACTACAGTCTGTTTTCTTACAATGTGTTTCTGTGGTCAGCTTGCACAATAGTATAAAGAAGATGGCAGCTGCTGCTACTACTTCGGTAGTAATATCTGAAATGTTAATTGATTTCATAGTTTATACGTGGCATAAAGGTCCTTGTGCATGCTGCCTTTCAGGCAGATTTACTTGTTTGCCTTCCAGCCAGGTGCCCCTGACATCTCCATGGCAGAAAAAGTCTGTCACCCTAAGTATTTGACTTTCAAAAACTAAAATGAAGAGAATTTTAAGTATCATTTACAAGTGGTGCCAGGCTGATAGCTTTTCTCCAATGGCTTTTTAGTTCAAACACAAAATGACAGGCAATTGCAATGCAAGTGTCCCTACAATGTCCCTTTTGCTTTGTGAGGGTTTGGTAGGTTTTTTAGCATGTTGACCTTACGTCTTAGATCTCAGAATTTAGTCCTTAAGTGATTTCAAGAGCGTTTCAAGACTCTGCAGGTAAAGCTGTTTCACTTAGCTTCTGGGGAGGCAACAGGTGGTTTTATGTTACTCCAGCATTTCCAGAGGTCAAAGATGATTTTGCAGGTGGATTGACACCATAAAAAATAAGGTGAATTTAGATTCAATTTTTCTATGTCAGACTAAATGATGCCCTTTATGTCCACTCCCAGTTTTGTTTGTTGTTTTTTTAACTCAATAACAGAACATTTTCTTCCTGGCTAGTGAAACATCCTTAGCTTAAGCAAGAAGGGTAAGATACAGATTCCATATTTCCAATCCTAAGTTTCTTTTTCAGACTAATAGCTTTACAACTTTTGGCAAAAACTTAATACTGTCTATTATATCAGTTGCTTTTCCAGGTTTTCACCTTAAAATTTCCTGTTTCATATTATCCACAAGACCAGAGCAGAAGCCTGCATTTCTTGTTTCAGAATACTTGTATTTTCCTTTTTATCACTGTTTAGAATGCAATGGTACTTTTCTTTAACTGCTACGTTTACATTCAGTATTAAAAAAAGACATCTTGCAACTAAACTTCCCCTTTTCAGATGCTTCTATTACTATTCTCTAAATATTTTCTTGGGGAAAAAAGAAAAATCAATTTCCCTTCCTGGTTATTAAAATAAGCCTCATATTATATTTTGGACTAAAAGCTCTAGGATTGCCTTTAGAAAGATGAGATTTATTAAAAGAAAGGGATCTCTTATGATACAAGATTAAGGACTTTGCTAGGGAGAACTCTATAACCGGACTCAAAATACATCTTAACTACTATTGAGGTCAAGTAAAAATTAAAATCTAGGAGATTTTGAATGAAAAATGTCTCTCGTTCTAGTAGACAGACAAATATATAACAGATGCAAACAAACTTGCATCAACATCTGTAGGCTCTAAATTACACGTTTCTTCTGTTAAGATAGCTTCTGGCCCAATAGCATGTTAAAACCTACATTTGTCATGCGATGCACTGTATCGAAGCACTGTAGCCTTGTGGCACCTGACCATATGGTAGACTCTGGAGTTCTGATTTATAGCCAAGGCTCAACCCACAGGTGGATGGGGGAGTTAAAATTCACCTAATTCTCGCTCTGGATGCCTGGATCTAATCTGCAATTTGCCACACCATCCCCAGCTAACTTGGGGGGGCTGCATTAAACCCCATCTTGTGCCTGTGCTTGCAGCACTGCTTGGAAGTGTCACTGGTCTGCATCTGGGCTGAAGGGCACTCGTGCAGCAGTAGCGGCTGAGACCTCCCTGTTACTCGGTGGCTGGGTTATTCCCAGGATATGGGGGGTTCAGGTTTGCTCCTTTGCAATCACCAAACCTTCATTTCCTACCTCCTGTGATGCACACGGCTGAAAGGATATTCTGGTAGATGGTGCTTTGCTTCTGCCCTTGTCATCCTGCATTGAAGAGAGGAAGGAGGGGGAGAGCCCAGACCCTGCCAGCAGCAGTGTGAGCTGGTCCCTTCTGCTGAGCAGCGCTTGAGGTCTGTGGTGAAATCACCATTCTTTGAGACTGGGTGTCACCAACAAGTGACCCCTGTGCTACACAGAAAGGTTTGCTGCTCCCTGGAAGGTGGAGCCTGGGTGGTCACCCAAAAGTAAACAAACTGAGGATGGATTACTTGTTTTTTAGCTTTCATCTTTTAAAACTGAAAAAATTAAAATGTGTGCCAATTCTGCCAGACTTTTGAAGCACTGCTTGGCAATTCTTGTCCAGAATATTCTGCAGAAGCAAGACAGTTCGCATTTTCCACTGGGATTAGCTCAGGAAAAGAGCATGGACTTGTCAGTGATAGCAAAACTACAGAGAAAGAAAATGTGTGCAGACATATTCTAACTCCTAAGCCTTGAAGTGTAAGCTATGGTCTGATGAGAGAGGTCTTACTATTTAATAAATATGATTTACAAGTTGGTTTTAAATCTGGTGGGTAGTGAAATGGCTTTTACTCTACTCATTAGAGGTTAATGAAGAATGTACTTGCATAAATGTATGAATAGCTGCTTAATTTAGGAAGCAAGAGGACATTTAATCTGCAAATTGTCCAACTCCATGATAATTTTGTGGCAATGCCAATGTTGCAACATAAAAATTAGAGCTATTTTTCCATTGGAGAAGATTAATCCCTGGATCCATTGTTGGTCTTTTCTAGGGTCTGCTTACACTGTGAAAACTGCCAAGCATGACTGTTCAGGATTTCCTCCTAGTTATTGAGAAGCCGTCAGCTAGTTTTGGACCAGCAACCACTGGCCACCATAGACTTGGAGTGGATGGTCACAGAGGTGAGCAAAGAGAGGGGCACGGTGCAGGGAGAGTCCCTCCCACTGCTCCAGTCTGTGGGGGATGCTTCCCTCCTTCGGTGGGTACCTCTTTCAGTGGTCCCTGTTGCTGCCTTTGCAGGCTGGGTGTACACTCAGCAGCTAGCAACCGGTTTTATATCACTGTTGCTCCGGATACAGGCACTTACCAACCAAAATAACCAGCACCTTGCTCAGAACAAAGCCAGTTTTGCACACAGTTTAAATTAAGTGCAGGCTACAACAAACTATAGTTAAAACCTGCACGGGGCAAGTGTAACCCATAAATATATCTATATATATGCCCATGTAGAGCATACACATGTTTGAAAATGGTGCTGAACTAGATTTATGGTCGGAAAGTGAGAAATCTGTTGAAACCCATTCCCAACTACAGATTTTTTCATCAGTATTGAGCTGTCTTCCACGGCCTTTTCTCCCTGTTAGAGCTGGCTTTGAAGATCGTCTTTCAGAGAAATGAGACAAAGAAGAGGAAAAGATGAGTGCCTAAGAAGCAGACAAAACCCAAGATAAACAGATATAGCCTCAGGGCAGGGAGAATGCAAGAATATAATGTTAGGGCACTCTCTGCGGGGCAGACAACATTCAGGTCACAACTGCTGTGTAATCCGTGCTTGTGCCTTCAGCAGACACTGCCCACAGCTACGGAACATCTCCCTAACAGGCAATTTCCCCTACATTTAAAAAATGTGTTGGACAAAGGCTGATGGCTACACAGAAGTTGGTAACTCTCATTACCCATCTGCAGAAGAGAATCTCTAACTACAAGGTGAACATTTGCAGTGCCCAAGTAGCATGAAGAGTGAGAAACTGTAGTAACTCTCAGGATGTTAAATGCTGGAAAAAACAGAAAACGGTAACGTCTTGAACAGCAAGAGACTCAGATTTTTATTAATCTGTAGAAGAGATGCTGAGTTCAGATACAACGGAAAGCCAGGAGGATTTGACAGGGCTTAAAAATTCTTTTTTTTCTGGCTGTTGATAAGCCAGAGCAAATTAACCATTATCCAAAGAAATCATGGTTAGTTAGCAAGGATCGTGGGCTTAAAATGGTTCCTTAAGGGTGGGCAATACAGTCAATACCCCAGCTTTTCCACATACACTGAGTGGTATTAGCATAATGCTGTGCTGCAGAGGTCACAGCTCCTCTGAACAGCATCTCTGAAAACGGCAGCAGCACAGAGCTTCACACCCTGGTGCTGGTGCAGTTTGGTCTCCTCCTGCCTCGGCTGGGACAGCCACAGCCCTCAGTCTCCAGGCCTCGGCACAGGCAGCAGCCGCGGTGGCCAGGTGGCACTGTGCCAGCAGCTCTGTCCCCGCCGCAGGCAGCCGCAGCTGACCTGCTGGGGTGGGCAGCGGGGTCCCCTGCCTCTGCTGCAGGCACAGGGCAGCCCTCCCTGTGTGTTTGCTGTAGCCAAAGGCACTCTGCTGTGGAAAGGCTTCGTGGCTGCCCTTCGTGTTGTGTCTCAACAGCCTTTTGGGCCCCAAGCACCAGCTGGAAAGATGAGCAGAGGTGGCTGCAGTGCCATAACTTATGCTGGCACTAAGGACCCTGCCTGGGAGAGCCCCTGCGATGGGGACAGCCCCCACCCTGGGGCTTGCCTGGAGCCCGTGGGAGGTGGCCCCCAGCTTGCTGCACCACCAGTATCTCATGGCTGATTTTTCTGAGCACATCCCTTCTGATGTGCTGTGTGTAGGCAGGGGCTGCAATCACCTTGCTCAGGCCAGCTGGCCAGGCTATTCTAGCAGGTGTCCCCCACCTCCGAGGCCCAAGCTGCTGTGCCCTGCTGGGGGCCTTTCCCAGCCAGCTGCAGGCTGAGGGACAGGCGGCTGCAGGCGCAGCATTGCCGCAGCGTCCAGGGGATGCGTGCAGTGAGAGCCGTGAGCAGGATGAGGCCCAACCTAGCTGTGGCCCTGTGCGCTGGAGGGCTGCCTCCACAGCTGGTAGGAAGAGCCTGGCCGCCCCTCCAGGGACCCATGCCTTCCCTGTGGTGAGGCACGCTGGGATGAGGCCTTGTGGGGTGTGAGTGGGTGCGACTGAGCAGGAGAGGTGGTCTCCAGAGCCTGTGCATGCCCTGGAGCAGCACTGGGTTCAGCCATGCCTGCGTTGCCAGCCCCGGCAGCAGCACCCACTCAACAAGGGCCGGGCATGGTGGCCACCCCACTCCTCCCAGGGCATCCTGTGGGCACTGTGCTCACTTCTATGGCAGGAATGGTCTTTTGCCCAAATAAGAGCAAAGAGAAGAACCTGTGCATCCGTAAAACACTGAGTCCTCACAGAGGAATGGCAGAAAATAAAGGCGAGGTGTTCCTCATTGAAGAGATACCCGACACAGGACACACAGATCTCCAGATCCAGGCAGTGCCCCTCCAGCAGCATGGTGCGTACTCAGCAGCCCCGGTGCCTTCACGGTGCGACTTTCCATGCAGCGCTCTGGCTTCTCATCTGCTGCTGAGGTTTGGTGCAGCCCCTGGTTACATCAGTACTGGACACAGACTTCTGGCCAGAGTGATCTGGTGATGGTCAGGCCTTCTGTTTTCACAAACAGCTGATGCAGCCTGCTTTTGGATCTGAAGGGAACATGGATCTTACTCAGACCAGAAGAGCAGTTTTCCTGCCACAGGGAGAGCACGTGCACCTTGGGCGCTCTCACACCTACACATGCACTATAGAGTGAGGTCCCAAGCATATTATCAGTAAGAAAAAACGGTTTTGCTCAAAATATGCACATATACAAACTGTCTCTTCTCCAGGCTGAACAATCCTAACTCCCTCAGCCTGTCTTCATTGGAGATGTGCTTCAGCCCTCAGATCATCTGTGGCCTCCTCTGGACCTGCTCCAATAGGTCCGTATCTTTCATGTGCTGGGGATCCCAGAGCTGGACGTGGTGCTCCAGGGGCGGGAGGGGGCATCTCACCAGAGCAGAGCAGGAAAATCACCTCCTTGGATCTGCTGGCCACGCTGCTGGTAACGCAGCCCCAGACACAGTTAGCTTTCTGGGCTGCAAGTGCACAGTGCCAGCTCACACAGTCTTGTTTTGTTCCACGCTAAGATACCCTCAAAGGAAATTGCTTATAGCACCTACACTAGCCACACAGAGCCCCACTGAACAGTTGTCTGGTGGCTGGTCAGTATTGTGAATGTACCACACCATGTATGCCAGCAAAACAAGTAGTTAAGGGTAAAACACTCTGGTGGAAGGTGTGTGAGCGTGCAGGCAGGAGCTGTGTGAGGAACCGCACACACCTGATAAACGAGTTCCTCAGCAGGACAGAATGCAGAAAGCCAGACCAGAACCTGGGTGTTCCCAGCCTCACAAACTCAATCCTCTGCCTGTGTCACCAGCAAGTTACACAACAGGACCACATGCATATTGCAAAATGTAAGGCTAATGGATTTTCCCATGAGCACTACAGTCTCTTCCGCTTACTAACACCTTCCAAATGCTGGGCCAGAAACCCCTCAGTCAGCTTCCTCCTCAAGCATTAGCCACCTGCGTGATTAACATCCAGTACAACAAAGCTCATCAGCCTAGGACATAGAAAAACGTCTGTTTTGTTCCAGTAACATGCCATATGTATGGGGTTTTTTTCTTCCTTCTCCTGATATTTATTCAAGTATATGAGAATTATTTCTGAATTATTTATTGTACAATATCTGATTAGGCTGTGGCTGTGCTGGCTCCCACTGCTTAATAAATGAGCTGTTAGCCTTTTGCAGATGGTGCTATCAACAGATATTTGAATGCTATATGTTCACCTGCATTTATGCAGCACTGTGAGCAAAAGGATGGAGCTGAACCTAAACACAGGGCAGGAAGCAATGAAGTATATAAAAGAAATTGCTAGCATTGCTGGTTGTGATCATTTATGTATCTTTCTACACCAATATGTCCTGCAAGGTTTGGTCACTGCTTCCATTTCAGAGCCATGGCTCAGCTGCATGGGCAGAAGCAGATGTTGTCTGTGTGCTCCAGATACTTCTTTCTCTGTTGCGACGGAGGGAAGACACAGTCACTCAATATGAGTGATCAGCAGACTTCCTTTATTGTCCCTTACAGTCACCTTTTATGCCTTGTTATAATTAGCTCATACATATTACAAAAGTTAAGCTCATTATTGGTTAGTTGCCTAAATACCAAGCCCGCCCCTAGTTTCTCTTCTGTAGTTATCTGTTCCCACCTGCAACATTCTTTTCCCACCGCGATCTTCCTGTTATTGTGTAACAAGAACAGCCAAGGACAGTGCATTTTTGCTTTACTTTTTAGGTAAGCTGAGAGCGATGTGCATTTTTGTCCAGCCAGCTGGACTATGTCTATGTGACCCTTTTCAGCTAGCCAGTTATCCACATTTCTCCTAAAGTTAGAAACTAAGAAGCAAAAGAAGATACTGTACTAGATAATCCAAGCTATGGACTGAGAAAGGCGTAACTGGCACAGGTGCACCCTTGCTTTGGGAAGGTCTTTGGCAGATGTTGGAAGACTTTAGCTATTGAACTGGGAATGCTGCATAGCTCATGGAGCCAACGAGCTTGAGAAATTCAACCCAGAATACAAAGCATGCTCATACGTGCCTGCTTGGCGGGGCTCCTGCTGGTGCTCTTGGGACCAGCCAGGCAGCCTGGCACTGAAACAGCTGGGGACCGGGCACCCAGAGGTGATGCCCTGCAACAAGCAGCCACCCGCTGTCACCGGTAGCAAGGCATACCTGCACCTCTGTAGGAAAGTTCAACCAGGCATTTGGTACTGGCAGCAGCAGTGCTTTTACTTCTGTCTTTCCACAGCCCGCCCTGTAAAATGGAATAAGCACATAATAAAATAGGGATAAAGGGGAATCCAAAACATCCAGAGCTGGACTCTGAGCAAGTCATCAGAAGAACTAAGTTGAAGACCCTAGCAGCCAATTAAAAAACCTTTGCAGCTGGAAAAAGCTCAGTTAGGTGCAGCGTTGTTTCCAGCAGGAGTGATTTTTCTGCTCCTTTTCCTCTGTTTACCTTGGGGAATGCTGTCCTCACGGAGGAGGACATCAGTAGCAGCTCAGCCTGTCTGTGGTTGCTGATTTCGAGCTGCCCGTGATGTTCTTTTTCAACAATCGAAGCAAAAATAAAAATAAAGGCAGCTTGCTGATTCACAGCCAGCACAGCCTGGGAGTCTTTCAAGCAATCTCAGACTTTCGGTGCTGGTACTTGGTATCTCCTGCTGGAGGAAGGACATTGGATTCATCGCCACCAAAGGCTACAGAAGATGAGTCAAGATTATACAAATTCCATTTAGCTTGTATAACAACACTACTTTCTGTGTTGAAAACTTCCTTTGCTGCTGCCACAAAAATACCTGCTAAACAAAACCCTAAATGCATCAATTAGCAAACTGCGACCTGTTTTTGGGTATTTGTGTGGTCTGGGCTGCAAGGGAGTGTGGCAGCAGTGGGGAAGGGGCAGGTGGGAGGGGGCTGGCATTGAGGAAAGCAAACAAACTCAAGTGTCAGAAAAACTTCTAGGCAGAGAAGTGTATTAGGTTGTGTGAAAAGCCTTCCAGGAATGGTAATAGACACCCAGACCCTGTGATGAGTCAAATCAAAAAATAACTTTGATCACAGCTTTTCATAAGACATAAGAGAAATGCATGTATAGTTTTGCATTTGAGTATTAATCTGTATATATTGATGTAAACCCTTGGATTAAATCCCAAATATTTAAAATATTGGCAAGCTCATATTTATGTTAAAGAGTTAATAATAATAACAAATAATCCCCAAACCCCTTAACAAGCAAGCTTTGCTCTTATATACGTAATTTTCCCTAGTGATCATTTTAGGAAAATATGATTTTACAAATGGCTAGGAGACATCTAAATTCCTCAAAATGCTATACTGACTGTTGAGAGGTCCACTTAGTTCACTGCCTGTGGCTCGGCTCAAGGGGGGAAAATGATCCCTTCCTAGAAAAGACAGGTGATATAATCACCATCTCCATTTTTTTAGGACTGCAAATATTGCTGCCTCTATGGTGATTTTTCCACCGAACACTATTTAATAACAACTGAGCTAGCTTCTGTACTAACAGCTGCCTGGGAAATAAATCAAGAACGAGCATAAGCCGCAGAGTTTCAGCAACATCTGCTTCTGTCCCAAGAATTACTGACAGCAGGAGGGTGCAGCGAAAAACTGACAGTCTCTACACAGTTGCCACTTACGTCAATGGTGAACTCACTACTGAAAATAATTAACTTTTCAGTACTGTGTAAATGATTACTGTAAATCATTTTTACATTTAAAAAAAAAAAGTAAGGTGTAAATGTTTACTGGGCTTTGGCATTACCCACATATGCACACTCTGTCCTAGATAACTTTGTGTGTATTAGCATGGCAAAAGGGAGGAAAGTTCTTCTGTACTGGAACCACCTGCTCCCTGCCTGGTGAGCATGCTACTGCCCTACAAAAGCCTTAAAAATACCCAACAATCTAAACCACTAAAAATGCTTTAGAACACATCTGGGGTAGGGAAACACTTCTGCTCACACAAGGCATCAACCTTGTGGCATGCCCCACTGCTAACCCGAAGTGCCTGGTGCTGGAAACACTCCTCTGCAGTTTGACAAAGGGAGGCAGGAGATGCAGGAGGATCAAGCGCTACAGAAAAGGGAGGGGAGGAACCAGGGCAGCATCCAGCCCAGCCACGGACCCAGCTGCAAGGGTTTCCAAATTCAGCAGCAGCCTGTGCTCATGGCTGTATAAGCCTTCCTCAAGACAGATAAGCAGTCTGCTGGCTTTCCCCTCTTTTGTACAAAAGGGCAGGTGGTGAGGCTCTTTTGGTTTGTTTCATGTGAAAGAAACAGATACAGGATAGTTATCTCGTGGGAAGGGGTCCTCTAGTGACAGAGAATTATTCCCCTGGGATGCAAGGTGGGCTGGCAGCACACCCCCAGCTCCAGCTGCTCTGGCCTGGTCACCTCCCCATAAAATCAGTGTGTTTTTCTCATGCAGCGTGATGGCTAACCATTATCCACAGGTAAGACAACCATTGCTGTCACTGGTGACAATACTTGGGTCTGACTGCACCTGCTGCAGCCTTGATTAGATTGTGTTTAATGACAGGCTGCTCAGGGAGATTACAAGCACGTCATGGGCACTGGCTCCTCCAGCATCTGCACACATTGCCTACGAGGGCTAATCCACCATTTCAGACCTGGGGTATCTTGCCACTTTGTCCCTTCACCTCTCAAAAACCTCTGCCTCAGAAATTATGCTCCCATGCAGCTGCTGCTCCCTCACTGATGCCTGCCTACACCAGGGGCTCAGCATCTGTGGCTTCGTTACAGCCTGGACCTTGCCATGCTGCCACGCCACTCCTCTGCATCACCTCCATCACATGCCCACCAG
Organism: Falco naumanni; assembly: GCF_017639655.2. NCBI lineage: Eukaryota > Metazoa > Chordata > Aves > Falconiformes > Falconidae > Falco > Falco naumanni. The sequence goes on along the minus strand of NC_054079.1, from coordinate 5,839,289 downwards.
CATGTCCCAAGGTGGCCGATGTGACCCAGCGGTGGGCAGGTCATGCCGTTGCCCTTGGGGCAGCAACCTTGAGGAAACTCTCCAGGTTTTGGCTGCGCAGAAAGACCTTTTCATAGGATTTTAGTGGAACTGAAGTTCTCTGCAGAAGAACGTTGACACCTGGCGGCTGCTCCAGCCAACTGCTCAGGTGGTGGCCTGCAGCCCTGCCGAGGGCTTCCAGCCTGCCAAAGGAATGTTAACAGGGAACTGAACAATTAAACAATTAGAGAAACAAGTACAGATTTACTGGCATTAACTATGTGCTATCCTGTACGCATGTGTGTGACAGAAGGGGTGTATGTGTACACACTTGGAGGACCACCAGAACCAGAGTTTCTGTTAATGAGCCTTGACAGACCTGTCACCAGCCTCAACAGGCACAATGTGTTCAACAAACATGCACGCACTAAAAGCAGCCCTGTAGGCAAGGGCAGGTGGAGAAGCAGAGCAAGAGCTTCCCAGGGTCCCATCACCTGGGTGAGCCCTGCACCTCTGTGTGCAGTTACACATGCACAAGAGAGTTACACACGCAACAGACCTTTGCTTGCTTCCTCCCAGATCTGGCCTACAGGGTCCAAGGGAAGAGGTTTCACTGCAACATCCCTGGTGTCAGGGAGAGGCACGGAGTGGCACCAGGCTGTAGCAACCTCTCCACAGCATCACGGCAGAGGATGGAGCTTCCTCTGGCACGGCCCTTGCCTTGGGTCCCACTCTTGCAGCTGGTGGCACATCACAATCATTGTGAGCCTGGTGAATACTTTGAAGGAAGTATATAAAGCCAAAAAAGCCACCCCTGTTGAAATCATACCGAAAATTAAATAGCTGAATAAAAACTTAAGTTTGATATGAAAGCACACAGTATGAGATAGTCTACTGAATTCCCACCCTAAAGGTTCAACAGGCATCCAGTGTTTACACTCACAGTAAAGCAAGGTTTAAAAAAACCAAACATCAGGAGGCAGTTGTAGAAGTAGCTGTTGGGGTGCAGCAGGGTCAGGGCTGGCCACACCGGGGGCTCAAGCCAGAGGGGATGTGTGGGGGACCCCAGCATGTGCACTGCCCTCACCCGCAGGCACAATCCCACCTCCGACCCTGGCAGGCAGAGCCAGGGCTGGCAGCAGGGTCCACTTCAGAGCCCCTTACAATTTCAGGAGAGAAAATAACCTCAGAGTCTTATTTTTACCATTCTGTCCATTAAAGATGGATAAAAATTATTCAGTAAGTGAGCTGTGGACTTGTGATAAAAACAGAATGGTAAACAGCAAAACCTGATCTGAACCCTGTTTAGTCTGTCATTCCCATGAGCCAGGCTCAAAAGCCACAGCACAATCTCTGCAGGCAGAGAAACTGTGACCCAATTCTGAAAGCCTTTCCCCACCCTCCCTTCTGTGGGAACAAAACAATTATACAAGCCCAACATGTGAGAAATGGCTTGGCTTCAGATAAGGCAAAAATTTACATTTTGTACTGCATGCACGCAAATAATAATCTAGGTAGCAAAGTCAACTGCTGAGCATCATCTCTCTACTCACTATGTTTTTTTTACTTCTTCTTAGAGCTGTCCAAAAATGTCTGTCTTACAGAATTAAAACCAACTCCAGTTTTTAATACATCAAAATTCTAATTATACCTTTTGTACCTTATATGCACACCATAGTTTGAACATCTTCAGATCTGGCAGGCAGATGGAGTTTAACAGGAACTATTACATCAACAGATGCTACTACCTAGTTATCTTTGCTCAGCCTGGGAATAAATTGAGGGGTAAGGCAAGAAAACATGTTTTCTTACAGAGCCACCATCTGCTAATTTGAGAAGCTGCTGTCACTGATGACTCAGTACCACTTGTATATGTGGAAATATTACTAATATCATTCTCAAGGCAGCTATTATTATACGTTAACTTTATTAGAACTATTGACTAGCACCAAGATGATAGCAGTAAGAAAATATTGCAACTAATGAGTCTAAAAGGAAAATAAATAGAATGAGTTGAGAAAGGGCAGTTATTTCTCTTGGGAACCTTTAGATAACAAACCTGGTTTTCATTTATTTTATCATATTCTGTTCAGATAGGGAAATGTTTGTTGCTTGACACCAGACAGAGCTTTTCCACTTGTGGAAACTTACAGTCTTCACACACAAACACAAGTTTTGTTTATCAGAGTTTATAAAGAAAAGAACTGCCAGCAGCAGAGACAAAAAGTCACAATTATTTGTTTTATAAAACAAGCTAATGGGAGACCACGAGGTATAAAGGTGTCCCAGCATGCATGGGGCACCAGGGGCCTGCTCAGCACATGCCTCATCTCATCGGGATTACAGAAGGTAAAAATAAGCTGATGGGAAGATGACAACTGAGCAGAGGGTAAAAAAAAACCTCATTCTTCACAGCCGCTAAACAAGTAAAAATGACCCCGTACACCAGGAGGGCTTGCATGACTTGAATTCTATCACACATACACATATAACCAAACCACAAGCCAATCCTGATTTTACCCCGGCAGACAGACAACAAATTAGCCTTAGCTAATTATTATTTATTTATTAATTAGCACCGCTTTTCCTTCCCACTACCCAGTGCACTGCACCTCTGCACACCAAGGTACCTGCACTACTCTTCCCATCTCACTGGCTGGATTTGGTCTTGTTTCCTTGCACCAGGGAAGTACCAGAAGACTTGATGCTTTACAACCAAAAGCAAAGATACATTTGTGTCCCAAGCAGTTACTACCCTACCACCCACAAAGAACCAGGTACACTCAAACAGCATGCCTGCACACCCTTAAATTTTCCTAAAGATCACGAATATTTTCTTACGTATGAAAGTCAGATGCAGCCCTTAGACCCCTCAGGAGCTGTCAGACCAGTCTCTCTTGTCAAGCTGTGTCAGTTGGTATGAGAAGACAGCTACATCCTCTGCTCTTCAGATTTTGCCAGCTCTGCAGTTTTTCTCAAGTAGCTTCACCTGACATGAGCACCTGCTGCCCTGCCCTCCTTCATTCTTCACAAAAGGGATCTCCTGCATTTCAGGTGGCATGCCTACAAGCAGAATTAGACCCAGCATTTCTTTTTCATTTCTGTTTTCACCTTTCCCTTCACGTCCCACTCCATCCTCTCAGTCTTGCACCCTTCAGCCTACTCCCCACAACACATTCTCACACTGAACCCGCAGTAGGGTCAGCAAGTCCCGCCTGGCTGGGAACCATGCCCTACAGAGAACAGGCAGGTTTGGGGAGGGGCTGAGCTCCCTTGCAGCCTGCTATCGGCAACAGGTGCCAAAAAATATGGATTTAGCATCACAGCTGGTGAAAGGAGGCCCCTTACAGGTCTGTCCCTTTGGTCAGCAGCTGTACACCTCTGTTCACCCACTAGAGAGCATGTGGCTGCACAAAACCCACACAGCAATGAATTCAGTCTCATAAAAGATCATATTTTTCCAGAGACATGCAACACCGTGTATTCTGTGAAAAGAAAGGGACTGTTACAACCCCACACACCAAAAGTACCTCTTGTTTTAGTGAGCTACACAATTCCCTAGGACATCTGGTCCCGTCTCAAGTGGATGCAGGTACCCTGACTCCCAGGCCTGGGATTTTCCACCAGGATCTTGCTGATATTCTTAGAGACAGTGACAGAACACAGACCTCTGCGCAGTGACACTTAAAACAGCAAAGATGGAAAGAAAATTCTTGCTTTTGATGTACAAGTATGCTATCAGAATAATTTCACAATTGGCTCTATGAGGAAAATTTTATTATGTGACTGTTTCGGGGATCAAAATCTGCAGGAGTAGTTTTGCAACACAGTGAAATGGAGAGTGATATTTTAAGTTAACATGTAGCAGCATTTACTTTATATACCATTTAGGGCATCTGTATCTCTTGGCATTTATTTTGTAGGCACATTTAAATTCCATGTACTCTTAAGAACGATGGGCTATTAAATTATACATTCACAGACACAGTATAAAACAAGTCTTTTTGAAAGTTTGTTTAAAAGAAGTGTATCAGGAAAAAGGAAAAATGTTCCGGTTAATTTTTCTGCAAGCTGGTTGCAGTGGTATTAATTGCCTCACACTGGCCACTTTTCACTGTTTCTGGTCTCTGATGCCCAGGGTTGAGGGAGTGAGGGCAGAGGCTTTTTGCTGCTGTTACTTCAGCCTGGCTGCTGGAATGCTGCTTGTGGGCTCTGTGCTGAAGACATCAGTCAATTAGGATTAACAGTCACTTCAAATGACTAAGAGCAACATGAATGGGCAATGCAGAAGCGAGAAACTCTCCAAAAAGATACCATTTGCTGGCCTCTGCCATGCAAGCTGTAGAAGAGAGCAGAGCTGTGGACCAGTGCAGACCAGGGTCCAAGAGCTTTCTTTTGTGAAGTGCTGCAGCTTCAAAACTTGCTATGATGGGAACAAAAGCAGCTTTGTACTTTAAATCTTCAGAGAGGACATGTAAGATACAGAACACAGTGTCATTACTTAACATAGCAGTAAGCAAGCCAAATGCTCATTCAAGACCCTTCTACAGCCTAGGTATCCTGGGCACAGAGCTAAATCCAGCACGTGAACTCTTGGGCGAGTACAACCTCAGTGGGCAGCTCCTTAGGCCCTAGCTGCCCAAGCCTCCTTGCAGGCAGCAAGGTCTCAGAGAACTGGACTCAGACTTCTTTGTTCAACCTGAACTATTCTCTCCCTTTACAGATATTTGCTTTTGGGTTGAAGATAACGACAAGCAATATGTTTTTTGGCAGAACACAGATGTAGGCAGAAATGTCTGTTTGATAGAAAAGTTTCTTGCTAAATGTTTTTTTTTTTACTAGCTCTTGTCTTCATCATAAATAACTTCATAAATAGCAAAGTAACTGGTGTCAACCTCAGTAATACAGTCTGAATCTGACCAATTTATTGGTGCTGCTTCAGGGAGTGTTTTAGTAGTAATAACTTTCTCACATGAGAACTAAAATAAAAACTGCTACATGCTAAATAGAATGTGCACTCTAGAAATATTTTTTTGCATCCCAGAGAATGAATGACCTCACAAACAGTTGTAAAGTTGAATGGAAGCCAAAACCCCAAGAAATTCCACATAGAAATATCAGTCCAAAGCTAGAGGCCAAATTTGGAGGACCATCAGTGAATGAAAAATTACAGATCCACAAAAATTTCAGAGTTTAATTTATTGTAGATTATTTGGTGCTGAAGATGTGAGCCGAATGTGGCCAAATCAAAAGCAATGGACATCTGTTTATCTATTATCTTTATGTAAAGTAGCACTACAATCTGAGAGAAGATGCTAGAGAATAAGGTGCAGATGAATTGCGACCTCTTCCATCCATCCATGATCCGAAGTTTAGTGAATATAACTACTTTAGTCAAGTGTTTCTTTTATGCAGGAAGACCATAAGCCAAAAAACTTCTTCAGCTAAAGCCTATGCAGACAAGTCTTGTGGAAAAAGGAGTGTTCTAAGTGCCATTTATTGTGAAATTAAATGGCAGAGTTTAAAACACCAGACAGACTAGGGTATTTTGTAACTATTCACTAACTGCAGAAAACTGTCTCCAGCTCAGCCTTAGAAGAAGTGGTTGCACTGCCAAATATTCATGCATCCACCAGAAACAGAAGATGACATACAAACTCTCAAGCAGGAATTTGAATGTAGTCCCTGCAACGTGAGCCCAGTGTGCTAGACTCAAGAGTTACAGCTGGAGAAAGAATGTCAAAAAGAACTTGGAAACTCAGTGGATAAACAGATCACCTAAAGGTGTCCTGGGGCTTCTCAAATGGAACGGTGCTGGTGCTTGCTAAATCAATGAATGCTTTGGCAGCAGAAACAAACTTAGGTGCACAGATGTGAATTCTGTAAATTAAAAAAACAGACCATGATGGAAAGGATGATGAGAGTTTGGTGGTTGTTCGCAGTACCCTTCTAATACTCTACATCTCATATTACATTTTCTATGCTTCCATTCAGGGAAAATATAGTACTGTTAAGGCCCATTTGAAACAGTGAAAATCATACATGTATGTGCACATAAACTTCATACTTTTAAAGAAGCATGGTATGCAGTAACTAAGAGTTATAATGCAAAAATATTTCCATAATTTTAAATTTAGCTTATTAACAATCTACAGAGCTCCTCCGAAAGCATCCTTAGAATTTATGGCTTTAGTTGGTACCAGGAGATTTATTTTATCACTTTGGCTCACCAGGTAAAAAAGTTCATGACTTAATTAGCTCTGTGCACTCAAGTATTTATTTCACTTATGTCCCTCTGCTAATCATGCAATTCTGCCAGCATTTTTCTCCTGCTGTGTTTAACAAAATCTGGCTCCCAGCAAGCAGGTGAGCTCTAGCACTTGCAATTTTTGTGCCTCCAAAGTCAGCATTTCTAGTGGGAAAGTGTTAAGTACCTGTTTTTCCATCACTCTGAAGGCTGTCCTAGGAAAAGCCCAGGAGGGGCTTATCTCAGGCGAAGGTTAGAGCAGTTTCCAGAGGAATTGCAGCCTGCACAGGTCTGAGCTCATCCCCAGTTTTATGCCAGCTGGGTGTTGCCATTGCTTCTGAAGGGCTACAGCAACACAGGTTTTTTCTCTTTCTATACTTCATAAAGTACAAAGTATTTTAATGTGGGTTTCACTGACATTTATAAACTACCTCCATTGGGCTTACAGTTGTCTCATCTGACCCCACAGGAACAAGAAACACCCCTCAAAAAAGAAGAGCCACACAAAATATATTGTGCGCAGCTAGCAAATGGTTTGCTCCCATATATCTCATCAGGGGAAAGTGTGTTTTAACATGACGGGGCTGCCCTATTATAACCAGGATCATGCCAGTGAAGATAGTATGACAAATTAGCAGGGAGTCTCCCACTGTAATGTGTAACAAGCCCCATCTCTGATTTATGTGCTGCAAAACCCACTCCACCTTTAACCAGCAAATAATTTCTGTGATTACAGCATAGTGTGCAAACGGCTGCAGTTCTCTACCTGCCAGGACAGGTAAGTGGCTTGGCATGAAACAGCTATTTTCTGATTAAAATGAACCCATTATTTCCAGTAAAAGCAGAGCTGATAATCTAATAGATGTTTCAAATAAAATATTTTCTTTGCAGCTACAACACTGAAACAAGAGTCCACAGCAGTCTTCTGCGTATCACTAAGGCAGGCATAAAGCAAAACCTACAGATCTCTGAGAATCTGCAAATCACTGTTTTATAGCTACTCTGTACTTCCTTGAAAGACTGTAATGCTTCTTACAAGAAAAAAAATATCAAATTTGGTACATTCTGACAACCTCAAAGCAGTTCTTAGGAATTTCTGGACCAATCCTCACTTGGTCCTGTGAGGCAAGTATCATGGGTACTACTGGCATTCAACAGAAGGGAAAAGAAAGGAGAAAAGCTGGCAGACATAAAGAAGACAAGATGTGAATAGAGAAGAATCCCAGGACCACTTTAAATACCTACAGCACTGAAAACCACCACATTCAGAGAGAAATTAATCTGAGCAGGTTCAGCTCTGCAGAGGGCAGACAGATAAGCTACTCTAGGTCTCTAGGCTGCCTGATGGTAATCAATAGGAGAGGCACCTGCCCCCACAGGGTAACTTGTGCTGTCCTAGCATGCACACCCAAAGTATACCCTTTTACAGGATATCAGGAAGTAGAGCTGCCTCACTCTAGAGAGGTGAAATAAATCCTAACTGCCACGTAAAGACATAAGAGCGCCCAGGAAACATTTGAGAGCTGTCTGATCTTAAGCGTAGTACAGTCATTTGCATAACAGGTTGAAGACTTTTCATACTAATTTCGATTGACTTTGAAAAATGGAAGCAGGGTGCTATCAAATGACTGATTCTGTCTAAAGAACGGATGGGGATGTCCTAGTCACTTCCTCTGGCATCCGCTGCAGATGCAGGTGTGGAGGCTGGTCACTGTGGTAACACTCACCCACATGGATCCTGGTCCCATGCTAACAGTGTGTGGCAACAAGGATGAGAGACAGCATTTTTTCTTATTAGCTCTTAAAATAAGCCTGGTATGGCTAAATTGCAGCAGTAGTACCTTAGAAATTAAGTAACTGTTTAATTTCCACAACACAGAGGTGGTTTTACTCCATTTCTAGACTATTGCAATTACTAAACTAAAAGGATGGCCAAACTTTCAAGCACGGAGATCTTACTACGGTCAAATTAAAATTCTGTGCAAGGAAGGAGTAATACAGAAATGCATTATACTTACAGCAGTCAGGAAAATATATCAAGGTGAATGTAGCCCTGAAGCTTAACATATGTGAGAGCTGCCAAAGCTATTAATTAGTTGACAGTATGAGGAAAAGTAGTTGATGCATTAAGAAAAAACAGTAACTAGAATGACAGCAAAACCAGCCTTGCAATCTTAGTGAAGTGTTAACACAGTGCAGATGGTCTTTTGTAGCCAAAGAGACAGTTTAAGGACTCTCAAGATAAAAGGGGGTTTTACTGAGGAGGTAGCTTGCAGAGGTTTATATAGATACAGAAAGTAAATTCAACCCTACCATTTCTCCGGAGGGTATTTCTCTGATGCAGTATGAACAGTGCTATGACTGGATTGCAAGAGATTGCTTGAGCAAGTCAAAAGGTGGCACTATTCAAATACCTCCTGCTGTTCAATCAAATAATTGCACTTTGAGAGAAATAGCCATGCCTCATGCTGGGCAAGGAAAACTTGAAAAACTTCATTAGGTCAACGCACTACATGAACCAGACTGAGGATAAACCTTTACCCATGGTATCTGGCTATCGTCTTCCCACAATCTTAATGTTAGGTATGAAGTTCACTGGTTTCTGTGACCTCTGGTGTTAAATAGTGCAATCCAGCTGATCATCTCTACTGCAAGAAGGATTCAAAACTCAGCTGTACCAAAAATCAGGTCAGAGAATTACGTGGCTTAATACTTCTAGCTAGGGTAAACTTGAGTTCCAAACCGATATTCTAGCTGTTTGATGCCTTCATGATGCAACTGTTCTGACGTTCTCACAGCATGACAAATGGTTAACAGCACACTAGGACAGAGTTATGCAGGACTGTAAAATCCTTCCTACCAAACCTACCAACAGCATCATGATTTTAGAGTGCTATTCCAGAAACACCTCAAGAGAGAAATCTTCTGCCTTACCGAACTAATACAAAGTGGAGAAGACAGAGAACAAAGTGGAGTGGCAGAGAAAGATGCTCATACAGGACTATACAAATATCTTACTGCTTATAATAGTATAGATCTCCTTTGGTGGTTTGCCACAACACAGAAATACACAAAAGGATGCTCACCAAAAGCCAGTGGCAGGTGGTGCCATGGTAACTCCCAGCACTGTCTTCTATAGATCACAGAAAGGCATGGCCAGCATAGTTAGCAAGGCCAAGGATACAAAATTCAAAATGCCAAACCAAAAGAATTCCAAGCCATTAATTTTGGAGACCTCTTTTGTTATAAGCCTCTCATGCTCCTCTATTCCTATTACTTGCTAAAAATGGGATCACTCTCAGAAATCTAACATTGCATTAACAATATCTTCTTGCATTTAAATTACCCCACCTTAATGCAGTGTGGGGAGGGAAAATGGAAGTGTATTGGCCTTTTGGAAGCACAAGAACTCTTCCTTTACCAGAGACGCCTAAGGTTATTTGGATTACCTCAAAACCTTTCTTCCAAGCCTATTCAACATCCAAAACCAAGTAACAAAACCCTAAGCTATACAAAAACCTACAGCTGTGGATAAAGCAGACAGCAAAGTAACTTAGCCTAGCAGATACTTCAAGCAAAAAGTATTATCCCCAAACAATTGCACCTCAGGAAAAAAACAAACCCAAGGCTTTGGTTCAAAAAGAACATCTCAAGCCAAAGAGAGCTTTAACAAATGCCTAGGTTTATTCATGTATTTTAATTCCACTGATTTCACTGGAATTTAAATGCTGGTTTAATTTATGCATGCTGATCTTGTAAAGTGCTTTACTGGATATAGGCCAAAAGAAATGGATGCTTCTTGCAGCTTGCCCTTAAGAACAGAATATTTCCGCTTAACACCAATGATTAAAACAGTTAAAGCGGTTCCTGAAGGCAGCAATGCAATATGGAAGTGCCTTTCCATCACCATTCCCTGTTTAAGGAGAGCTCAGAACAATACTCCTCCACATACCCTACTGCCACAGGTAGAGTTTTGTCAGATGTTCTGAAGAAGTCCCTCTCCAATCTCTACCGTTCTTGTGATGTTCTCTTTACCATGTTCGTATACAGTTACATTTCAAGCATCTTAGGTACAGATCCACAAAGTTTAATCAGTTCCTACTTAGGCTGACAAAGACTACCATCCAACAACATACTAGACTTGAGAATTAATCAATGTACGTTAGAGCTTTCTAGTAGCACCAAATCCACTAAGTGCTGACCAGCTATTCTGCTATACTTGCACCAGCTGACTGCTAACAGCTAATTTAAAATTACGTTGGGAGACAGCTATTCACACATCAGCACTGCTGCTCCTGGAAGCCCTTCCTGTGCCGCGAAGGAGTGCACTTACAAATAGACAAGCAAATACAGTTAGCAAGTTCCCCTACCTTTCTCTGGACATCTTTTAAGGTTTAATAAAATAATGGGATTCTTTCTCTAACCACATTTCCCAAGGAAACTGACAAGATGTTACTGAAACTTGTTTGAGTATCTTTGTGAGACAATGGAGAAGGATCACTTAGGTTTAGCCAGCAGTGAAGTGAAACTTGTGGGGAAAAAAAAGTAAATAAAAATATTTGAAGTGCGTAGTTAGAAAGCTGTATAGGCCCAGGGTGCAGATATGTTTAACTTGAGCTGAAGCTTATGATTCAGATTTCCCCTTCTTTTTTGTTAAGAAAATTATTCTATTATATATATTGTTTTAATCAAGTTGTGGTCTTTTTAAAACTGGGAGGAGTAGGAGAGTATAGCAACTACATATGCACAGCTATATTGCTTTGTGGACAATTTATTATGGAGTAAGAAAAAGAATAAGCTTTGAATAAGCTTTTATACAAGTCAGGAAACTGCAACAAAGTATTAGCTAAATATTACAGTACTAGACCATGTCTTAAGCTATAATTTTTGATTTATAAGTCAAATGCATGGGATACTTAATGCACAAGTAGATCTCATTCATCAATATTTCACTATTCAATACCCTCCAAAAGAAAGGAGAAAATCAGAAACTCAAGCTCATTTCCAGATTACTTTGAGCATGGCTGTCAGTCTGGAAATAACTACGTTAATACTCATGTACATATATCCATCTTTCAGCACAGATGTATGTGAAGATCAACAGATCTAGTTAATGATGTGTTAAAATTCCCATCTGAAACCTGTTATGACCACATACAGCACCTCCTTCTGTGTCCAGTCAACATGCTATAAGACTACCAGACCCCACCAGAAGGCAGCACTCTCAGCTGAAGTTTTAAACTGGTCTATCCACCACAATGAGATTCAGTTATTTATTTTTTTTTTTGCTACCTACTTCATGAAAAGATTATGATAATTTTGCTAAAATAAAAATATTATTTAATGATGGGGATCTTAAAGCAATACTGCTTATCAATATTACCAGGGCAGGAGAGGCTACTACTCTTATCTGAAAACTCCCTTGAATTTTCATTACCTCACACCCCAGTATTTTCATGCTTTCAAAGCATCAAGACATTTAAAGACCTAATAAAACATCAGCGTTCTCACACTCATCTGCAGATACGCATAGGCAAGTCACAGATTCTTCAGCATTTTTAACCAAAATCAAACATTAAAAAAAAACCCTGATGTGTCTTTTTTGAGCAAACTATTCAACCTGAATATGCAAAACAGTTTGGTGAGCAAAACTGCCCTTTCCCAAACACAAGATCAATAAATTGTACATCATGTAAAAAGCTTGGTAGTTAGCCCAAGCTAGGTCTATCTATTCTCTTTGTTCAATGAAGCAATAAAGCACCATATGAAAGTAGCTGTTTGCCTTTCAGTAGAGGATCAGCTGTCTTCTGAAGGTGCCTATGCCTCTACCTCCAATAGCAAGATTCTGGGGTTCAGAGGCTAAAGGACCTAGAAGACCAGCTTACTTCTGGCATCTAGTCTGTGGAGAGGCGAACATCACTTTTGAGCTCCAAAGCAAACATACACATGTAGGGCTATATAAGAAGTGTCAGTTTGTGACATGAGGCAAACATCCCTCACCTTTGGCACACTGCATTTAAAGTTGCTTTATCTTTTATAAATTTGCGTGTGCTGGAAGCTTTACTTTGGATTTTCACAGTTTTATGGTAGACTTCTGGCACTTCTATTTGCATGAATATGAATTAATTTGGCCTGAAAAACAACTCAGTAGGGGGTTTTTGTTTCTTAAAATCACCTCAGAAAAGCAGTGTCTGTTGTCCAGGAAAAAACATCCCTACATTTCAGCCTGAAGAACCCTCAAATTTTCACTCATCTTGCTCATTCATTTTTAGCCTTCAGCATGCCTTACTGCATGACTAACTATACAATACTTTGCTTGCTATGAACAGGCTTTTTTCCTCACACATCCATTTAGTGTTCTTCCAGAACATGAAAAAACTACCTTTCCAGAAATCAGATCAGTAAAAATCTTGTGTGTTACATAAGAGAAAGATTATCATAGTAAGAACAATCCACCACAGTATGAATCTCTGAATTGCTCCCTTGTCGCGACGGAGGGAAGACACAGTCACTCAATATGAGTGATCAGCAGACTTCGTTTATTGTGCCTTACAGTCACCTTTTATGCCTTGTTATAATTAGCTCATACATATTACAAAAGTTAAGCTCATTATTGGTTAGTTGCCTAAATACCAAGCCTGCCCCTAGTTTCTCTTCTGTAGTTATCTGTTCCCACCTGCAACATTCTTTTCCCACCGCGATCTTCCTGTTATTGTGTAACAAGAACAGCCAAGGACAGTGTATTTTTGCTTTACTTCAGATAAGCTGAGAGCGATGTGCATTTTTGTCCAGCCAGCTGGACTATGTCTATGTGACCCTTTTCAGCTAGCCAGTTATCCACACTCCCTCTTGATGATTTGTAGTTCTCTTAAAAAAAACAAAACAAAAAAACCAAAAAATGGATAACATTAGTTTACTAGCTCAGTTCAGGTTTTGTTTTCCTTGCACAGCTCTTCATCCATCTGTCAGTTGCTGCCAGACACTGAACATCTGACCATGAGAGAGAATGCAGTCAAAGCTGATAATTAGTTACATCCAAGGGACTGGAATATCAGTGACTGATCCCAATGCATACATGAGGAGGGAAAGAAAGTGAAGCTTGAAGAAGCACTGGAATATTAAACCATGGCGTCTTCACTTCTGTAAAAGCTCCCTCTCTGCTCAGTTAATTTACATTATGTGTCATCTTACGTACTCAATAGGAGGCTGTTACAATATATATATAAACACATAAAACCTTATTTTAATGTAGTATGTAAAAAGAAATCCCTGGATATTGAACAACTGAAACTGAAAGATGGAAAAGAGAAAGATATGGGGCTAATGGATTTTTTAAAAATCATGTTAAATCATAGAGGACATGGAAATTCATCTTCTTGCTTAATTCTGTCAATATTTTTTCCTCTGACAGCTATGCATGTTTATCTTGGTTTTGTATAGGATGAACAATTTCTCTCTGAAAACAGAAGATGTATGAAAAATGCATTTACAGGAAATCTTGTAACTCCCATAGGTACTAGAGAAGTAGCTGGGAAGATCCAAGGCTTTACTATTTCAAGAGAAGCTCTGACACCGCAGCCAGGCTTTCATGCATTCACGCCCTAATGGAGATAGGCAGCTTCCTCCCAGAAATGCATGACTGCTTCCATGTGTTAGCTGCTTGACTGCCAGAGAGTGGAACAGAACACTCTGATCAGAGTTCAGGTTTTTCCCATATCAAATGTCAAATGGTAGGAGGAAAAAACCAACCAATCATGCCTTTTTTGTTCCTAAATCTGTCAGTCCAGTTCTGTCTCTTTGGATCTGAAAATTTTCATCACAACCTCATTTCCAGTACCACCTCTAGACTCTTCAACCCCTTTGTCCTGAAGCCCCCAAACTCCAGAGGATGGATAAGCAGTGTGGAGGGTCTGCTACTCAAGGATGATACTCTGGTCCATTCTGAACAAATCACAGCTATGGCTGTTTAGAGAATCTGAGGTTGTCAGACAGAAGGAATTCCAGTTCAACAGTATCATCAGTGGTCTCTACTGGTACATTGCTCTTTTCCACAGGGCTTGAGTAATTCTGTACTTCATGTCTTGAAGCCAATATCCTTGAACTCCTATTGCAAGAACATGCTTCTGGTTGTCTGATGCTGTCTGAGCAAATATGGTTAGGATGGTAAATGCCTGGACAGGAAGTTGTTTGGTGATGACTAGGGATGTAGTATTTAGTTGTCAACGGACTTGAGTCTACATGAAAAGAATCATTAGCCGTGCAACAGGTCTGGAAATAGTTATTATTTCTGAATCCATGATGAAGGCCTAATTTAGCAATAAGGGGCTTCTCAACATTAACTTCCTTCCTTTCATCCATTGTATCTTCTATTCCTGGATACTCATAGTGCAAGCAAACAGTAAAGATCAAGTGTTCCTGCAAAAGAGAAAAGGGGGGCAGGGGGTGGGTGGAGAAAAGTTACACTTCCTCCCCAGATAAACAATATAGGAAACACTTAAAGAGGCACAGTCTACTGGAGAAAGACACTAATCTTTTTTAGGAGCTATATATTAGGGAAGACTTGTTTACTGAGGACCTCTCTTGCTTAATACCTGCTCATCTGATAGTCTGTTTCTAGAAGCACTTGTATTATACCTGCTGCCAAAAGCACTGAAGAAGAGATACCAAGTAATGTCCGGCACAGATGTTTGTGATACAGATACAGAGATAAACTTAACAGTGCCACAGTATGTTGAAGTGAGAACCTTCCAGAAACTGCATGTTCAAGAGCACAGATTGGAATGGAAGGAGATGATATGTAACATTTTCATCTCCTATGAATGACTTTGTAAGATGCAGCTCTGCTTCAGGTCACATCTCCACAGTGTGCAATAGATTATCTTCACCAAAATAATAATCTTGTTGAAATTCAGTATGGGCCTAAAAAATATAAAATGTCTTGCACGATGGTATCAGCATCGCATATTCATTGATTCAACTAAGAAACTAAAGTCACTGAATTGCACTACTAGCCATTTTTCCCATCCAAAGAACATATTATTATGCAAGTAATACACAGCTATCTCAACAGAACTGCAAAGCAATGTTATTGATGTAAATTATCTGAACAAACTTGTTAGGAATAATATGTATATTAACCCTTAGTTTTTGCAATGAACTTAGCCTAGTGTAGAGGCAGTGTTTGGGAAGGTCCTTTGATACTAAATAGCTTCCAGTTTCCTCAGGAGTTCCTTTATTGGCCTCTTTAGGATCCACATCCAGGTCCTGTTGCAAGAAAGAAATGAGAACTCAATTGAAGGTACAGAATTTGTAGATCATAAAATAGTTAGCAGTATTTCTTTTTATAAAGTCAGCATTTTCTTCTTAAAAGGAAATAAAACACCAATCTTTGATTACTTAAAAAAGCTGCTGAAACCACTGTTAGTCACAGGCAGCAGAGTTACATCTGAGTAGGTTACCCTCTTTTGCTGATGGTTCCTGTCAGGCTTGCTTCAGGGTTGCTTTTTTGCATGTTAACTTCTACCATGAAGTACAGTACTATACCACTAATTCTATGAGCTAAAAATACCTGCATTTATTATGCACATTAACTCAAATATTTAATTCATAAAGCATCAGAAGTGTCCTGTTTGTTCTGTCTAAAAAGGTTTTCTGCCCCATGTCCTCTTTCAGAGACATCAAAAAAGACAGTTTTTTGCCCCAAGGAGCTTTCTGGTTTAGTCTTATCCTTCACTTCACTGTGATCAGCTGAGCAACATCAATGGAACTGGACAGGATCACCCAGGTGCAAAGAACTGTAAAACTAAAGCCTAAGAAACCTTGTTCTGCAAGGCAGATGTCTCCTCAGCTCACATAGGAGCTACTGACATTTAACTTCTTTAATTAAATATAACAAATATATGATATTAGACAACAAAAAACAAATGAGACTTTGAAAAAGATGACCCCAGATTAATTTTAATGTATTTTATATATTTAAAAATATGATTAAAAAAAGAAGTGTAAACGTGTGTGTTTGTACAGGCACACATATGCAAGCACCTGATTTCAACATTTAGACCTATTTTATGACAAAAGATGCAGCCTGACATGGACAGACCAGATAATTTTCAGCTTCAGTGGAAGGAGATCACTAAGACCAATAGGAAGCACTTAAAAATGCGAAGTCTGTAACGTAGGCTCTGCAAACTACTATTTCAGGTGGCTTCTTTAGTATTCGTGTGTAGATTATCATGACATTTGAAAACTCGGCTGCAAACCCCAACTGAATCTGAACACCACATTTGAATTCAAGATACATACTTTCTGGAAGCTCTGCAAATAAATAACACATCATTAAGTTCTAAATCAAACTTAGCATATATATTTTCTATTTTTTTAATTTTGTTTTTAAATTCAAAAGTTTTAAAAGGTATAGACCTCTTCCTGTTGCCCTCCCACTACCTATTACATATTTACACTGAGGCAATCCAGGTTAGAAGCTAATCAGGCAGCAACAGTGTTTGCTAGTATCACATGGTAACCTGCAGACACTGCCAGAGAGCTGACTCAACTTCTGCTTCATCGGTTTCTTTCCAATCTCTGCAACTAGCAAGGTAACATTTACTTTAACTAGGGTATAGCTTACTGACCCAAGAACTTGTTTACATATCTGTAATCCAACCAGTAAGGTTAATATGGTCTATATCCAATATGTATCAGACACAGCTATAGCATTGTAAGAACTGAATCTGACAGCAGAACAAGTTTCAGGTTCATTTTTTCCCTTTCACAAAGCCTATTAACACGTTCCCAAAGCCTAGCCCGCAGCATTTTTCTTCTCTATATTTTGGTTCTCTCTCAATCCATAGTAATATATCTGAAAGCACTCGAGAGCCAATGACATCATTCTGCGTCTGTATGCTTTGTACTGATTTTTCTACTCCCACTGGAAGTGGATTATTTAACATTATCATAGACATATCTTTATACAAATATAAAGGTTATCCTCTTCCCAAATTCCAAACACATTCTCTTCTATGCATGGCTTAAAACAAATAAACCATAAGATAACATTATATCTTTATAATTTTTGTTTTGCATTTCAATCATTTAACAACCAAGAATTAAGGGCTTGATTGCACAAATAAAAATCCACATCTGTGAAAGACTCTGCCTACATGACTAGTTGTCTTAAAAATGCCACCCCTGTGCCTGACCCTCTGTCCAATCTGTTTAAGAAATTTGAAAACGTACTCCAATATGTTTAGGTGAAAAAGATACAAAGATCTTAAACCTCGCTGCCCTTCTTAAAAGAAGTCTAGAAAGCCTGAAACCAATCACACCCTTATATTAGTTTTCTTAGTTTGTATACATGGAAATCTCCTTTTTGTCATGCGCCTTGACCATACAGTTCACCTGGCTATTTTAAGTGATGGCTTTAGAATGAGATTAGCGATGTCTTAAAAGCATCATTGTTAGACCCAAACAGACTACTGGGAAATTATTCCAGGAGGTAGACATCATATAAGTCTCCCAACAGCGTTTGAGCAGTTTGAAATACACTTACTCAGGGTGAATTCTATATGTCACCTTGTTCATTACGATCTCATGTAGAGGTAAACCCCAGCGCAAAAATTTCCAAGATCTGAATGTACTAATGAAAATTCAAATACAAACTTGAATTTCTTCCATTCAGTATCACAACCCACAGACTAGAGATTATTAAGGAAGTATGTCTGCTGCGGGCATTCTGGGCGAGCGGGAGTCAGATTCAAATACTCATGGAGTTCAAGATCTGATCCGTTTATTGTACAAACCAGGTACACTTTTATAAGGCACTCTATAAGCGTGTGATAATATGATTGGCTATTCTACAAGCGTATAATAATATGATTGGTTAACAATTGTTTATTGGCAAGATCTCTGTTTCTACTTCTTCAGGCACGTAGGCTCTTTTCTGTTGTTTCCCAGCTCCTCTTATCGCGTCCTGCTGGCCTTGGTTTTGTGCAAGCACCTGCAGCCTGTTCCTCCCTCTTCATTCCACTGCTCTGATCGTGCCCTCGTCTTATTTCTTCAGTATTTTTCCACTTGCTTCAAAGTTCAGTATAATCATTCAACACAGCAAAAGCCCCAACACCTCCCCCTTTCTTTTTAAATACAGCATTAATACTGCGTTCCATACAGCTTTGGAAACATTGTAAAAGACAAGGCACTAAAAGTAACAAAAGAATAACAAACAACAATATACTATGCAAAGCAGAAGCAAAAGCAATATTCATTAGGCCTATTCCTAAAAATAATGCCATCGTTCACATTTACAATGATGTTGTATTATATGAGATTCAAAACTTTTTCTGATAATGCGAACCCAGAAGATGAGTTCGTTTCGATGTTCTGCTAAAAGTATCTGTTCGAAGGCTTCATAAGATTGTAAGGCCTTGTTTATACCTGAAAAAGTAGGGGCATGTATCCCAGTAAGAAGGGAAAAACCGCCGGAACCA
Source organism: Falco naumanni (assembly GCF_017639655.2). Classification (NCBI taxonomy): domain Eukaryota; kingdom Metazoa; phylum Chordata; class Aves; order Falconiformes; family Falconidae; genus Falco; species Falco naumanni. Next base: position 5,820,542 of record NC_054079.1, on the reverse strand, counting down.
AAACGTAGGAAAACCTTCCGCCTATATGCTCCAACCCTTTTACAATATCCACAATATAGAGTAACTGTTGAATTACAAGAAGTAACACATATAGGACAAGAATTTTCTGTTTCTATCGGTCCTTGCCCAAAAAGATCCTGCAACGCACGCACAATACGGTCACAGTGTAACAAAGACAATTCACCGGAGGGTAATTGACATTGTATCTCCCGAGGTAACTGCTGCAAGATGGGCAGAATAAAGTATGTTAACTTATCTACAAGCCGCTTTTCTTCATTTGGTCGTGGCGGTCGGAATAACCTTTCTCGATGCTGTGCCCACTGAGCCCACTGATCCCTCCTGTTCATTTAGGAGTCAATCCTGTCGTAGTCACCCTGCTCTTTCTTTTCAGTGGGTCGGTTTTCAATCCACGGGCGAACCCATTTTGCTGGAATCCACTTGGTCACTGCCCCTGTGGAGATACATGCATAACCCCGACCCCACGTTAATAAATTATGAGGCCCTGACCAACAATTTGAGACAGGGTCAAATACCTGGACAGCTATGTCACGATTCGAAAAATCGTTGGGATTGTTAGAAAAGTGATAGAAAATCGGCTGTTCAGTACATTCCGTTCTGGGATTCAACCAGTTCAGTACATTGCATGTTTTTGCCACTATTACATGAGGACTCCTCTCCCCCTCTTTTCGAAAAACAGACAGGTAATGTTTCAATGATTGATGGGCATGTTCAATAATTGCCTGACCACCAGAATTATTCGGAATTCCGGTAACATGCTTCACCTGCCATTGCAGCAAAAAGGTCTTTATTTTGGCACTAAGATATGCAGGGGCATTATCTGTTTTTACCATATCTGGGTGGCCCAGCACAGCCATGGCTGACGTCCAATGCTGAATACAGGCAACAGCATTGGTAGATTTATGAGCAGTCGCCCAAATAGCTTTCGAGCAGGTATCAATTGTGACATGGACATATTTAAGTACTCCAAATGGGGTGAATTCTGTAACATCAGTTTGCCAGATTTGTCGAGGTTGTAACCCTCTAGGATTTGTACCTTCCTGTTGAAGAGGTGTTAACCTGGCACAATCAGGACAGGCCGCTATGACAGTCCTAGCGTCTTGACGAGACAGACCAAACTGTTTTTGGAGAGACCGGGCAGATTGGTGAAAAAAGGCGTAATACTGGGGATGCCACCTGAGTGTCTATATAAGCATCCTGTTCTTTTTCAGGGGCTAGTGTGTGAGGGCTGGCTATTAAGAGATCATCCATATAATGATAGGTAATAAGGTTAGGATTATTCTCTCTCCAAGATTGTAGAGTTAAATCCACAAACCACTGACATATTGTTGGGGAGTTTTTCATACCCTGAGGTAGTACAACCCACTCATACCTTTTCGCTGGAGCGGCACGGTTTATAGCTGGCACTGTAAATGCAAATTTTTCACAATCATCCTCATGCAGAGGAATAGTGAAAAAACAATCTTTTAAATCAATAATTAATAGGTCCCAATTTTGTGGTAACATAGTGGGAGAAGGCAGCCCAGGCTGAAGGGCACCCATGTCAACCATTTTTTCATTTATTGCTCTTAAATCATGTAATAATCTCCATTTTCCTGATTTCTTTTGAATTGTAAGAATGGGTGTATTCCATGGGCTAACAGAAGGTCTGATGTGGCCTAAATCCAATTGTTCTTGGACTAATTCTTGAATGTGTTGCAGCTTCTCTTGAGGTAAGGGCCATTGATCAACCCATACGGGAGTTTCTGATTTCCATTTTAATTTTAAGGTTGGGCAAGAGCTGCTATCAATGGCCCCAATCAAAAATCTGTAGAGATTCTCATTCCTCATTGGGAAAGTACATCTCTACCTAACAAGGACAAGGATGTGTGTAGGACATAAGGTTTTACCCATGCTTGATGTCCTTCTTGATCCGTGAAAAGAATGAAGTTTTTACTGACCTGTGTCAGACGACTTCCCCCAATGCCTGAAATGGTTGAACCCGCACTATCTAATTCCCACATGGTAGGCCAAACTGAAAAGGGAAGAACAGTAACATCAGCACCAGTATCAATCATCATTGAAACATTAGGAAGATTAACACCTTGTGGACCAGATATCTTAACATTACATTTTGGCCGCTCGGCACCAATAAGTTGACAAAAGGCAATGTTAGGCATACCCGTTGGGCCAAATGCACCTTGACCCCTGTCCTTTTCTCCTTTTTGAGGGACAGTAGCTTGGAATGGAATGAGCTGTGCAATAGTTCTTCCTGCTGGAATATGAACAGGTGGAGAAAGAACTTTTACCATAATTCCAATAGGTCCGGTATAATCGGCATCAATACAACCAGGAAGAACAAAAATCCCCTTTTTTGACGCAGAAGAGCGTCCTATAAGGAGTGCAGATAAACCATAACCCAAAGGACCACTAACTGTAGAAGGAAGTACATGTACCTTTTCATCAGTGATATTTACAGGTTCTGCCACGGCCAAATCGACTCCTGCGCTTCCTCTGGTGGCTGAATACAGCTCGCCAAGGCAGCCATGAATTTTGTTGGGTTCTGGGGATATTTCTTGGCCGCGTCCCTCAGAACGCGGCTGTTCCCGTTTCCCGGAACAAAGAGGGGTGTACCATCTTTTCTAAATTTTGAGCGACAATCGGCCGCTTTATGACCAAATTTTTGACAACGCAAACAATTTCCATTCAACAGAGACTTTCCTCCTAGATTCTTTTTGCAGTCACATTTAAAGTGACCTTCCTGTCCACATTGATAACATTTTGGCTTAAGACCCCGGTCCCCTCGGCCTTGTACCTTGTTGTTGTTTAGAGCTA